>NC_069502.1:499559002-499884835 GCF_027579735.1 Bombina bombina
ATGTTCCGGCTCGCTCCTCCTCTGCTGCTAAACAACTCATGTCCATTCAGCAAGGTACAAGATCTGTTGCTCAGTATGCTATTGAGTTCCGTACGCTTGCTGCAGAGGTAGGTTGGAACAATGAAGCCCTTGTTGCCGCCTTCTTTCATGGGCTCTCTGATGCGATTAAAGACGAAGTTGCTGCCAGAGATTTACCAGAGTATCTCGAAGCATTGGTACCTTTTTTGATCCTAATTGACATCAGACTCAGAGAGAGGCCCTCTTTCAAGGAGCACTTGCGGAAGCCTCCTGTTCTGTTGTCTCCTACGTGTTTGTTCCCACCCATACCTCCCTCTCCTCCCATGCCTCCTGGTCCCGAGTCACCAGGTACTGCTGAGCCGATGCAGCTGGGATTCACGTGCCTCTCCGCGGCGGAGAAGGCCTTTAGGAGGAGGGAGGGGCTCTGCCTCTATTGTGGGTTACAGGGCCACCTTTTGAAGTCTTGTCCTACACTGCCGGGAAATGCTTACACCTAAGGTCCTGTGGGGGGCAGACCTTGGGTGGTTTATCCTCGTCCCCGGAACTGCTTAAGGAGAAACCTTTGGTCACGGTTGTCCTTTCCTGGGTGGACTCCTCCATAGTCACCCAGGCTCTTGTTGACTCCGGTACTGTGGGCTATTTCATTGACAGTGCTTTTGTATCAAAGCACTCCATTCCTGTTTTGCCTCAGTCTGTTCTGCTTGCTATTGAGGCCATTGATGGCAGGTCCCTTCAGCCCGCACTCGTTACTCACAAAACTGCTCCGTTGTCCATGGCTGTTGGGGCTCTCCATTTTGAAACCTTCCAGTTCCAGGTGATAAACTCTCCACATTTTCCGGTTGTTCTGGGTTATCCCTGGCTCCAAAAGCGCAATCCCAGTCTCGACTGGTGCATGTCCGATATTTTGTCGTGGTCCCCGCAATGTATTTCCTCTTGTCTTTGGAAACCAGTTAAAGTCTTGTGCACTTCTTCAGTTTCTCAATTGCCAGAGGAGTACCGAGAGTTCCTAGACGTGTTTGACAAGGTGCGTGCCGGTACGTTGCCTCCTCACCGGTCCTACGATTGTGCCATAGACCTGCAACCCGGAGCCATTCCTCCTCGGGGCCGGGTGTACCCTCTGTCTGTTGCAGAGAATTGTGCTATGGAGGAGTATGTTGCCGATGCTCTGTCGCGGTGGATTATCCGCAAATCCTGCTCTCCTGCAGGGGCTGGCTTCTTCTTTGTGAAGAAAAAAGGTGGCGAGTTAAGACCATGTATCGATTATAGGGGTCTTAATTGTCTTACCATTAAGAATGCTTACCCTATTCCGCTTATTACGGAACTCTTTGACCACCTCAAGGGAGCTACGGTCTTTATTAAATTTGATTTGAGAGGAGCGTACAATCTCGTTAGGATTAAGGAGGGCCACGAATGGAAAACAGCATTTTAACACCAGGAGCGGGCATTATGAGTATCTTGTAATGCCCTTTGGCCTATGTAATGCTCCTGCTGTTTTTCAGGAATTTATAATGATGTCCTACGAGATATGTTGCAACAGTGTGTTGTGGTGTCCTTAGACGACATCCTCATACACTAACCCACACTTGAGGCTCATCGTTCTGATGTTTCACGGGTTCTTCAGAGACTACGTGAGAACGGCCTGTTTTGTAAACTCGAGAAATGTGAGTTCCATCAGACTCAAGTAACCTTCCTAGGTTATGTTATCTCTGTTGCACGGTTCTCCATGGATCCTGACAAGTTATCTGCAGTTCTGCAGTGGCCTCACCCAGTTGGTCTTCGGTCTATTCAACATTTTTTGGGGTTCACCAATTACTATAGAAAGTTTATTAAAAACTTTTGTTCCTTGGTCAAACCTATCACAGACATGACCCGTAAAGAGAATGATCCACTCCATTGGTCACCTATTGCCATTAAGGCCTTTGATAGTCTTAAGACTGACGTTGCTGCCGTTCCAGTTCTGGCTCATCCTAACCATGTCCTGAATTTCGTTCTTGAGGTCAATGCGTCTGAGACTGGAGTAGGTGCCCTCTTGTCTCAACGTCCTACGCCTGACGATTCCTTGCATCCGTGTGGTTTCTTCTCTAAGAAATTGTCTCCAGCGGAGTGCAATTATGGAATTGGCAACAGGGAATTACTGGCCATAATTTTGGCACTTAAGAAATGGAGGCATCTACTCGAGGGTGCTAGCGTGCCAGTGCTCATTATTACTGATCACAAGAATTTAACTTATCTATCTGAAGCAAAACGTTTGTCGCCCCGACAGGCCAGATGGGTGCTATTTTTGTCTCGGTTTAATTATGTGGTCTCCTACCTGCCTGGTAGTAAGAATAGTTAGGACTGATGCCCTCTCTCGACAATTTTCGCCTCTGTCCAAGGAAGAGTCTGTATCTACTCCTGTTATACCTCCTGACCATATTTTGGCTACCATACGTACTAATTTGACTTCTCCCTTGGGGGAGGAGATCCTGGCTGCACAAACCAATGCACCTCCTGAGAAACCTAGTGGTAAGTGTTTTGTTCCTGAGAATCTTCAATCTAAAATTTTGCACATTTACCACTATCCTAAACCACAGGTCACTCAGGCAAGAACCAAATGATTTGGTCTGTCACTCGACAATTCTGGTGGCCAGGTCTTCGTTCTGATGTTGCTGCGTATGTTGCCTCCTGCTCAGTTTGTGCACAGAATAAGACTCCTCTACGTCTTCCTGTGGGTCTTCTTCAACCTATTGCTAATGGTGAGCGTCCTTGGACACAACTTTCCATGGACTTCATTGTCAAGCTCCCTGTTTCCAATGGCAATACTGTTTTTCTAAAATTTCACATTGCATTTCCTTGATTAAGCTGCCTACTGCTCAGGAGCTTGCTTCAATTTTTGGCCGGGAGGTCTTCCGTTACATGGGTTACCCAAGGAGATAGTGTCGGACCGGGGTATCCAGTTTGTCTCCAGATTTTGGCGTTCCCTTTGTGCTCAAATGGGGATCCAGCTTTCCTTCTCCTCGGCATATCACCCTCAATCCAATGGGGCTGCGGAACAGTCTAATCAAGCTCTGGAACAGTTCCTCCATTGCTATGTCTCAGATCACCACAATAATTGGTCTGAACTGTTACCTTGGGCAGAGATTGCTCGTAATAGTGCTATTAATGCTTCCTCCAAGATATCCCCGTTCATGGCGAATTATGGGTTTCAACCATCCTTGTTGCCCGATTCATTAATTTCTCAGGGTATTCCGGCTTTGGAGGCGCATCTCCGGCAACTCCGTTCCACGTGGGTGCAGATTCAGGATTGCCTTCATCGTTCTATGCAGCACCAAAAGTTCCAGGCTGATCATAGGCGTCTGCCCGCACCTTCCTACCAGGTTGGTGAGAGAGGTTGGCTGTCCTCCCGCAACTTGAACCTTCGTGTGCCTTCCAATAAATTGGCTCCCCGTTATGTTGGTCCTTTTTGAATACTCTGACGGGTTAATCCTGTGGCCTACGCTCTTGACCTTCCTCCTGCTATGCGCATCTCCAATGTTTTTCATGTCTCCCTCTTGAAACCATTGGTTTGTAATCAGTTTACCACTGTGTTGCCTTGTCCCCATCCTATCTTTGCTGACAACCATGAGGAGTATGAGGTCAGCAGCATTATTGACTCTTGTATGTCCAGGGGCCGTGAACAGTATTTGGTTCACTGGAGAGGCTACGGTCCGAAGGAGCGTTCTTGGGTTCCCTCCTCTGATGTTCATGCTCCCACCCTCCTCAGTGCCTTCCATGCCCGTTTTCCCAATAAGCCTTTTGTCCTCCCGCGGGGGAGGGGTCGTTGAGGGGAGGGTACTGTCAGGGTTTTTTCCCTGTTGTGTTTGCCATGTGCTGCTGGCAGCCATTTTAGTCACCTCTCTTCCTGACTATGGTGCATTGTGGGGGATGCTGCTCAATTCCTGCACTTCCTTTTATGGCCAAACTGCTGTGCATCATCCATGTGAGACAGGATGCAGTCTCAGAATTGTGATGTCATCACTTATTATTTAAAGGGCCTCTGTTCAGTATGCTTTGCCTTTGCATTGTCTGAGACCTGTTTGTGAGAGTTCCTGTGTATTACCTGGCTGCCTGACGTCCTTCCTGGTTCCTGATCCCTGGCTTGTTCCTGACTCTGCTGTTTTCCTTGTTCCTGATTCCGGCTTGTCTGACTATTCGCTTTGGCTCCTGACTCGGCTCGTCTGACTACCAGCTCTGGTTTTGATTCCTGGCTTGTTATTTGACTTGTGGACTTTTTATTATTTTTTTGCTATTTAATAAAGGTGTGATTATTTTTGCACTTCTCGTCTCAGTCTGATTCCTGGCACCCTGACAGTAACTGTCCATTCCACGAATATTGAGTGTACTTATTTCAAATACTGTCAGCATCTGATATGCCACTTTTAGATTCACGAATATTAAGCTATTAACAACATTATATTATTGCCTATCTCTACCCCACTAGTGGGCTCTTATTATTATTATTTACTCTCAGCCAGTAGTCTACTAGGGTGCAGAGGTTGGTACTCCTTTTCAAGACTCTATGGAGTTTTAATATATGTATATGCACCCAGAAATATAGTTAATACATTATGCAACTTTCTCTCCTCTCTTTGCTTGTGGAAATGAGCAATAATACACATTTCTTGTTCATAAATTCATAAGTTCAACTAGGAGAAATTTCTCTAATTAATAGCTCTGTGTCCTTAGGCTCATAAGTATGATCAGGTCCCATAGGGACCATATTCATCATTAGCAAATCTATGATCCATTTACCCAATTTGGTGATTTTTTTCTAGCAGAAAATAACCGCAGCTCTAGTTCCCCTATATATCATCAAATGTTACATAACATATAGTAAAGAATTGTACCTCTCATATTGTATGCTATTACTCTAAGTATTCCAGTTTAAAGTATCATCCTACTAGGCAGTATATCCTGATAAAGAGTTACTACAGTAATCTCGATAAACAAAATAAAAACCTAAGTTATCAATATAAGTTTGGTAATGTATATATGTGTGCCATTCTAGAAATCTGGTTTGACAAATTTGCACTAAGAATAGTTATCTCAATACTTCTCGCATGTTATGATTCTTCTGTATAAGTTCAACTAACCAGTTTTTAGGAAAACCTCAGGAGTTTTATCTTTGCATTTAGATTTATTATCTCAGAGGCTACGCTTGTATTCATTGTCTCTCATTTTGTACAGAGGATTGTATTTATGCTGTGGAGATAGTATTCACGATGTCATGATAAGAATGTTGTATTACTAAATACCTTAATAAAAAAAGAAAGAAAATAATACCAAAGAAAACACAATTAATAATCTATAGCAAAAAAAAAAAAAAAGGATTCAGTGAACTCTCATGTACATCCATAGCACAAAAGCATCTATTTAAATCAAAACAGTCTAAAAATCAGTTTGGAAGGTAATGGTATTCATCAATTGTTAAATATACATTATTGGTGGACATGCTTCAACATTTAAAGAGACAGTAAAGTTTAAATTAAATTTTCATGATTCAGATAGGGCATGTTATTTTAAACAACTCTCTAATTTACTTTTATCATCAAATTTGCTTTGTTCTCTTAGTATTCTTAGTTGAAAGCTAAACCTATGTATGCCCATATGCTAATTTCTAAGCCATTGATAGCTGCCTCTTATATGAATGCATTTGGCAGTTTTTCACAGCTAGAGGGAGTTAGTTCATGTGTTTCATATAAATAGCATTGTGCTCACGCATGTGGAGTTATTTAAGAGTCAGCAATAATTGCCTGAAATGCAAGTCTGTAAAAAAGATCTGAGATAAAGAGGCAGTCTGCAGAACCTTAGATACAAGTTAATCACAGAGGTAAAAAGTATATTTCTATAACAGGGATTATCTATCTTTTTAAACAATAACATTTTTGGTGTTTACTTTCCCTTTAGTAGTCAGAAAGATCACCAAGGTCAAATGGATGCTGCAGATATTTTCACATAAAATAATCAACTTCTATCTCACAAAAATAGTGTGTTCACAATCTGTACACCAGACACAGTTGTCTAAGTAGTCACCAACATTGTTAAAGGGACAGTCTAGGCCAAAATAAACTTTCATGATTCAGATAGAGCATGTAATTTTAAACAATTTTCCAATTTACTTTTATCACCAATTTTGCTTTGTTCTCTTGGCAGTCTTAGTTGAAAGCTTAACCTAGGAGGTTCATATGCTAATTTCTTAGACCTTGAAGCCCACCTCTTTCAGATTGCATTTTAACAGTTTTTCACCACTAGAGGGTGTTCGTTCACGTATTTCATATAGATAACACTGTGCTCGTGCACGAGAAGTTATCTGGGAGCAGGCACTGATTGGCTAGACTGCAAGTCTGTCAAAAGAACTGAAAAAGGGGCAGTTTGCAGAGGCTTAGATACAAGATAATCACAGAGGTTAAAAGTATATTATTATAACTGTGTTGGTTATGCAAAACTGGGAAATGGGTAATAAAGGAATTATCTATCTTTTAAAACAATAAAAATTCTGGTGTAGACTGTCCCTTTAATTTTACATCTTTGAGCTTGTTGAGATTTGCATTCTAAGATCATTGTCAAGAGCATTCTGACCTACTTTTGGTTTTCACACATTATTAATATTTTACATGTGTTAGTAAAACCTAAACTAACTTAATGAATATCAGTACTAAGAAAGTCTAATGGTTCATGATAACAATATAATCATCCTTGTATAAAGATATCTGTGACACTGCAAAGATGTTGAGTTTTTAAAGGGGGCAAAATACAGTGTTACATAACTAGTCTCCTGTACATATAAAATAGCTGTTTATCAGTCTCCTTGCTGGTGCTCATTATTTAAAATTTTACTCTATTTTTTAATCTGGTAAGGTACTGCTGGAAACAGGTCTAAAAAGTTGTGCCTAGACTATCAGAATGCAGGTTTACTGATGTGCAAGGAAATGCTACTTTGAAGCATTTCAATACTATTACCTAATCCTAAACGGCTTGTTTATATGTAAATATACATAATTCAGGATACAAAATATCCACCAAAATGGCTGTGCCTTAACCAACACATGGTGGTTTTGAACTTATCTCTGAACTGTCTATATCTGATTTGGAATCTATGACCATATCTATGCAAAACCTTTATGGTTTCAGAAGTAACTAGAGGAAACATATCCGAGTGAACCATAACATTTTTTAGTAATTTTTGAGAACCTCACAAAGTTTTACCTTCTATGTATTTTGGTGGGTGTCCTTGTAAATACTATTGAGTCAACTCAATAATTTAGAAGTTTTTTTCCCCTTCATTAAACCTTGTATATTTTATTATAATATTGGCAGTTTTTCCTTTATTGTTAAAGGGACACTCAAGTTAAAATTAAACTTTCATGATTCAGATAGAGCATACCCTTTTAAACAACTTTCCAATTTACTTCCATTAACAAAATGTGCAGTCTTTTTATATTTACACTTTTTGATTGACAAACTCCTACTGAGCATGTGCAAGAAATCACAGCATATACGTGTATGCATTTGTGATTGGCTGATGGCTGTCACATGATACAGGGGGAGTGGAAATAGACATAACTTTGCAATTTATTTAACAAAAATCTACTACTCATTTGAAGTTCAGACTAAGTGCTATTGCATTGTCTTCTTATCATGCATTTGTTTATTATGCAAATCTACAGTGTTGACTGGTCATTTAAGAAAATTTGGAAAAAGATGCTTGGACAAAGTCAGTTCATATATGAACTATAACTGGTATTTTGAAATTCAGTAATGATGATATTGGCCCAGCACAGTACAGACAATACACAGAAAGAACAAACTGAAGTTAAAAATTTAACACAATTAAATAAAAAAATGTTGATTGAGACAAACATTAGATAAGAGTTAAAATTGTCTTGTAAAACACAGTTTATCCACACAGCTGACGAATAAAAGTTTAAGAAATGGAGAACATTTGAGGACACTTTCTTTAACAACTTTAACACATTGAGTATAGGATTATAACGAGGTTTATTCATAAAACGATGTTTTATTTTTGCCAGTGTACTCATATCATATAGAGGATGCCTAATATCTACACATCCATCTGTCTTGTAAGCTCCTATCATATTCAGGGACATTACACTATTTTTCACATTGTGTTTGTAAAACTTGATCCTGTATTTCACATCAAAATTCATATTTTGCAATGTAATATGTAGCATATTTAGATCCTAGATCTTTATTATGTGAGTGTTTCTAAATTATAAAATGATTCATTAACAACCACTCTACCCATTATTTCCACCCAAACAAGTATCCAGGATACTTCTTTCATAACTTGAGAACTGTAAGTCCCATCCTGATGATTGACATATGCCATAGTTGTTATATTGTCTGCCTGAAAACAAATGAACGGTTCTCTCTTCAACAGAGGCCAAAACTGAAGAGCCGTGAGAATTGCACGGAGTTCCAAAATATTGATTGGTAATCTCGCTTCTTGAGATTCCCAAACCCATTGTGCTGTCAGAGATCCCCAAACAGCTCCCCAACCTGAAAGACTTGCATCTGTTGTGATCACAGTCCAGGTTAGATGAACGAAAGAGGCCCCTAAAATTATACAATGGTGATCTAACACCAAGTCAGAGAAAGTCAAACATTGGGATTTAAGGATATTAATTGTGATATCCTTGTATAATCCCTGCACCATTGGTTAAGCATACAAAGCTGGAGAGGTCTCATATGAAAACGAGCAAAGGGGATTGCGTCTGATGCTGCAGTTATGAGACCTAAAACTTCCATGCACATAGCTACTGAAGGGAATGACTGAGACTGAAGGTTCCGACAGGCTGCAACCAATTTCAAATGTCTCTTGTCTGTTAGAGACAAAGTCATGGTCACTGAATCTATCTGGAAACCTAAAAAGGTTACCCTTGTCTGAGGAATCAAATAACTTTTTGGTAAATTGATCCTCCAACCATGTCTTTGAAGAAACAAACACTAGTTAATTTGTGTGATATTCTGCAGAACGTAAAGACTGATAGAGTACCAAGATATCGTCCAAATAAGGAAACAACGAAATACCACGCTCTCTGATTACAGAGAGTAGGGCACCGAGAACCTTTGAAAAGATTCTTGGAGCTGTCGCTAGGCCAAAAGGAAGAGCAACAAATTGGTAATGCCTGTCTAGAAAAGAGAATCTCAGGAACTTATAGTGATCCGGATGAATTGGAATATGAAGATATGCATCCTGTAAGTCTATTGTAGACATATAATGCCCTTGCTGAACAAAAGGCAGAATAGTCCTTATAGTCACCATCTTGTAATTTGGTACTCTTACATATCGATTCAAAATCTTTAGATCCAGAACTGGTCGGAATGAATTTTCTTTCTTTGGGACAATGAATAGATTTGAATAAAACCCCAGACCCTGTTCCTGAAATGGAACTGGCATGATTACCCCTGATAACTCCAGGTCTGAAACACACTTCAGGAAAGCCTGAGCCTTTACTGGGTTCACTGGAATACGTGAGGGAAAAAATCTTCTCACAGGCGGTCTTACTCTGAATCCTATTCTGTACCCCTGAGAGACAATACTCTGAATCCAATGATTTTGGACCGAATTGATCCAAACATCTTTGAAAAATTTTAATCTGCCCCCTACCAGCTGAGCTGGAATGAGGGGCGTACCTTCATGCGGAATTGGGGGCTGGCTTTGATCTCTTAAATGGCTTGGATTTATTCCAATTTGAGGAAGGCTTCCAATTGGAAACAGATTCCTTTTGGGAAGGATTAGATTTCTGTTCCTTATTATGTCGAAAGGAACAAAAACGGTTAGAAGCTTTAGATTTACCCTTAGGTTTTTTTATACTGAGGCAAACTCCCTTCCCCCCAGTGACAGTTGAAATTATTGAATCCAACTGAGAACCAAATAATGTATTACCTTGGAAAGAAAGAGATAGCAATCTGGACTTAGAAGTCATATCAGCATTCCAAGATTTAAGCACAAAGCTCTTCTAGCTAAATTAGCTAAAGACATATATCTAACATCAATTTTGATTATATAAAAAATGGCATCACAAATGAAATTATTAGCATGTTGAATCAACTTATCAATGCTAGACAAATCATGATCCGATACTTGTTGCGCTAAAGTTTCCAACGAAAAAGTTGAAGCAGCTGCAACATCAGCCAAAGAAATTGCAGGCCTAAGAAGATGACCTGAATATAAATAAGCCTTCCTTAGATAAGATTCAAGATTCCTATCTAAAGGATATCTAAAAGAAGTACTATCTTCTGAAGGAATAGTAGTACGTTTAGCAAGAGTAGAGATAGCCCCATCAACTTTGGGGATCTTTTCCCAAAACTTCAATCTAACTGCTGGCAAATGATATAATTTTTTAAACCTTGAAGAAGGAATACAAGAAGTACCAGGCCTATTCCATTCTTTAGAAATCATATCAGAAATAGCATCAGGAACTGGAAAAACCTCTGGAATAACCACAGGAGGTTTACAAACAGAATTTAAACGTTTACTGGTTTTAATATCAAGAGGACTAGTTTCCTCCATATCTAATGTAATCAACACTTCCTTTAATAAAGAAAGAATATATAGGTGGCCCTCGGTTTACAACGGTTCAATTTACACCGTTTCAGAACAACAACCTTTTTTTCCAGTCATGTGACTGCTATTGAAAAGCATTGAGAAGCAGTGCATTTATTAAAATAGCCAGCAGGTAGAGCTGTCCGCTTGTGTTGCAGCAAAGCCAAGCAAGCTGAAATTAATCAGTGTAACCAGACCTGAGCTATTGAGCAGATTTCAAAGGAACAAGATCTTCCTGTCTATAAATCAGTCCAGATTGGAATGCATAGAAATAACTGTTTGCATAAAAATGCGAGTGAAGTCTGTGTTGTGTGATTATTTTATTAGGTTTATAATGCTGTTTAGCAAATGTTTTTGTTCATTTAACTTAGTTTAATTATATATAATTATATATTCTGTGTTGTGTGATTATTTTATAGCTTTTAAAATAATGTATTAGGTGTTACTTATGACAATTTTGAGAGGGGCCTGGAACCTAACTCCCTCACTTCCCATTGACTTACATTATAAACTGGCTTTCAATTTACAACGGTTTCGATTTACAACCATTCTTTCTGGAACCTAACCCCAGCGTAAACTGAGGGCTACCTGTACTCCATTTTAAATAAATAAGAGGATTTGTCAGTGTCAGTATCTGAGGCAGGATCTTCTGAATCAAATAGATCCTCATCAGAGAAGGATAAATCAATATGTTGCCGGTCATTTGAAATTTCATCAACTCTATGAGAAGTTTTAAAAGACCTTTTACGTTTATTAGAAGGCGGAATAGCAGACAAAGCCTTCTGAATAGAGTCAGAATAAATTATTTTAAATTTACAGGTATATCTAGTGCATTAGATGTTGAGGGAACAACAACAGGTAATGAACTACTACTGATGGATACATTTTCTGCATGTAAAAGTTTATCATGACAACTATTTCAAACCACAGCTGGAGGTATAATCTCCACAAGTTTACAACAAATGCACTTAGCTTTGGTAGAACTGTTATCAGGTAGCAGGGATCCAACAGTGAATTCTGAGACAGGATCAGATTGAGACATCTTGCAAATGTAAGAGAACAAAACAACATATAAAGCAAAATTATCAATTTCCTTATTTGGCAGTTTCAGGAATGGGAAAAAATGCAAACAGCATAGCCCTCTGACATAGAAAAAGGCAAGAGGCAAATAGGAATGGGGTCTTAAATAATGAAAATATATGGCGCCAAGTATGACGCACAACAAACAGAAAAATATTTTTTGGCGCCAAAAATGTCAGAAAATGACACACTCGCGTCATAGATGACGAAACCTTGTGAAGGACTCGGCGTCAACTAAGATGCCGGAAATGACGAATTTGCATCAACGAACGTAACTGCGCCAAAAAATCTCGCGCCAAGAATAACGCAATAAACTTTGGCATTTTGCGCCCTTGCAAGCCTAATTCTGCCCGCGAATTTAAAAGAGTCAATTTGAAAAAGAGACTATACCCCAGGTAAGAAATACATTTTCATAAAAAAGCATTTTCCAGATATGAAACTGACAGTCTGCAAAAAGAAAATATACTGAAAACCTCAATCATGGCAAATATAAGTACAATACATATATTTAGAACTTTATATAAATACATAAAGTGCCAAACCATAGCAGAGAGTGTCTTAAGTAATGAAAACATACTTACCAAAAGACACCCATCCACATATAGCAGATAGCCAAACCAGTACTGAAACGGTTATCAGTAGAGATAATGGAATATGAGAGTATATCGTCGATCTGAAAAGGGAGGTAGGATTTGAATCTCTACGACCGATAACAGAGAACCTATGAAATAGATCCCCGTGAGGAAAACCATTGCATTCAATAGGTGATACTCCCTTCACATCCCTCTGACATTCACTGTACTCTGAGAGGAATCGGGCTTCAAAAATGCTGAGAAGCGCATAGCGATGTAGAATCTAAGTACAAACTTACTTCACCACCTCCATAGGAGGCAAAGTTTGTAAAACTGAATTGTGGGTGTGGTGAGGGATGTATTTATAGGCATTTTGAGGTTTGGGAAACTTTGCCCCTCCTGGTAGGATTGTATATCCCATATGCAGGGGCGTATTAAGGCATAGGCCAACAAGGCCGGTGCCTAGGGCAGCAGATTTTTAAGGGGCAGCAGAATTTTGAGTCCCTAGGGCCACTCTACTGAAATCAGGGCCGTGTGACTAAATCAACCAATTACAAATTACTTAAATGGCTGTCCCGGCTATTGCTATCCTATGGGATTGTATGTGGGTGCGCATGACGTGGTGACAGTGGAGACAGAGCTCACTTGCGCAGCCTGGCCTGGACTGATAGGGAATGCGGTATTCTTCCTAGCTCCACCGCGTGATTGAGACTCACACAGACTACACAGTGCAGTGTGCACTACAATGTGACCACTGTGAAACAGCATATGCCTTTCTCCCTTCAATACATCTTCATTAGGCATTAAAATACTTAAACGGATTAGTCACTAAATACTTGTACATTTACTGTTTGTCTATCTGTCATACATGCAAAGAATAAGTATTTATTGAATCTATACAACTATGTGACTTAAAACACAACTGAAAATATGTTGTATGCATTTAATACATTCAGAAACAATGCAAGTATATACTTTATTATGATTGTATCATGTGGCTTTATCCCCTACGATACAATTCCTAAACCTATCATAACTACTGTTGTATTTTTTAAGTACTTTTAAAGGCTAGTTTGTATATTCGTTACATATTTATCCAAGCAGATATTTTGCCTAAATAACTGTCAATCACCAAAGAAGATGTTTAAGGTTAAACAACTACCTACTGACAAACTATCATACAGTGTGTGTGTATCATACATGTGTGTGTGTGTGTGTGACCAGAGTGAATGCCCTGGTGAACATCTTAAAAATATATATTTTTTATTTTTTTACATCCTGCCCCAAAAATATTATGTCTAAAAAAAGGCCTTAAACCTGGGGTGGGGTGGGGGTGTGGGGGGGCAGCAGAATTTTGAGTGCCTAGGGCAGCACAAAACCTAAATACGCCCCTGCCCATATGTCAATAGCTCATGGACTCTTGCCAATTACATGAAATGGATTTGCACAGATCTTATAGTGGGGATCTTTTACAGGAGTCAATCCACCTACAAAAATATCTGAAGGGAACGAGCAGCTCCTTACTTCCGCAGTCGGATCCTCACAAAGACAATATGTATTATAGACCAACAGAAATACTACTGCTGAAAATCATGTAAAAATTTGCACATTTGTGTGAAAAACATAAAAAAGCTTGTATCTTTATATGAAAAACACATACAAGTTTGAGAATTTTAATTTACTAAATTATTTACTTCGCAAAATGTTTTATGTATGTTAAAAAATATGGGAAATTGTTCTATAATATGCTACTGCTATATGAAAATATTGCTGCAGGGTGCTCTGATGAAGTCTGTAGAAAGCACTGGTGTTGTCTCTGTGGGAACAATTCAAGGCCTCTTCCTCTTCTACAAAGCTTAGAAGGTAATACTGAAAAAAGTGTAATACTTTCAAGCAAGAAAGAGAACTAAATACAATGTACTCACAAAATGAGTGAACTTATTCATCCTTTCAAGCAGTGAACATTTCAGTACAAGGAAAAATCAACTCTGACAGAAAGCATATATAAAATATTGGACTTGAGCATTGTTAAAATATATCTCAATATGCTCTGTGTTTTGGTGATGACACCCACCTTTATAAAGTGCAAATAAATAGCACTGAATAATCAGAGGCAAACATTGAACCTCATTTATACCACTGCTCCACTTAAAGGGAGATTCCGGTCAAAATGTAAATATACATAGAAGAATTACATCTTTGAATAGAAACATATTTGCAATATACATGTATTGGCAGAAATGCTTCTAGTAAAAGGTATCACTGTTGTAGTGCTAACATTTTTCTCTGCATGTGCATGTGAAGCATAGCTAGATATTCTCAGTGCACTAGCATATTAAATACTGCAGCTGCTCAGAGCACTAGTGGGGCTTGTATTATGTCAGCAATTAACAAATTGAGTCCTTACCAGATGGTACAAGCACCTTAGGCTCTCTGAGCAAGTGCTGTGTTTAAAATATTGGTGCACGGTGCATACTTAAATACACATTTAAAACAGGTATAACTTTTATTAGAAGCATTTTTGCTAATACATGTATATTACAAAAATATTTCTATTCAAAACGGAAATGCCTCCATGTGGTAAGGTTTCCAAATTTGGCTGGAATGTCCCTTTAATTATAGTCACAGGTGTGGAGCTGTAATTTACATTAACCATAAAACCAACCTTTGTGATTAGGACATTATGGTCCAGAGTATGGGTGGAGCACTATTTAGCGCTTTTGCTCTTGCACTAACTGCGCTAGAAGTAAACGTTTTACGCATGCAGGGTAGTACTTTTATTATAAGATGAAAGTAAAATGTTATCGCTTGCGCGTTAATCTGACAAGCGCAAAAAGCCAAACTTACAATATAGTGTTCTATAACCTATTCCCCCATAGAAGTCAATGGAAATAAAACCTAACACCCAACTCAAGCACAAACCTGATTGCATATTCTCATGTGTGCTAACCCGATATGAAAAAAAGAATATTTCACATTCTAATGTTCTTCACATAGTCTATATGAATATGAATATTGCCTACATTTTTTTTCATGTCTTCATGTACTTAACTGCAAAGGGCTCCAATGCACACACACATATATATATATATATATATATATATATATATATATATATATATATATATATATATATATGTGTGTATATATATATATATATATATATATGTGTGTGTGTATATATATATATGTATTTATATGTGTACATATGTATTTATATATATATATATATCTTTATACATGTATATATACAGGTATATATATATATATATATATATATATATATATATATATATATATATATATATATATATATATATATATATATATATATATACAGTATATGTAGGTTTATGGTAAAGTCCTTTGTCTGCCTTTCTTTTTTCTAACACCTGATACCTCATATCTTTGAGCCTTTACAACTTTTGTGTGAACTATTTTTTATACACTTTTATTAGATGGTTTTATTATGAGTGTAAGTGCACCATGTAATGTATTTTTTATGTAATTTGTGACACTTTTTTGTTTTGCGAAACAGTTAACCAGAGCTCTGAAGTCGCTGTAATGATTCTAGAGTAAATCGCGATTGCACATATGCATTCATGTTTACTTTCAACTTGTAATACAAGTGCAATTTAATTTCCACGCATACAAAAGCGTAAACCCAATATCGCAGAAATCCAAATGATAACACTCCACTCATAATCTGTCCCTATAGTTTGTAAATGTACAATAAAAAATCTAAAGAAAAAAACTAAATATAAATGTTGAAATTTATGCAAAAAAATCTTTTTATAATATTTTTATTTACAAATGTTGACAAACTAAATCCATTTTAAAACACATATAAACCACTCTTCAGACTGACAGCATGCCCTTAACAAAGAAGTGTTTTATATTTTGCATTGTACATAAAGTAGTTGTTTATTTTATTTTATTTATTTTGGTTTTTGTATGTCACATAGTGCTCTGATGAAAAAGTGATACCAAAAAACAAATATTTTTTCCTGTGTGTTCAGTTGTCTTCGCTCTACAACTACCAGGAGAAATTGTGTGGTTATGCAATAATTTGTATGGCTGAGATTCTGTGTGGTTTTTGAATAACAATTCCTTATAATTGGGCTACCTTAGGTATAAAAAGTGCAAGCCCAAAAGATCAAATCACTACAGCCCTGACGGAGTACTTTAGCATAAATGTGACTGACTCCATTTCCCCTAGTACCATATGGGATGCGCACAAGGCAGTAATAAGGGGTATCTTTCTTAAACACAAAGCTCTCTTAAACAAACGTAAGAAAGCAGAATACAACACACTAGAGCACCAGTTATCTGTCTTACAGCAGGCACACATCCAAAATCCCCTAGACCCAACTGTTATCCATGACCTAACACTTGCAAGGGGCAGATTTAATGCACATTTACAAAAAGAAGCTCAGAGACATGCTTTCTACTTGAAGAAGCTATATTTCTCGGAGGGAAACAAAGCGGGCAGGCTCTTGGCGAGCTCTACGCCAGAGAACGCTCAATTCCTATGTCCAAAAACTTCACAATGCGGAACGCATGGTGGTGCAAGATAGTCAGTCTATTGCCTCAGTATTTCAAGACTATTACTATAAATTATATAACCTCCCTCAGATTGATTCCCCAGAGAAGGTTAGAGATATGGAAAAATATATCAGGGAAGCTGACTTAGTTAAGATTACATCAGAAGATGCTGCCAAGCTGGACGAACCCATTTCCCACCAAGAGATATTGACCGCTATAGACTCCCTACCGACACAAAAGAGTCCAGGTCCTGATGGCTTCTCCAACATATATTATAAAACATTCAAACAGGCACTACTACCGCATCTCCACAGACTCTTTAACTCCATAGACGAACATGGCTCTTTTTCCCAAGATTTCTTATCGGCACATATATCTCTGATACATAAGACAGGGAAATCTACACTTGAGCCAGGCAACTATCGGCCAATTTCTCTAATAAATACGGATGCAAAGATATATGCCAAGATCTTGGCAACTAGGCTTAGTACATTTTTACCTCATCTTATCCACACAGACCAGGCAGGCTTTATTCCGCGTCGGGAGGCCAGGGACAATACGATCAGGACACTTCATCTGATCGATTACGCTACTACTGCTAATATTGAGATGGTCCTGGCCTCAACCGACGTGGAGAAAGCATTTGATAGGATGAACTGGGTTTATCTCCGGGCTACCTTAGATGGATTTGGGTTTGGAGAGAAATTGGTCAATAGGATTTTCAGCCTGTATAATAATCCCACTGCAAGAATTCGGGTAAATAGTATAATGTCAGATTCTTTCAGCATAGGTAATGGTACGCGACAAGGCTGCCCCCTCTCCGCGCTACTTTTTTCCATCACAATGGAACCCCTAGCAGCCCATATTAGACTGAATAACACCATTGAGGGGATACCTATTGGGCTTAACAATTATAAAATAAGTCTATATGCCGATGATATTTTGCTATCCCTGACTAATCCTACGATATCTCTTCCAGCCGTACTGGCTGAATTTCATCGCTTCTGAGACCTTTCTCATTTCCTGATCAACAACCAGAAATCTAACATACTAAATATTTCGATGAATACACAAAAGTTCTTGTCCCTTGCCCAGGTCTGCCCGTATCAATTAAATAGTGATCAAATTAAATACCTGGGTGTGAACATTACACCTAAAGTTACCTCCCTCTTTAAATCAAATTACACTCCGCTTCTACAAGAAATGTTAAGAGACTGCCAAGCTTGGCAAAATAAATCCTTCTCTTGGTGGGGAAGGAACCAAATAGTGAAAATGTCCCTACTACCGCGAATCCTTTACTTGTTGCAGACTATTCCTATTCATCTGCCGTCAGCCTTTCTCCGGCAACTTCAATCTACTCTTAACGGGTTTATTTGGGGAGGTCGTAGACCGAGAGTAGCCAGACAAAACCTATATAGATCTAGGAAGGATGGAGGGCTGGGAACTCCCTACATACTTCAATATTACCAGGCTAATGTGCTA
The DNA here is from genome assembly GCF_027579735.1 of Bombina bombina. Taxonomy (NCBI): domain Eukaryota; kingdom Metazoa; phylum Chordata; class Amphibia; order Anura; family Bombinatoridae; genus Bombina; species Bombina bombina. The sequence continues at coordinate 499,577,288 of NC_069502.1, forward strand.
CAACGCATATTGAACTGGCATACTGATTCGCAAGACAAGGCGTGGATCCCACTAGATACGCACATCCTGAAAGCGCCTCAGGTTGGTCCAATCTGCTGGTTACAAGATAAATTTCGTCCCCCTAAAGCTAGGTCGTCTCCTCTCTATAGGCACATTTTCTCCACCTGGGATGCTATAATTAAACAGATAGGGGGCATTTCCACAACACATTCTCCTATGATGCCGATTTTTCAAAACACAGAATTGCTATTAGGTATGCATCTTACACTTGGAGATATTCATTATAGAGAATTAGGATTTTCATCCCCGTTGATAGATTTTCTCTCTCAGGGGAAACTTAAGCCCAGACAGGACCTGACAGAGACACTGGAAGGCACTTATACAAATTGGTTGAAATATTCTCAGCTACAGCACTTATTATGGGTCTCCCCACATAGCCCTCAACTCACACGGCCTCTTACTTTGTTCGAGAAACTTTGTAGGACTGGCATTTCCTCGAGACGAACCTTGGCCATGTCAAGACGAATTTTAGATGACTGTTTATACAAGACACTACCGACATACACTCAATCCTGGCAGGATGAACTAAACTTAGATATTGCTCCGGAGAACTGGTACAAACTATTTGACTACACCGCTAAATCGGCAACGTCTCCCCAGATCCTTGAAATGAACTACAAAATCCTTTCAAGGTGGTATATGACCCCTGTTAGAATGAAAATAATATACCCGGAGGTCTCTCCCTTGTGCTGGAGGGGATGTGGGGGAGTGGGAACCTTATCACACATATGGTGGTCATGTCCTCGCCTGCGAACTTTTTGGGAATCCCTAGGAAAAATACTACTCCCGCTGACTGGAAACACCTTCCACTTTACTCCTTTGATCATATTGTTCAATGGCAAGCCTAGAATTTCTTGCAAGCTTAGACTCTCCCTACTTCAAATCTGCATAAACGGAGCTAAGTCTCTGATAGCTAGAAAGTGGAAGTCCCACATTGCTCCAACCGTTGTAGAATGGACAGCTAGAGCACAGGAGCATATCTCGTTGGAAGAATATTCCTATCTCAAACAAAATAGACATGACAGGTTTTTAAATATAAAATTATACTGGGAAATGCTCCAAGTCCCACCGTAAGGCTCTCCACTAGGGATGGCATACTAATATATAGGATGTGCAATGCGCCACCCACCCAGTTCTTTCTCTCCAGTGTATGCATTGTGGCTAGTGAGGTACCCGAGAAACTACGATACCTAGCAGTAGGTACGATTGCAGAGACTTCCTTATCCTTTTTCCTTGTTAAATACCCCTTCCTTTTCTTTCTTTTCTTATTTCCTTCTTTTCTATCTCTTAATTGTTGTTTAAAAAAAAAAGGGTTAACTAAGCTCCTGACGGGCAGCTATTAAGGTTAGCCTTTTCGGAGGCCTATTTTGAATATATGTACCTGCTGTCCTATAGAAACACAGTTAAAAAAGCTGTATTCCTTGTTTGTATTTCTAACATCGTAACCAAATGGAACTGAACTGTTTGTTTCTGTTTTATAAACTGTGTACCGTATGATATGTATACTAAACCTGTTTAATAAAAAACTTTAAATATAAAAAAAAAAAAGTGCAAGCCCATATTTTTACTACAACAATTAAATTGTCTGTGGAAATGTCACTTCACTTTAAAAACATACATTTCAAGTCAATTCAAAACAATACGTAAATCCCTGCTAGAGCTATAACCACAGTATAAGCAGAAAGGCAACATAGTTATTTCTGTTTTCTAATTTAGAATTTCTAGAAATTAATAAAGCCCTGACTCTGTATCTCTTGTGTTAATATTTCCAGGTGAAAAATGATATTGTTGTTACTCTTTGTTTAGTTAGCTTCTCTCTATAGCAAATATATTTATGTGCAGCATAACATGTTCAGAACCGTTGCAATTCAAACTCATTCTTTAGCTCAGTTATTTGTTTACATATTCTATTTAGACAGTTATTTGCATTGCAATGGGATAAAAATGAATACATAAATTATCTAGCACTTTAAGACTGAGTGAAGTGAATTTTATGAAAATAATGTCAATATAAAATTATCTGCCAGTCTTTGTATCCTGCTCAAACTACATTTGGGAAAGAGGCTCTTCAAAACAACACAACTTTAATTTAAAACTGATTCAATTTTATTTTTCTAAAAGAGAGTTCTGTGGCCAAAGTCATGTGTTTAGGAAGGTTTTGAAGTCATCCCAATTTAAAATTTCAAAATTAAACTACATGTTAGCCTATTTTCTATTTAAATTATAGTGAGGAAAAAAAAGAGGAAAAAATATCAATTAAGTGACACTTATTGACAATATGTAGATCTCTTCACAGTTTTCTGCGGAAGGATGTACAGATGGGCTATATAATGATCTTCTGAATACTCCTTGTTTATGGAAGAGACATTTGTTTTTATCTGTGAAAGTAGTATTTAGTACAAGGAGTAGTATATTTTATATACTGCCAATCAGAGGCACAGAGACTTAAAGAAATTCTAAAATATGTACAAATCATATTACTGCAGCAAGAGCTTTCTTTGTTTTCTTAAGACTGCTATCATGATTCACCATGCAACATTACATACAATTTTCACAGAAGAATTAGCTCCCTTGATTACACTGTGCAAAGCTTTTAGTCTAAGTACTACTAGTACTTAATGGGGTTATTAAAGATAAAGTTGAATTAGACACATTCAAAAATGTACAAAAACCTTTCAAATATGTTGGAACATTATTTATGAGGGTTATCAATCAATTTGTGCACAGTAGAAACAAAATAGGAAAGTGGGGAAAAAAAACTATGGATTGGAAAGGCCTCAAATTTAAAATTTTAGGCTTTCCTAAAGTGTTGGATTAGACCCACTATACTATGGGGCATATGTATCAAGCTCCAAATGGAGCTTGATGCCCCATGTTTCTGGCGAGTCATCAGAGTCACCAGAAACAGCAGTTATGAAGCAGCGGTCACAAAGACCGCTGTTCCATAACCTGTCCGACTGCTCTGAGCAGACGGACAGACATCGCCACAATACAACCCAATCGGGTTGATTGACACCCCCCTGCTGGCGGCGTATTGCACGGCGTATTCAGCGATGTCTGTCGGACCTGATCCGCTCTGTCGGATCAGGTCCGACAGACATTGATAACTATAGGCCTATATGTTTAGTAGACACTAAAATTGATTGTTTTAAAACAAAAACTGGGTATTTTAGGTATAAACTACTTTAGTTTTTCTTCTAATTAGCCTTTGTTTTACATTACAGCCTTTGTGATGCATTTATGTAAAGCCTTTAGCAGAGTTTGTCTCCTCAGTCAGTGATGTAGTATGCTCTAGAACATATGCTTTTCTCTGGTTTATTTGGCCTAGAAATTTAGAAATAAAGAGAGGCAGTATAATTCATGTCATAGAGAAGGGATGGGAAACTGGCGTCCCTCTGCACTAGTTTTTATGGCCCCAGGAAAAAGCAGAACTATAAATGTGAACATTGTTAGGAACATAACAAACATATATATGCCTCTTAAGACTTCTAAAATATTGATCTGTGGCCCCAATGTGTTAGTAAGTTGTTAAACACTGTCTTAGAGCATACAGCTATTAGATCTGTCAATGGACTTCACCAGTTTTTCTAATGTTAAGCACTTTCCTGATGTACCTGTATTCCAGAGATTTGTTCTACTGTCAGTCCATGCATATAAACATCTCATGAACTAAACATGTTGCCTACCACCAGGAGTAACCAAAGTGATCTGTTTTAATATATGACATTGATGGCCCATTATCAGTTCACCATGCTTCAGTGTTAAGCTATTTGTTCTCTTTTATTGATTTATGAGATTTACAAACCCTGACAGGAATTTAAGTAGTCCAGAATTTATGCCCTAAAAAGATAATAAAGATTTGACTAACGGCTAGATTACGAGTTTTGCGTTATGAGCGGCTCAGTACTAACTTGTAAGTTATTTCCACCGCTCACCTCCTATAGGGCTGCTATTACAGGTTTTCATAAACCCGGCGTTAACAGGCAATATTGCAGCATTGAGCAAAATTGAGCTCCATACCGCACTCAAATACCAGCGCTGCTTTGAGCTGCTTTTACATGCTCGTGCACGATTTCCCCATAGACATCAATGGGGAGAGCCGGCTAAAAAAAAGCCTAACACCTACAATAAAGGAGCGTAAAGCTCCGTAACGCAGCCTCATTGATTCCTATGGGGAAACAAAATTTATGTTTACACCTAACACCCTAACATAAACCCCGAGTCTAAACACCCCTAATCTGCCATCCCCAACATCGCTGACACCTACTTTACACTTATTAAACCCTAATCTGCCGCCCCGACATTGTCACCACCTACCTACAATTATTAACCCCTAATCTGCTGCCCACAATGTCGCCGCCACCTACCTACACTTATTAACCCCTAAACTGCCGCCCCTAACATCGCCACCACCTACATTACACTTATTAACCCCTAATCTTCCGCCCCCAATATCGCTGCCACTATACTAAAGTTATTAACCCCTAACCATAACCCTAAGTCTACCCCTAACCCTAACACCCACTAACTTGAACATAATTAAAATAAATAGAAATAAAAATTACAATTAATACCTAAATAATTCATATTTAAAACTAAATACTGTAAAATAAACCTTAAGCTAGCTACAATATAACTAACAGTTACATTGTATCTATCTTAGGTTTTATTTTTATTTCACAGCTAAGTTTGTATTTATTTTAACTAGGTAGAATAGTTACTAAATAGTTATTAACTATTTACTAGCTACCTAGCTAAAATAAATACAAATTTACCTGTAAAATAAAACCTAACCTGTCTTACACTAACACCTAACCTTACACTACAATTAAATAAATGACATAAATTAAATAAAATTAACTAAATTACAAAAAACAAACACTAAATTACACAAAATAAAAAAGAAATGATCAAATATTTAAACTAATTACACCTAATCTAATAGCTGTATCAAAATAAAAAAGCCCCCCCAAAATAAAAAAAAACCCTAGCCTAAACTAAACTGCCAATGGCCCTTAAAATGGCCTTTTGCAGGGCATTGCCCCAAAGAAATCAGCTCTTTTACCTGTAAAAAAAAATACAAACAACCCCCAACAGTAAAATTCATCACCCACACAACCAAACCCCCCAAATAAAATACTATCTAAAAAAAAACCTAAGCTCTTTTCCATTGCCCAAACCCTAAGCTAAAAATAAAACCCACCCAATAAACCATTAAATAAACCTAACACTAACCCCTGAAGATCCACTTACAGTTTTTGAAGACAGGACATCCATTCTCAATGAAGCCGGGAGAAGTCTTTATCCAAGCGGCAAGAAGTCCTCAATGAAGCTGGGAGAAGTCTTCATCCAGGAGGCAAGAAGTGGTCCTCCAGGCGGGCAGAAGTCTTCATCCAGACGGCATCTTCTATCTTCATCCTTCCGATGCAGAGCGGCTCCATGAAGACTTCTCCCGACTTCGCTGAGGATGGATTTCCGGTCTTCAAAAACTGTAAGTGGATCTTCGGGGGTTAGTGTTATTTTTTTTAAGGGTTTATTGGGTGGGTTTTATTTTTAACTTAGGGATTGGGCTGTTTTTTTAGATAGGATTTTATTTGGGGGGTTTGGTTGTGTGGGTGGTGGGTTTTACTGTTGGGGGCTTGTTTGTATTTTTTTTTACAGGTAAAAGAGCTGATTTCTTTAGGGCAATGCCCCGCAAAAGGCCCTTTTAAGGGCAGTTGGCAGTTTAGTTTAGGCTAGAGTTTTTTTTTTATTTTGGGGGGCTTTTTATTTTGATAGGGCTATTAGATTAGGTGTAAGTAGTTCAAATATTTTATAATTTCTTTTTTATTTTGTGTAATTTAGTGTTTTTTTTGTAATTTAGTTAATTGTCTTTAATTAATGTAATTTATTTAATTGTAGTGTAAGGTTAGGTGTTAGTGTAAGATAGGTTAAGTTTTATATCAATGATAAGTTTGTATTTATTTTAACTAGGTAGTTAGTAAATAGTTAATAACTATTTACTAACTAGTATACCTAGTTAAAATAAATACAAACTTACCTGTGAAATGAAAATAAAACCTAAGCTAGATACAATGCAACTATTAGTTATATTGTAGCTAGCTTAGGTTTTATTTTATAGGTAAGTATTTAGTTTTAAATAGGAATTATTTCGGGATATTTAGTTGTAATTTTTATTTAGATTTATTTTAATTATATTAAAGTTAGTGGGTGTTAGGGTTAGACTTAGGTTTAGGGGTTAATAACTTTAGTATAGTGGCGGCGATTTTGGGGGCAGCAGATTAGGGGTTAATAACAGTAATGTAGGTTGCGGCGATGTTAGGGACAGCAGATTAGGGGTTAATAATATTTAACTACTGTTTGTGATGCGGGATTACGGCAGTTTAGGGGTTAATATGTTTATTCTAGTGATGTTGGGAGCGGCAGATTAGGGGTTAATCATTTTATTTTAGTGTTTGCAATGCGGCAGGGCCTCGGTTTAGGGGTCAATAGGTAGTTTATGGGTGTTAGTGTACTTTTTAGCACTTTAGTTTTAGTTTTATGGTACAGCTTTATAACATAAAATCCATAACTACTGACTTTCAGTTTACGGTACGGATCTTGACGGTATAGGCTGTACCACTCACTTTTTGGCCGGACAGTCAAACTCGTAATACCAGCGCTATGGAAGTCCCATTGAAAAAGGTCTTTTGGAAAGCTGCAGTAGTTACATTGCGTGACGGCCAAAAAAGTGTGCGGTACAGAAATACCTGCAAGACTCGTAATACCAGCGGTAGTGAAAAAGAATCGTTATGAGGCTTTTTCACCCATAACGCAAAACTCGTAATCTAGCCATAAGTTTGTGATTATATTACAGTCTTGGAACTGAGGGTTCTTCCTAGTCTCTGACTTTACTAAGATGACAAGAAGTTTCGCTAAGGTTTAAGATGACATTGATAGAACAAAAGGCAAACATACAAGTTAAAAAGGTGAATACCCAAAGCAAATATCATGGAACACGGAATTTACAATGTTAATACGGACAAATATGTGTCCTTAAATTTTGGAAAGGCAAGTGGGGATACCTGCCTAGATGTGCTAATTGCCTGTGTAAAAATTCTGTTGCTTTTTTTTATGAAATGGAGGATTTTGTCTTTTTCTTATATAATTCTTTTTTTTATTGAGGTAAAATAACATAAAATATAAATTGCACTCATGACAAACATAGGATGAACAAAACCTACAGCAAGGAGGCATAATAAACAAATCAATTAATATTACAAGTAATACAGTACAGTAAGTACATATTTAATATAGTTACCGTTTTTTTTTTTTAGTATATTACAAAATTAGTACTTAAAGGGACACTGAACCCAAATTTTTTCTTTCATGATTCAAATAGAGCATGCAATTTTAAGCAACTTTCTAATTTACTACTATTATCAAAAAAATTTCGTTCACTTGCTATCTTTATTTGAAAAATAAGGCATCTAAGCTTCTTTTTTGTTTCAGCCTCTGGACAGCACATTTTTATTGGTGGATGAATTTATCCACCAATCAGCAAGAATAACTCAGTTAATTCACCAAAAATGGGTCGGCATCTAAACTTACATTCTTGCATTTCAAATAAAGATACCAAGAGAAGGAAAAAAAATTGATAATAGGAGTAAATTAGAAAGTTGCTTAAAATTGCATGCTCTATCTAAATCGCGAAAGAAAACAAAATTTGGGTTCAGTGTCCCTTTAACCGTTTAGACCATACAAATATAATTAAAGGGATACTAAACCCAAAAATGTTTCTTTCATGGTTCAGATAGAGCTTGCATTTTTCTATTTTACTTCTATTATCAATTTTTCTTCGCTATCTTGGTATCTTTATTTGAAAAAGCAGGAATCTAAACTAAGAAACTGGCCCATTGATGGCTAAATGTACCCACTAATCAGAAAGTGCTATTTAGGGTGCTGAACCAAAAATGGGCCGGCTCCTTACCTTAGATTCCTGCTTTTACAAATAAACGTCTAGATTACGAGTTTTGCGGTATGAGTAAAAAAGCAGTGTTAAGGCTCATAACGCTGCTTTTTCACTACCGCTGATATTACGAGCCTTGCAGGTTTAGGGGCACCGCACACTTTTTTGGCCGTACTGCAAATTAACTAACGCAATTTGCGTAAAGTCTTTTTTCAATGGGACTTCCATAGCGCCGGTATCACAAGCTTTTTCTGGGAGGCCAAAAAGTGAGCGGTACAGCCTATACCACAAGATTTGTAATGCAATCTAAAGTCAGTAGTTATGAGTTTTACACTACAAAGCTGTAGCATAAAACTCATATCTTAAGTGTTAAAAAGTACACTAACACCCATAAACCTCCTATTAACCCCTAAACCGAGGCCCTCCCGCATTGCAAACACAAAAGTAAAATTATTAACCCCTAATCTGCCGCTCCCGACATCGCCGCCACTATAATAAACATATTAACCCCTAAACTGCCGCACTCCCGCCTTGCAACAAATATTATTAACCCCTAATCTGCCGCCCCTAACATCGCCGCCACCTACCTACATTTATTAACATCTAATCTGCCACCCCCAACATCGCCGCCACTATACTAAATTTATTAACCCCTAAACCTAAGTCTAACCCTAACACCCCCTAACTTAACTAACTAAAAATTCCTATCATTACCTAAATAATTCCTATTTAAAACTAAATACTTACCTGTAAAATAAACCCTAAGCTAGCTACAATATAACTAATTGTTACATTGTAGCTATCTTAGGGTTTATTTTTATTTTACAGGAAAGTTTGTATTTATTTTAACTAGGTAGAATAGTTACTAAATAGTTATTAACTATTTACTAACTACCTAGCTAAAATAAATACAAATTTACCTGTAGAATAAAACCATTAGGATTTTTTCAACTTTAATTCCGATTGGCTGATAGAATTCTATCAGCCAATCAGAATTCAAGGGACGCCATCTTGGATGACATAATTTAAAGGAACCTTCATTCGTCGTTAGTCGTCAGACGAAGAGGATGCTCCGCGCCGGATGTCTTGAAGATGGACCCGCTCTGCGCCGGATGGATGAAGATAGAAGATGCTGTCTGGATGAAGACCTCTGCCCATCTGGAGGAACACTTCTGCTGGCTTGGATGAAGATTTCTCCCGGCTTCGTTGAGGACTTCTTGCCGCTTCGCTGAGGACTTCTCCTGGCTTCGTTGAGGATGGATGTCCGGTCTTCAAAACTGTAAGTGGATCTTCGGGGGTTAGTGTTAGTTTTTTTTTTTAAGAGTTTATTGGGTGGGTTTTAGTTTTAGATTAGGGTTTGGGCAATTGAAAAAGAGCTAAATGCCCTATTAAGGGCAATGCCCATACAAATGCCCTTTTCAGGGCAATGGGGAGCTTAGGTTTTTTTAGTTAGGGTTTTATTTGGGGGGTTGGTTGTGTGGGTGGTGGGGTTTACTGTTGGGGGTTGTTTGTATTTTTTTTACAGGTAAAAGAGCTGATTTATTTGGGGCAATGCCCTGCAAAAGGCCCTTTTAAGGGCTATTGGTAGTTTAGTTTAGGCTAGGGTTTTTTATGTTGGGGTGGCTTTTTTATTTTGATAGGTCTGTTAGAATAGGTGTAATTAGTTTAAATATCTGATAATTTATTTTTTATTTTGTGTAATTGAGTGTTTTTTTTGTAATTTAGGTAATTGTATTTAATTTATGTAATTGATTTAATTGTAGTGTGAGGTTAGGTGTTAGTGTAAGACAGGTTAGGTTTTATTTTACAGGCAAATTTGTATTTATTTTAGCTAGGTAGTTAGTTAATAGTTAATAACTATTTAGTAACTATTCTACCTAGTTAAAATAAATACAAACTTGCCTGTAAAATAAAAATAAACCCTAAGCTAGCTACAATGTAACTATTAGTTATATTGTAGCTAGCTTAGGATTTATTTTACAGGTAAGTATTTAGTTTTAAATAGGAATTATTTAGGTAATAATAGGAATTTTTATTTAGATTTATTTTAATTATATTTAAATTAGGGGGTGTTTGGGTCAGTGGAGGCTCCTCCCTTTGTGCACACCCGCACGTGCCCCCCCCCAGCCACAAAAAAAAAATCTGAATAAAATATAATTTTTCCAATAGCCCCTCTATTGGAAAAATTATATTTAATCTGTACCCCCAAAAAATTAAAAGCCAAACTATTTTTTATTTTGAAATAAAAAAAATGTTTGACTTTTTTTTTATATGTATGTAATGTAACCGCACGTGCGGTAGAGCTAACATATGCCTGTGTATGCACCTCATTAAATTTGCCTGCAGGCGCCTCCCAGCCTCCATCCATCCCCATACTCCCTTGATCGCACAGTTCAGCCTGTGCGAGGGAGGTGGTACTAAACCTTACAGACAGCGAGTGACACAGTACTGATATGTCATCAGTCACGTGATGACGCTTGACAAGTTCCTCTCATTGCGGAGAAAGTCGTTGAGCTGAGAGGAGATCAATTATTTTGTGCAGCCAGTTTTACTGTGGCGTGTGGCAGACAAATTCAATAGAACTTGAAGAATGATCCTTTACAATGCAGCCAAACACTGACTCAATACTGCACTGTCTCCATAATGGACAGGTCTGGCTTAGAAATCTCTCCTGCTTCCCCTGGTTGCCCTCCCCCTTGTCTCTCCTCTGAGTGCCGTGCTATTAGCAAACATGTGACAGCACAAACACATGGAGGAGTAATAAATATCTTAGAAGAAACTGATAAAGTGAGGGAGGCTGGGGGCTTTGTCAGTGAGGCTTCTTTTGTGGAGCTCACACAAGTAAGTGACAGGGTCCTGTTTACAAAATCTGCTTATAAATATTTTAAATACACATTTCTCTGTTACTGCCAGCAAAGGTGATAAAGTTTAACCCCTCAGTTACCAATAACACATTGTGCATTAATTATAGACTCTGGATTCCCTTGTATAAAGTAACCATAGACCTTTTTAAGTAGTAAAGATATCCTATTATCAAATACAATACATTTTAAAGACATTAAGAACAGCCTACTTGCCTTCTACTATTCTCTCTGGTTAACATATAATACAAATAAGCATTAAATTCCACAATTCAGCAGCATTGGCAAACACATTTTCAAAGCAATTATCATACATAAGAAATAACTAGCTTCACTATATACAAAACTTAAGGAGACAATAACATAGGATACAGAATTTTAAAGGGACAGTCTACTCCAGAATTTTTATTGTTTAAAAGATAGATAATCCCTTTATTTCCCATTTCCCAGTTTTGCATAACCAACACAGTTATATTAATACATTTTTACCCGTGTGATAATCTTGTATCCACGCCTCTGTAGACTGCCCTCTTATCTCAGTTCTTTTGATAGACTTGCATTTTAGCAAATTAGTGCGGACTCTTAAATAACTCCACGGAAGTTAGTACAATGTTATCTATATGGCACACATGAACTAGACCTGTCTAACTGTGAAAAACTGCCGAAATTGAGTTAGATAAGAGGCGGTTTTAAACAGTTTAGAAATCAATTTGAGCCTACCAAGGTTTAGCTTTCAGCAAAGAATACAAAGAGAAGCAAATTTGCTGATAAAAGTAAATTGGAAAGTTGTTTAAAATTGCCTGCCCTATCTGAATCATGAAAATTTAATTTTGACTAGACTGTTCCTTTTAAAATGACAAAATAATTTTTACATAAAAACTATCACTATACTGGGCAACAGAACCTGACCAAGCCATAAGCTATAGTCACTAAATGTAAAAGGTAGATGCTGAATGGCTCTACTAAGTTGTATGGCGATCTCTGAGTAGCTTATCTTATACCAGAGAGCCAGGGTGGGGGAATACTAAATAAAGATTAACGGCCATTCTGTAATTGATTTCTATTAGTCCCCAGCCCTACATACAGAGAGCCGGCCATTAACATCGACCCCAGGATGGTTAGGGCTAACAATTTTGACTTAAGAAAGAGCTCCAGACCAGTCAGAGAAGTGATATTTAGGACAGTGTTGTCATTCTCAGTAGCAGGATAGTAGCTCTGGTGAGTTTCACCCCAAGAGCGTCTTTTAAGTGCTCAATCCACCGTCACTCCCAATACAGGCATCTCCATTCTAGCTTTTAATCTCATGCTTTAATCTCCACCATAATTTAAATAAATATATTGTTTTTGCCCTGGAATGAGCTTCACTTAGCAGCAACTCAAAAACGTATCTTCTTCTGAAGATTTCTAATGAGAACGAAACAGCTGCCCAGAATGGTTTTATTTTTGCTGCACTTACCACAATAGGGGATTGCTGTGTTTTAACATAGTATCAGAAGCAATAAGCCTGAGATGTTGCATATCTAATTTACATATCTTACCCAGAATCCTCTGGAATTGGTAACAGTGTAAAGGTAAATGTGATAATTGCCTGTGCAATAATTCTGTTGCTTTATTTTTATGAAATGGAGAATTTGAATCTCATGCTTTTATCTCCACCATAATTTAAATGAATGATCCAGTAGTCTGAAGCAAAGGCTATTCAATTATATGTAAACTGTTAGAACACTGCTTCTATTTGCAACATTGGTTATGCTGAATACTTGGAGTTTTTTTCATTTACTTATTTTAGTAAGCTTTTAGAACTTGCATAAGACTGATATAAAAACAAGTCAAACAAAAACTTCATATTGCTTATATAAAAAAACAACACTTCTACCTTTGAGAAATTAGTGATTACATTATGGTTTCAAAAGAAAGATAAGATACATTAGATTTCAAACATGCAGCTGCTCACTCATATTTAGTAAAAAAAAGTCTCTTTTTTCTTCAGCAGATGCCATCAATATGAAAGTAAGTTTTAGCAAATCTACCACAATAGCAGAATCTAACACTTTTTTTTTTTAAATCCATTATGTATTGTAGTATATCAGCTATCCTTTGGATTTCAAATCCTTTTCTGTGCTAGGTGCATATATTTAATAGTTGCTAAAGAAGAAATATTTTAAAGGGAACAAAAAATATAAAGCAGCAACATCCACAGTCATAAAAAAAACAGGGGGCCATCAGCACCGCGTGTCGGTTAGGTCCGAGGTTGTGCACTATACAAGTATCCATTATTGTCTTATTAATAGCATCTGATTTCTGTGATTAAATTTATTTTAAATGTCATTTTAACAACAAAATAATAATAATAATAATAATAATGTTGTCATCTATAGAAAAATCTGCAAAATTATTTTTTTAATGCTCTTAAAAATAACAAAAATAAATCAAATTGAGACAACTGCCCAAAGGACTCTCCTACCATAGGCTGCCTCAGAAGAGGCAAAAACATCCAAATGGTAGAATTTAGTAAAAGTATGCAAAGAAGATCAAGTAGTTGCCTTGCAAATTTGGACAACTGAAGCCTCATTCTTGAAAGCCCAAGAAGTGACAATTGATCTATCTTGTGGAATGAGCAGTATTCCCTTTAGGTGGAGGCTGACCCGCCTCCAAGTAAATTGAAAGAAGATAACTGGCGCTAAACAAATAGCTAGGATTACACTACCAAATGTGAAAATATATACCTTAATAGTTATATTTAATGTGGTCTGATGCAACTAGTGATTCATAAAAATAATGTTAATATGAAAAAACCTTAAAATCTCAAGTGCACTTGTGTAGTTAGTGGATAAAAAATATACAAGATCCTAATGTTAATAAGTGATATCTTTCTGTAAGATAGATAATTAGCAACTAAGTGGTAATACCTAATATGCAAAAAATAAAACTCTGTGGTCTAAACCGTGCTGTGGTGTAGGATACACTATGTCACGGAACAGCCTCAACGGATTATAGGAAAAAGGCCAAAGGTATTATGTGTACAAAATAAAAAGTGATAGCGGTCTGCAGGGTTTTTAAGGTGCGGATATGCAAATGAATCCCTCTGACTAGAATAAAATATATATATATATTTAATATTAGACAACAATAAAACAATCGAGTAGTCTGTATATTACTAAATGTTATAAATATATTAAAACATACACTAGGGACGTCTCCCTTAAGTGCTAATGACAAGAAACAAAATATTGGCTCCAAGATGAATGAATGTATAACACGTATGGCTAATAGAACAAAGTATGAAAGGATGAAAGAGTCACAGTTTAATAACTAGTAAGGTACCTTACTGAACTTGGAGTAGTGGGAGCTGGCAGCTCGACCGTATATTAGTTCCTTGTGCTTCCTTCGGCGTCTGAGTTTGACGGGGTGTTTCGCGGCTGAACAACAAATCGCCTACTTCTGTGATGATTGGCGGTTTGGGCCACACACCTTTTCTTTGATAGGCCAGATGGATCCACGTAATGAGTGAGTGTATCAGCACATCTGATGATAGGTGTAACAGTCTTGTTTACGATAAAGTGCCTGTGAACCTTGAATAAGGTGGATATGCTCCTTTAAAAACTGCAATCCAAGCAGTATTAGCAGCAAGATTGGACAACTTATATTAGCGCTGATCAGATCCCTGGTCCTCAAGTGGCTGTTGACTTCGTTTAAGTTAGGTAGTCCACAAGAGGGGCTGGATCACATCTAGTAGTGTGATATAAGTCTTGTAGTGTCCCAATAGTAAAAACAAAATCACTGGAGTAAATTCTACGCGTTTCACCCCGAGAGGGTTTTATCAATCAAAGAAGGGACACCAATTTCCTGACTAATATTGTCTGAAGACATAACTTTAGGCACTACATCAAATGTAGTCCTTAAAACTGATTAATCCTGATGAAATATCAGATAATGAGAATCATAAGAAAGAGCAGACAATTTAGAAACTCTTCTTGCAGAAAAAATAGCCAAATGAAATAAAACTTAAAAAAAAAAAGAAGTTTAATATCCACTTTATGCTTAAGCCTAAAGCCTGAACAAAACCATGAATGTTATGAAGAATAGCAATCTTCCTATGAAATAAAACTAAAAGAGCAGAGATCTGTCCTTTCAAAGAACTGGCAGACAAGTCCAAACCATCCTGTAAAAACTGCAAAATCCTAGGAATTCTAAAAAAATGCCAAGAAAAGCCATGATCTACACTTCAAGAAATAATAGCTTTACAGATACTATGACAAATCTTCCTAGGCATAGGCTTACGAGCCTAGATTAAAGTTTCAATCACAGAATCTGAGAAGTCTCAATGCTTAAGAACTAACCATTCAATCTCTATGACATCAAACTTAGAGATTTGAGTTCTGGTTGGAAAAATGGATCTTAAGAGAGAAGGTCTGGCCGAAGAGGCCAAGGAGAGCAACTAGGCATCTGAACCAGATCTGCATATCAAATCCTGTGAGGTCAAGCTGGAGCAATCAGGATTGCTGATGATTTATCTAGCCTTTTCTTGGAAATTACTCTGGGAAGAAGAACCAAAGGAGAAAACAAATACGCAAGCTGAAATGACCAAGAAGCTACTAGATCATCCACAAACTAAACCTAAGGGTCCTTGGCAAGCTTGATGTTTAAAAGAGAAGCTATCAGATCTATTTCTGGGAGACCCCAAAGATCCACAATCTCATTGAACAAATCCAGGTGAAGAGACCATTCCCCTGGATGCAGACTGATAAATGAGAAAAGAAGAATTGAGAGAGGGCGCCACAATAGCGTGATATCGTCTGGAATGCAGGTACAGATAAAAGTAAGTATTATGCTTACCAAATAGTATGGCACTGTGCTGTGACCAGTGCAAAAGAGCAGGCTAGCACTTTTTCAAACATCAGCGCTCTTTTATATCCCTTTATTGGGATAAATGACAAAGTCTGCTTCCTAGTTGTTCACTCCTGGAATATGAACTGCAGAAATCAGACAGGATGTTTTTTCTGCCCATGACTAAATTTGAGACACTAGCAAGGGAAATGTGTGTTTCCCCCTGATGGTTGATATAAGCCACATTGACATTGTCTGATTGAAAGCGGATATGAGGTTCCCTTTTAAACTGAAGCCAAATCTGAAGACTCCTGAAAATAGCATTTATTGGAAACCTTGCCTCCACAGGATCCCAAAACCCTTTGTGTTTTCAGAGCTTTGGTAGTGATCGCAATCCAGGTAGGATGAGCAAAAGAAGCACCCTGAGTAATGAATTGTTGATACAGCCACCAAGTCAGAGACTGACCTGTTCTGTGATCTAGAAAAATCTTCTGAGACAGCTGAGTATGATCCCTGTACCACTGACAAAACATACAAAGCTGAAGAGGTCTTGTGAAAACGAGCAATTGGAATTGTTTCAGCAGCTGCAATCATGAGACCCATAACTTATATACAAAAGGGAACAGAGAGAGACTGAAGGTGCAGACAGGATGACACCAGCTTTAGCCTTCTCTGGTCTGTTAGAGAAAGACTCAAGGACATTAAGTCTAAACCCCAGAAAATTAACTTTATTCTAAAACACCAAAGAGCTCTTTGGAAAATTGATTTTCCAACCATCCTGCAGTTGGTGCTAAAAGAAAAGATGGGGCTTGAACAAAGCTATTGTCCAGGTAAGGAAACATTGCAATACCCTGAGATCTGATCACAGACAGAAGGGCACCCAGAACCTTTGTGAAAATTCTTGGGGCTGTAGCCAGACTAAATGTTAGAGCAACAAACTGAAAATGATTGTCTAGAAAGGCAAACCTCAGAAACTGGAAATGTCTCCTGTGACTTGGAACATGAAGATAAGCATCCTTCAAATATATTGTGGACATAACCTAACCTTAACACAATTTCTAAAAACAGCGCTAACAGTACCCTGAATAATTTTATTAAAAATCAATATCAATTGCCACTATCTTCAACCTATTAAAAATTATTCAATACATAATCTTTACTGAACGATAGCTCTTTAATGCAAATACTTGTTCACAATCCATGAGATAAATACCCCCACATAAAAATTATGTATGTATATTATCGGGTTTTCTAGTATGAGTCTGTGTTACCTTAATGTCTCAGGGAGTATGGTAGAAAATTTTTTCAATCTGCGGAAACCTCTTTTTGTTCCTCTTCGTTCTCCTCTCCTCTGTATTCTTGTAAGTGTGGCGCTGCTGCTCGATTCACTGAACACTAAGGAGTGTATCAGACTGGAAAAGAACTGCAAACACAAAAGAAGAGAGAGCGCAGCCACGACTCACGGTAAAAGTTTTTAATATATCCTTACTTCGCAAACAAACATATTGCACTTACAAACGTTTCAATAAAAACAGGCGTCTCTTGGTTCACTTTAATCGTCAGTTGCTGTGGTATGGTTAATCCGTCCTTTTCAGCTGTGTGCGTTCATTCCTTGAAGTCCCCCAAGTTACGCTCCTTCCAATTGCTTTTTTCTTTGTAGCGGTGCTTTTTTC
This sequence comes from Bombina bombina, assembly GCF_027579735.1. Classification (NCBI taxonomy): domain Eukaryota; kingdom Metazoa; phylum Chordata; class Amphibia; order Anura; family Bombinatoridae; genus Bombina; species Bombina bombina. The sequence goes on from NC_069502.1 coordinate 499,594,657, forward strand.
TGACTATCCTTTCTGTGCCGTCTACGCGTTTCTTCCGTCTTCTGCGGACTTTCTCAAGACTCTTTGGCAGTGTGTAAGATGTTCGCGGGGATCCACGATTTAAAAGTCCGTTGCTCCTCCCCTCTCCAATGACGTGGCCCAATTGGCTCTTTAGAAATTCCTACGCCCACTTGCACAGTTCATCGGGCAATTGTGTGGAAGAAAGGTCACAATGTTATTAGCTTCCTATTTCGTGCATGTCATCTCCTTACATTTACCTCACGCATATATAGCGCTACAATGTACCTCTAACAAATATGTTAAAAAACCCATAAAACATGTTACGATAAATGGCATATATTTAAAACACTTCTACAACCTAATGTTATACATTTGTATCTACATTTAATCTATTTAAAACTATTTAAAACAGCAGCATGAAATTCCCTATTGATTTACCTATGCAACTATACTCGATGTTTGAATGTTGAAATTCTAGTGTATAGACCCTAGCTATCATACCGATTCTACCTATATACATCATCTATTTTTGAAAAGGGTAATTGATCTGTCTTATAACATAAAGGCTTGAAGATCCAAGTCAATATTTAACCCCTTTGGAGCCAGACTTTCTAATATGTGAATCCATTTGGTTTCCTTCTTTCTTAATATGGTTAATCTTTGATGTGGATTCGAATCTATGGGCACTATTTCTAAAATGCTTATCTTTAGACTAGTGGGATCTTGTCTGTGGTGGGTTCTGAAGTGTTCAGATACACTGTGGGTCTTTAACCCCATCTCGATGTTATTTATGTGTTCGTAACACCTCCTTTTGATTTTTCTCTTTGTTCTCCCTACATAGATCATCCCACATTTACAGGTGAGACCATACACTACATATGTAGATTGACAGGAACCTCTTGAGGTAATAGGTATAGTCTTGGTATGGTCCCAATTATCTATGGAATCTCTATTCCAGATGATGGGGCACATGCAACAATTCTTCCTACCACATCTATATGTCCCAGGTTTTTGTACAACCCACTGATTTAGGGTGCCAGAGTTCCTTATACCTCCCCCTACCGGGCCTTTTAATTTTGAAGGTGCTAGAATATTTTTCAAATTTCTGTTCTTTTTAAAGACTACATTGGGTTTATCCTCTATAGCTTCTTTCAACCAAGGATCTGCCTTTAGTATTCCCCAATGTTTCTGTAGTGTTTTTCTAATAAATCCTGCACCCTCATTATATGTCGTGATGAATCTTACTTTCTTATTTAGGTCATTTTGATCTTGTTCTTTGTCCCTTTTGGGGAATAATAATTCCTCCCTTGTGCAATTCTCATTATGTTTCCTAGCTGCCCTAATGCTATCTTTTCCGTAATCTTTTTCAATAAATTTCTTTTCTAAGATATCTGCTTCATGATTATAATCCTCTAATTCAGTGCAGTTCCTGCGAATTCTGCGGAACTGTCCATTTGGAATGTTTTGCTTCCAGGAATTTTTATGCCCACTATTGGCATTTAGAAAGCCATTACTATCCATTGGCTTTCTATAATTCCTGACTTTGATAGATTTTGACACTTGATCAACAAAAAATTCAACATCTAGGAACTCAATTTTTTCCTTCGACATTTTACTGGTAAACATTAGGTTGTATTGATTGTTGTTCATGTGTTTCACAAAATCTTGTGCAATTGCACTTTCTCCTCGCCAAATGATGATTATATCGTCGATATACCTCAGATATTGAATTATATTGTCTGAGTAGGGTTTGTTTGCCCATACCATGGACTCTTCAAACTGCGACATATACATGTCCGCATATGATGGAGCCATTGGGGTACCCATGGCGGTCCCTTGAATGGATAAATGGATCAAAATCCAAAATGACATCAATTTGAGAATTCGCAAAAGTGAGCAAGAACTGATTGTAGCAAAAACTTCCAAACTGAAACGAGATTTGGAAGATTACAAAAATGATAGGGTGTACAATTATAATAAGCCTAGGAGTTACAAGAACTACAATAAAATGGGTAATCACATGAATAAAGGGCAGGTGCAACAGAGAAATGACCATAAGGATCCAATGAATGGAAACGAACGGGTGCGAGTTGATCATAATAACAAATCAGAAAGAAGCATAGATAAACACGAAGCAACTAGTTCAGCATTCCAAAATCATAATAAGGAGAATAAGGGAGCCAGACCTAAAGAACATCAATATGGGCAAAATAGGAGTCAACAATATGGGAACTTTAAACCAAAAGATTCTTATCCCCCACAGAAAATAGAGAAACCAAAACAACAGTACCAAGGAGACAGATATGCAGAAAGTCATAATCAGCAAAATTATTATAATCAATATGATATGCATAGAGGAAATAGTAGTCCAAAGAGACAAAACGAACAAAGACATAATGAATGGAAGGAAAGTAATTTTTTATACCAGGGGACAACATCCAGATCACCTTGGAAACCAATGGGGGGGGTGGGAAGAACCAATAGTAACAAACAGGGAGAACAGGAAGAGACAAAGAGAGGGAAGAGATTGGGAACTAAACGAGGAAAGAGAGGTGGCCAACGAGCCAAAGAAACAGAGAGAAAAGAAGAATTAATCAGGAAAGCCAAAGAAAATATTATTAATCTTTCTGATGTAAATTTAAGTAATTCAGATATACTCTTGCTAAATAAAGGATTGAAGTTTGCTCCTAAAAAATTACCAAATAAGTTTGAAATGTATATCGACTTACAGAAATTTATACGGAAATTAAACTTAAAGAGATATTATGCAAAAAATGTGAATCACTATAAGGTGGTAGAAATGAAAAACGGAAACACAAATACTTGGAGCAAAGAGGATCTAGAGGCACTAAAAACGCTAAAACAACTAGATACAAATGAAAGGGAAGTAGATAGTCAGAATGATAACACATAAGAGTTAATGAACCTCAGTTTATATGAAGATCAACCAGGAATTGTACATAGTAAGTTTAAGAGGCCTTCATCTTTCAACCCTGTTCATACACAGGGGGAATATATTCCGGTATTTAACTCACTTCTTACAGAGGAATTAAATAAATATTTTGAATCTGGTAATCACAATAAAAAATTTAAATTTAAAGACAATTTGCAAAAGGAAGAAAGACAGTCGTTAAATAAATTAAAACAGAACCATCAATTAGTTATTAAACAAGCTGACAAAGGGGGAGGGATTATAGTGCAGAATAAGGAGGATTATGTTAATGAGGCATATCGATTATTACGGGATACTGATACATATGTAAAGCTAGATAAGGACCCAACAATAGAATATAATAAAGTATTGTTTGGTATTTTAATGGAGGCAAAGAAAGTAGGAATTCTCAACAATGATGAATTTAACTACATTTATAACCCACATCCAAAAATCCCCATTTTCTATCATATCCCCAAAATCCACAAAGACCCAAGAAATCCACCTGGGCGCCCCATAATTTCCGGAATAGATTCTATTTCAAGTAATTTGTCCACTTATATAGATCATTACATGCAGCCGATGGTCAAGAAAATTAAGTCTTTTATTAAAGATACACCTGACATTATAATATCATTAGAAGGTAAAAAGTGGGAGGAAGACCATTTGTGGATCACGTGCGATGTCACTTCATTGTACACTAACATCCCCCACGAAAAGGGCATTGAAGCCTTTAAGCAGGCAGGGTCAAATAGTGGAATAATAAAAGAACATCTAAAATTCTTAGAAGACAGTATTAGATTTATACTTTGCAATAATTATTTCAGTTTCAATAATTCATTTTACAAACAAATTCAAGGGACCGCCATGGGTACCCCAATGGCTCCATCATATGCGGACATGTATATGTCGCAGTTTGAAGAGTCCATGGTATGGGCAAACAAACCCTACTCAGACAATATAATTCAATATCTGAGGTATATCGACGATATAATCATCATTTGGCGAGGAGAAAGTGCAATTGCACAAGATTTTGTGAAACACATGAACAACAATCAATACAACCTAATGTTTACCAGTAAAATGTCGAAGGAAAAAATTGAGTTCCTAGATGTTGAATTTTTTGTTGATCAAGTGTCAAAATCTATCAAAGTCAGGAATTATAGAAAGCCAATGGATAGTAATGGCTTTCTAAATGCCAATAGTGGGCATAAAAATTCCTGGAAGCAAAACATTCCAAATGGACAGTTCCGCAGAATTCGCAGGAACTGCACTGAATTAGAGGATTATAATCATGAAGCAGATATCTTAGAAAAGAAATTTATTGAAAAAGATTACGGAAAAGATAGCATTAGGGCATCTAGGAAACATAATGAGAATTGCACAAGGGAGGAATTATTATTCCCCAAAAGGGACAAAGAACAAGATCAAAATGACCTAAATATGAAAGTAAGATTCATCACGACATATAATGAGGGTGCAGGATTTATTAGAAAAACACTACAGAAACATTGGGGAATACTAAAGGCAGATCCTTGGTTGAAAGAAGCTATAGAGGATAAACCCAATGTAGTCTTTAAAAAGAACAGAAATTTGAAATTCTAGCACCTTCAAAATTAAAAGGCCCGGTAGGGGGAGGTATAAGGAACTCTGGCACCCTAAATCAGTGGGTTGTACAAAAACCTGGGACATATAGATGTGGTAGGAAGAATTGTTGCATGTGCCCCATCATCTGGAATAGAGATTCCATAGATAATTGGGACCATACCAAGACTATACCTATTACCTCAAGAGGTTCCTGTCAATCTACATATGTAGTGTATGGTCTCACCTGTAAATGTGGGATGATCTATGTAGGGAGAACAAAGAGAAAAATCAAAAGGAGGTGTTACGAACACATAAATAACATCGAGATGGGGTTAAAGACTCACAGTGTATCTGAACACTTCAGAACCCACCACAGACAAGATCCCACTAGTCTAAAGATAAGCATTTTAGAAATAGTGCCCATAGATTCGAATCCACATCAAAGATTAACCATATTAAGAAAGAAGGAAACCAAATGGATTCACATATTAGAAAGTCTGGCTCCAAAGGGGTTAAATATTGACTTGGATCTTCAAGCCTTTATGTTATAAGACAGATCAATTACCCTTTTCAAAAATAGATGATGTATATAGGTAGAATCGGTATGATAGCTAGGGTCTATACACTAGAATTTCAACATTCAAACATCGAGTATAGTTGCATAGGTAAATCAATAGGGAATTTCATGCTGCTGTTTTAAATAGTTTTAAATAGATTAAATGTAGATACAAATGTATAACATTAGGTTGTAGAAGTGTTTTAAATATATGCCATTTATCGTAACATGTTTTATGGGTTTTTTAACATATTTGTTAGAGGTACATTGTAGCGCTATATATGCGTGAGGTAAATGTAAGGAGATGACATGCACGAAATAGGAAGCTAATAACATTGTGACCTTTCTTCCACACAATTGCCCGATGAACTGTGCAAGTGGGCGTAGGAATTTCTAAAGAGCCAATTGGGCCACGTCATTGGAGAGGGGAGGAGCAACGGACTTTTAAATCGTGGATCCCCGCGAACATCTTACACACTGCCAAAGAGTCTTGAGAAAGTCCGCAGAAGACGGAAGAAACGCGTAGACGGCACAGAAAGGATAGTCAGAAAAAAGCACCGCTACAAAGAAAAAAGCAATTGGAAGGAGCGTAACTTGGGGGACTTCAAGGAATGAACGCACACAGCTGAAAAGGATGGATTAACCATACCACAGCAACTGACGATTAAAGTGAACCAAGAGACGCCTGTTTTTATTGAAACGTTTGTAAGTGCAATATGTTTGTTTGCAAAGTAAGGATATATTAAAAACTTTTACCGTGAGTCGTGGCTGCGCTCTCTCTTCTTTTGTGTTTGCAATAACCTAACCTTGCTGAACAAAAGGCAGAATATTCAGGATAGTTTCTTCCAGACTGGATCAGAGGTGCTTTGTTTATGTAAGGAGGCTTTCTGTTCCTTGTTCTGACAAAAGGAATGAAAACAATTGAAAGATTTAAATTTCCCCTTTGATTTTTTAACTTGAGGAAGAAAAGACTCATTACCATCAGTAACAGTAGACATGATTGAATCCAAATAAGAACCAAACAAATCCTTACCCTTAAAATAAAGAGATAAAAGTCTGGATTTAGACACCATATCATCAGACCAGGATTTAAGCCATACCGTTCTTCTAGAAAGAACTGCCAGAAACATGTTTTAACATTAATCTCTTAATAATGTATAGTACAGTGGCAGAAATAAAGGAATTAGCACCTTTAAGCAATCTCAAGAGGTTCAAAAACATCTTCACTAGCAAAATCATTAGAAAACTGCTCTGAAAGACAAGTTAACCAGTAAAAAGAAGCAACAGCTATATCAGCAATAGAAATAGCTGGCCTAAACAAATATCCTCCATGCATAAAGGCCCTTCAATGAAAGGATTCTAACTTCCTATCTAAAGGCTCCTTAAAAGAGTTGAATATCTTCCAAAGGAATAGTAGTTCAAATGGCCCCATCTTGTTTAGGGACAGTCTCCCACAGTTCAATATTAAAAGCAGGCAAGGGATATAATTTCTTAAACCTTGATGAAGAATTACAAGAATTACCTAGCTTAGACCATTCCCTAGAAATTATTTGAGAAACATCATCTAGTAAAAACCTTGGAGGGTTTAGAAATAGTTTTAAAGAATGAATCTAAATGGTTAAACGGCTTATCCTGAACACCCTTAGAGTCTTTAATCCCTAAACAGCTAGATTACGAGTTTTGTGTTATGAGTGAAAAAGCAGCGTTATGCATCAAAATGCTACTTTTTCCTAACGCCGCTATTACAAGTCTGGTTGGTATAGGTGTACCGCATACCTTTTTGGCTATCACGCAACATCAGCACCGCACTTTAAAAAAAGTCCTTTTTCAATGGGACTTCTATAGCGCCGGTATTACGAGTTTGCCTGGGAGGCCAAAAAATGAGCGGTACACTCTATAACCGACAAGATCTGTGCCATCAAAACTCAGTAGTTATGAGTTTTACGTTACAAAGCTGTAGCATAAAACTCATATCTAAAGTGTTAAAAAGTACACTAACACCCATAAACTACCCATTTACCCCTAAACCGAGGCAGTTTATTAAACCCTAATCTGCCGCTCCCCACATCACCGCCACTAAAAAAAAATTATGAACCCCTATTCCGCCGCTCCCAGACATCGTCGCCACTATAATAAACCTATTAACAAATTATGACACTTAGGGAAGTCTCCCTAAGTGTGATGCGGGAATCCAGACGTGGACCCATTGCTCAGTGTGCCTAGAGGGATATGGCTGCACCTCACTGACAAGGCCGACAATAGGCTGAAATATTCGTCTGGGGTTTTGCTGTTTCTCTCATTCAGAGAGGGGTTGTCTGGTATTTCGGGGCTGGACTGTACTGTGAAGTCAGGATCAGACTGATATGCTTCAAGAAAGTTCTTCTCTGTGAAAGGCACATGTTGAGCAAAAAGAGGCTGCTTCTTGGGTGGTAACTAGCCATAGAACAAGCTCTTATGCTATTGTTCATTTCCAGGTTGAGCACTTCCCTCTTTTTATTTATGCAAATTATGACACCTAGGGAAGTCTCCCTAAGTGTGATGCGGGAATCCATATGGGGACCCGTTGCTCAATGTGCCTAGAGGGATATGGCTGTACCTAACTGATGAGGCCCACAATAGGCCAAAATGTACGTCTGGGGTTTTGCTGTTTCTCTCGTTTAGAGAGGGATTGCCTGGTATTTCGAGGATGGACTGTACTGTGAAGTCAGGATCAGACTGATATGCTTCATGAAAGTTCTTCTCTGTGAAGGGCACATGTTGAGCAAAAAGAGGCTGCTTCTTGGGTGGTAACTAGCCATAGAACAAGCTATTATGCTATTGTTCCTTCCCAGGTTGAGCGCTTCTCTCTTTTTATTTATAAACCTATTAACCCCTAAAACCGCCACCCTCCCGCATTGCAAACACTATTTAAAGATTAAACCCCTAATCTGCTGTCCGCCCACACCTCCGCTATAATAAACCAATTAATCACTAAACCGCAAGCCCCCACAGTGAACTATACTTAAATAAATTATTAACTACTAAACCTCTGACCTCCCACATCACTAACTCTACATAAATATATTAACCCCTAAATCTAACCCTAACGTAACCCTAAGCCTAACCCTAACACCCGCTAACTTAAATATAATTAAAATAAATCTAAATAAACCTTACAATTATTAACTAAATAATTCCTATTTAAAACTAAATACATACTTACCTGTAAAATAAAAACTAAGCAAGCTACAATATAACTAATAGTTATATTGTAGCTATCTTAGGTTTTATTTTTATTTCACAGGTAAGTTTGTATTTATTTTAACTAGGTAGACTAGTTAGTAAATAGTTATTAACTATTTAATAATTATATAGCTAAAATAAATACAAAGTTACCTGTAAAATAAAACCTAACCTGCTTTACAATAAAAACTAACATTATAATGAAATAAAATAAATTAAATTATTAAAATACAATTTTCTAAATTACAAAAAAAATAAACACTAAATTACAAAAAATAAAAAACACATTATAAAAAATAAAAACAAATTACTCCTAATCTAATAGCCCTATCAAAATAAAAAATCCACCCCAAAATAAAAAAAACCCTAGCCTACACTAAACTGCCAATGGTCCTTAAAAGGGCCTTTTGTGGGGCATTGCCCCAAAGAAATCAGCTCTTTTACCTGTAAAGAAAAGTGCAAACACCCCCAACAGTAAAACCCACCACCAAACCAACCAACCCCCCAAATAAAAACCTATCTAAATAAACCTAAGCTAACCATAACCCTGAAAAGGGCATTTGGATGGGCATTGTCCTTAAAAGGGCATTTAGCTCTTTTACATTGCCGAAACCCTAAGCTAAAAAAAACCCACCCAAAAAAAACCTTAAAAAAAACTAACACTAACCCCCGACGATCCACTTACAGTTTTCGAAGCCTGGAAATCAATTCTTATCCAGACGGCGAAGTCATCATCCAGGCGGGAAGAAGTCTTCATCCGAGCGGCCTCTTCCATCGTCATCCAGCTGATGAAGTCCTTATCCAGACGGCAAGAAGTCTTCATGCAGACGGCATCTTCTATCTTCATCCATCCGGCGCGGAGCGGGTCCATCTTCAAGACATCCGATGCGGAGCATTCTCTTCAAACGACGGCCAACGACTGAATGAAGGTTCCTTTAAATGATGTCATCCAAGATGGCGTCCCTCTTCTTACGATGGTCGCTGTAAAATGAAGTTTCCCTTTAAGTAATGTCATCCAAGATGGCGTCCCTTACATTCCTACTGGCTGAAAGATTTCTATTAGTCAATAGGAATTAAAGGTGAAAAAATCCTATTGGCTGTTGCAATCAGCCAATAGGATTGAGCTTTAATCCTATTGGCTGATCCAATCAGCCAATAGGATTGAGCTCTCATTATATTGGCTGTTCCAATCAGCCAATAGAATGAGAGCTCAATCCTATTGGCTGATTGCAACAGCCAATATGATTTTTTCACCTTCAATTTCTATTGGCTGATAGAAATCTTTCAGCCAATAGGAATGTAAGGGACGCCATCTTGGATGACGTTACTTAAAGGGAAAATTTAATTTTACAGCGACCATCGTAAGAAGAGGATGTTCCGCGCCGGATGTCTTGAAGATGGACCCACTCTGCGCTGGATGGATGAAGATAGAAGATGCCGTTTGGATGAAGACTTCTTGCTGTCTGGTTGAGGACTTTCGCTGGCTGGGTGAAGATGGAAGAGGCCGTCTGGATGAAGACTTCTTGCTGCCTGGATGATGACTTCACTGGCTGGATGAGGATGGATGTCTGGGCTTCAAAAACTGTAAGTGGATCGTCGGGGGTTAGTGTTTTTTTAAAGGTTTTTTTTGGGTGGGTTTTTTTTAGCTTAGGGTTTGGGCAGTGTAAAAGAGCTAAATGCCATTTTAAGGACAATGCCCATCCAAATGCCCTTTTCAGGGCAATATTTAGCTTAGGTTTACTTAGATAGGTTTTTATTTGGGGGGGTTGGTTGGTTGGGTGGTGGGTTTTACTATTGGGGATGTTTGTATTTTTTTTTACAGGTAAAAGAGCTGATTTCTTTGGGGCAATGCCCCACAAAAGGCCATTTTAAGGGCCATTAGCAGTTAAGTGTAGGCTAGGGTTTTTTTATTTTGGGAGGATTTTTTATTTTGATAGGGCTATTAGATTAGGAGTAATTCGTTTTTATTTTTGATAATGTGTTTTTTTATTTTTTGTAATTTAGTGTTTATTTTTTCGTAATTTAGAAAATTGTATTTGAATAATTGAATTTATTTTATTTTATTGTAATGTTAGTTTTTAGTGTAAGGCAGGTTAGGTTTTATTTTACAGGTAACTTTGTATTTATTTTAACTAGGTAGTTATTACATAGTTAATAACTATTTACTACTAACTATTCTACCTAGTTGAAATAAATACAAATTTACCTATTAGTTATATTGTAGCTAGCTTAGGTTTTATTTTACATGTAAGTTTGTATTTAGTTTTAAAAAGGTAAATAATTGTAAGGTTTATTTAGATTTATTTGAATTATATTTAAGTTAAAGGGTGTTAATGTTAGGCTTAGGGTTACGTTAGGGTTATGCGTAGGGTTAGGTTTAGGGGTTAATATATTTATTTAGTGTTAGTGATGTTGGAGGCCAGAGGTTTAGGGGTTAATAACTTTAGTATAGTAGTAGCGACATTGGGGGCAGCAGATTAGGGGTTAATAACTGTAATGTAGGTGGCGGCGATGTTAAGGGTGGCAGATTAGGGGTTAATAACATTATGTAGGTTGCGCGATGTCGGAGGCGGCAGATTAGGGGTGTTTAGACGTGGTTTTTATGTTAGGGTGTTAATTTTAAACATAACTTTTTCTTACCCCATAGACATCAATGGGGCTGAGTTATGGAGCTTTTGTTTCCACGATCGCAGGTGTTAGGCTTTTTTTTTGCCAGCTCTCCCCATTGATGTCTATGGGGAAATCGTGCACAAGCATGTCAATGCAGCGCTTGTATTTCGGTGCGATATGGACCTAAGTCTAACCCTAACACCCCCTAACTTAAATATAATTACAATAAATCTAAATAAAATTACTACAATTACCTAAATAATTCCTATTTAAAACTAAATACTTACCTATAAAATAAACCATACGATAGCTACACTATAAGTAATAGTTACATTGTAGCTAGCTTAGGGTTTATTTTTATTTTACAGGCAACTTTGTATTTATTTTAACTAGGTACAATAGTTATTAAATAGTTATTAACTATTTAATAACTACCTAGTTAAAATAAAGACAAATTTACCTGTAAATTAAAACCTAACCTAAGTTACACTAACACCTAACACTACACTATAATTAAATAAATTACCTAAATTACATACAATTAATTACAATTAAATAAAATTATCTTAAGTACAAAAAACAAACACTAAATTACAGAAAATAATAAAATAATTACAAGATTTTTAAACTAATTACACCTACTCTAATCCCCCTACCAAAATAAAAAAGCCCCCCAAAATAAAAAAGCCCTACCCTACACTAAATTACAAATAGACCTTAAAAGGGCCTTTTGCGGGGCATTGCTCCAAAGTAATCAGCTCTTTTACCTGTAAAAATAAAAGTACAAATACCCCCCAACCAGTGTTCCCTCTAAGGACAGTTTTGTGTGCAGCCCAGCAGTAAAACAGTTAACAAGAGAACCATATCTTCCCATCTGCATAGTGCAGTGTTTGCTAATTGCAGGGTGTGCTTACCAAATTAACTGTTTCACTGCTGGGCCGCACACAAAACTGGCCTTAGAGGGAACACTGCCCCCAACATTAAAACCCACACAACCAACCCTACTCTAAAACCCACCCAATCCCCCCTTAAAAAAACCGAATGCTAACCCCTTGAAGATCACCCTACCGTGAGATTTCTTCACCCAACCGGGCAGAAGTGGTCCTCCAGACGGGCAGAAGTCTTCATCCAAGCCGGGCAGAAGAGGTCCTCCAGAAGGGCAGAAGTCTTCATCCAGACGGCATCTTCTATCTTCATCCATCCTGCGCGGAGCGGGTCCATCTTCAAGACATCTGATGCGGAGCATCCTCTTCAAACGACGGCCGACGACTGAATGAAGGTTCCTTTAAATGATGTCTTCCAAGATGGCGTCCCTTCAAATCCGATTGGCTGATTGGAACAGCCAATAGAATGCCAGCTCAATCCTATTGGCTGATCGCATCAGCCAATAGGATTTTTTCTACCTTAATTCCGATTGGCTGATACAATTCTATCAGCCAAACGGAATTGAAGGGACGCCATCTTGGATGACGTCATTTAAAGGAACCGTCATTCAGTCATCGGCCGTGGTTTGAAGAGGATTTTTTTTTTGTTAAGATTATATTTTCATATCTGCTAAGTGACATTGGACCAAATAGGGTCTCTGATATGACTAACATACCACAACAGTTTTATCTAAATCAAAGGGTCCATAAGAGGCCAGCTAATCATTTATGAAAGCTTTTAAAATTACAAAATGGAGGTTACAGAAGTTTATGTTTTGTCAATCATTTTGCTTCTTACTTATTTAATTGTACTGTGTTCTATGACAATTTTGTCAATTATGTCATAAGACATTTATTATATGTTTTTTCTTATGCAAAACCTCAATAAAAGATTATGAAAAAAAACCCCAGCAATGTCTGATCAATACAACATACCTCATTATAGACTTAACCATGTACCAGAATATTGTGGGTTTTGTAAGGGCAATCATGGGTGGCTGGGTCAAGCTGAATCATGTGCACTTTGGGTCAGAGTCTGGGCAGGATTAAATATTTATGGGAGGGTATTTGTGGTTCCAAGTTCCAAAATATATATATATATACAGGAGAGACAGAAGGACAGAGGTTCCAAAACATGATTATTCTACAAATTGCAAGATGGTTAGGGGCTCTGTTGCAATACTGTGGATTACCGTAGAACACTTTCTTGCATGGTTCAGATAGAGCATTTAAATTTAAATGACAATATCAATTTACTTCTATGATCTTGTTCTCTTTGTACAGAAGCTCAGGAGCATACACGTGTCTGGAGCACTATATGGCAGCAGTTCTGCAAGAATAGTATACATTTGCAAGAGCACTAGATAGCAGCACTATCTCCTGCCATGTAATGTTTCAGACACTTACCTAGGTATCTCTTCAAAAAAGAAGAACATTGGGACGAAGCAAATTTGATAATAGATGTAAACCGAATACTTTTAAAAAAAAATATTTATGTTCTGTCTGAATCACTAAATAAAATTATTAGTGTTTCATATCCCTTTAATGAAACGTCATTAATATTCAGCCAATAAGTTTTAAAATAATCTGTCTCATGTCCTGCATAGTTTCAAGTAATTATTGAAAACCCATCTACATAAAGAGGCTTACCACCTCTCTATTGACGGTTCATACTAACCATTACAATGAATTTTAAACTGCTGCAACATCAATCCACATAACAAGCTACCCTGCACCTTCTCTTTCCTTACACTTTGACATGCAGATTGTAAACTCTGTGTACCAGAGCCTTTCCCTTTGTTTATGTGTTTTATTTAGTCTGCTTTTAAAGGGACAGTCTACACCAGAATTGTTATTGTTTAAAAAGATAGATAATCCATTAATTACCCATTCCCCAGTTTTGCATAACCAACACAGTTATATTAATACAGTTTTACCTCTGTGATTACCTTGTATATAAGCCTCTGTAGACTTCCCCCTTATTTCAGTTCTTTTTACAGACATGCATTTTAGCCAATCAGTGCTGACTCCTAGGTAACTCCATGGGTGTGAGCACAATGTTATCTATATGGCATACATTAACTTATGCCCTCTAGTTGTGAAAAAATGTCAAAAAAGGCAGCCTTCAAGGGCTAAGAAATTAGCATAGGAGGTTTAGCTTTCAAATAAGAATACCAAGAGAACAAAGCAGAATTGATGATAAAAGTAAATTGGGAAGTTGTTTAAAATGACATCCCTATCTGAATCATGAAAGTTTATTTTTGTCTAGACTGTCCCTTTAAACATCTGTATTTCTTTTTTACTATGAATAACTGTGTAATAAAATATTTTGTATTAATAAATTATAACAAAATAATATTACTTAGATAGGCAATTCAACATAAAGCTTAAAATTAAATCTGTCGAGATGTAGAAGAGTACCTAGAGCAATAACTGTAAACTAGAATTTCAGGACATGCTTAAAGGGACATAAAACAGGTTGAGATCTGTGCATATCCTAAAAGGGCTAATTAATTAAAAATAGTTTGCATAAAAAAAGTGTTTAAAAATTGCTGGCAAGTATTTTAAAATCATTTTCAAAAATAAGCAAAATGAATTCACAGCTTCTAGGCATGCTCCAGCAGATAATCCCTATGCACTTTTGTATTCTACCAAAACAACAATAGATATAGATACAGCCATAAAAGGAATTGTGTGAGGGGAGTTAGAGATTTACAATTCATAAACTAAAAAGAAAGGGTTAATGGTGAGGCACTGCAGTATAAATTTGCAGGTAAAGTAATTTTTAACATATTTTTATATTTTGTCTCAATCCCAACTTGTGTTATGTCCCTTTAAAATAAATTTTGACCTATGCTATAATACCATTAAATGTACTGCAGGATCTTTATAATGAATGACAGTTGAGCTTTTTTTGGCAGAATTAGGCATATATTTGTAAGATAGGTCAAACTGTCAATCAACAACTGGCACATCAAAGTTTGTACATTTTTTTTTATTATTTAATTGTATTACAAAACACAGTAATGCTCAAACATCTGAGTTTAACGGACATCTTTTTATCACACCATTTATGTATTTTTGTCTTCAATATCCAACAAGATCCACATACATACTTGAGGATGAAGCTAGCTTGTAGTGAGACAGTGCAATATCATATTTAATTCTGGTGGCAAGGTTAATGTTCTGTTTTCAAGAGAGAAACAGATTCTTACCATAATTGTTGTAGTTTTCTTCATTTGTTCCACGCTCATAGTCATAATATTCAGACATACTATGGGAATGAAAAGATCAGTTAGTTTTGGTGCAATGAAACAAAATCTAAATACATATAGTAAAATAGCTTTAATACCAGTAAGCTATTTCCAGTACACTGAAATGATTTTTACTTAATAAATGTGACAACCAGCAAGAGATTGTGCACTGTATGAAACATCATTGCCAGATACCAGAGCAATTGGTAAACAAGATGGAAATGAGTCCCCAGATATGAGATTGTGAAACCAATAAAACTTATTAAAAACAGTGTGTAGTAATACATTTGATATTTCATTAAATCATGTTCACATCAATAACTAATTACATTTTTTGTTGGCTCTTTGGGAAAGAGAGTTCAGTTATTAGAATTAAAAATAGTAAATTATTCTGTTTCAATTAAGCTTTTACTAAATGTCATTGATGAGAATCTGCAGAGATCACGAGACTTAAAACATCAGGGATGCTGGTAATGTTAATTGCTGATATAGTACTATTATCTGTGATTAAAGCTCATAACTATTCAGAAAACATGATGCTTAAACTTCATAACAAACAAGTTTAGCCAAATATAGAATACAAGTGTTGCGGTACGGATTTTAACGCTGAAAAAATGCCCATTCCAGCGTAATGGCCAGTAACGCATATTACGAGTTCTTTTGGTATAGCTATACCGCAAGCATTTTAGCCTGTAACGCAACGTCCATTCCGCACTCAAAAAATGACGTTTTTGTATGGGATTTTCATAGCGCCGGTATTACAGGTTGTGCGTTGAGGCTACAAAGCTTGCGTTACAGCCTATACCGACATGATCCATACCACCATCTGAGAGAAGTAGTTATGGATTTTGCAAAACAAAAATGATTCACAAAACTCATAACTAAAATGTTAGAAAGTACACTAACACCTATAAACTACCTATTAACCCCTAAACCGCCGCCCTCCCGCACCGCAAACACTATATTAAACCTATTAACCCCTAATCTGCCGCCCACCCACATTGCGACTATTAAATAGTTATTAACCCCTAATCTGCCACCCACATCGCCAACACTATTTAAATATATTAACCCCTTATACGCTGCTCCCCGACATCATAGACACTAATGAAAGTTATTAACCCCCAGGACATCGCCAACACCTAAATAAACCTATTAACCCCTAAACCGCCGGCCCCCCATATCGGTAACACTATAATAAAGTATTAACCCCTAAACCTCCAGCCCCCCACATCGTAACTACTAAACTAAACCTATTAACCCCTAGAAAACCAGCCCCCACATTGCAAAACACTACATTAAACTATTAACCCCAAAACCTAACACCCCCTAACTTTAAATTAAAATTACAATATAGCTATCTTTAAATAAATAAAAACTTACCTGTGAAATAAAAATAAACATAACATTAAACTATAAATTAACCTAACATAACTATTCTAATAAAATAAAAAATACTTTGCAATTAAAAACCTAAATTACAAATTTAAAAAAACCTAACACTAAGAAAAAAATAAAAAAATCTAAAATTACAAAAAATAATGAACAATAAATTACGAAAAATAAAAAAAACACTAAGCTTACAAAAATTAATAAATTAAATTATCAAAAATAAAAACAATTACACCTAATCTAATAGCCCTATAAAAATAAAAAGCCCCCCCAAATAAAAACACAACCTATCCTACAATAAACTACCAATAGCCCTTAAAAGGGCCTTTTGTAGGGCATTGCCCTAAGTTAAACAGCTCTTTTACCTGTAAAAAAAAATACAAAGTCCCCCCAACAGTAAAACCCACCACCTAACCACCCCTCCAAATAAAAAACTAAAAAAAAAATCTAACACTAACCCTATAAAATCTACTCATGGTTCCTGAAGTCCGGACATCCATCTTCATCCCGGCTTCAAGAAGTCTTTATCCAGGCGGGGACACCTTCATCCATCTTGGGGACATCTTCAAACTTCATTCCGGCGGCCCGGAGCGGAACTATCCTAGAAGTGGATCCCATCCTGCGTGGAGCGTCCTCTTCATACGGTCACCGCCATACACTGAAGTTGAATGCAAGGTGACCGCTTCAAAATGATGTACCTTGCATTCCTTTTGACTCCTTTTGATTCTTCAAATTCAAATCAGCCAATAGGATGAGAGCTTCTGAAATCCTATTGGCGGTTCAAAACAGCCAATAGGATGAGAGCTACTGAAATCCGGGATGAAGATAGAAGATTGGTTGGGTGGTGGGTTTTACTGTTTGTATTTTTTTACAGGTAAAAGAGCTGTTTAACTTAGGGCAATGCCCTACAAAAGGACATTTTAAGGACTATTGGTAGTTTATTTTAGGCTAGCGGTGTTTTTACTTTGGGGGGGCTTTTTATTTTTATAGGGCTATTTGATTAGGTGAAATTGTTTTTATTTTTGATCATTTTGTTTATTACTTTTGGTAAGCATAGTGTTTTTTATTTTTTGTAATGTAGTGTTAATTATTTTTTATAATTTAAGATTTTTAATTTTTTTTCGTGTTTAAATTTGTAATTTAATTTTTTAATTGGTAGTATTTTTTTATTTTATTAGAATAGTAATGTTAGTTTAATTTATCATTTATCATTTAATGTTAGGTTTATTTTTATTTCACAGGTAAGTTTTTATTTATTTTAAGATAGTTATAGTATTGTTATTTTAATTTAAAGTTAGGGGGTGTTAGGTTTAGGGGTTAATAGTTTAATTTAGTGTTTTGCGATGTGGGGGGCTGGCGGTTTAGGGGTTAATAGATTTATTTAGTGGAGGCGATGTGGGGGGCCGGAGGTTTAGGGGTTAATAGGTTTATTTAGTAGTGGCGATATGGGAGGCCGGAGGTGTAGGGGTTAATCATTTTATTCAGTGGCGACGATGTCAGGGAGCAACGGTTTAGGGGTTAATAATTTTATTTAGCGGTGGCATTGTTGGGGAGCAGCGGATTAGGGGTTAATAGCTTTTATTATTGTCGGCGATGTCAGGGAGCAGTGGATTAGGGGTTAATAACTTTATTTAGGTGTCTGCGATGTCGGGAGCGGCTGAGTAGGGGCTAATAGCTTTATTTAGGTGTTGTCGATGTCGAGGGCAGCGGATTAGGGGTGTTTAGACTTGGGATTTATGTTAGGGTGTTAGGTTTAAATGTTACAGAGATTTTTCATTCCGCACTTCAGGCATAAGGTTTTTTTTTAACTCTCTCTCCCCATTGATTTCAATGGGGGAAAGTGTGCACGAGCACGTCAAATCAGTCCTTGGATTTTGTGCGGTATGGAGTTTAACGCCACCATATCATACGCACAAAAAGGCATTTCAGTAACTCGTAATGGCAGCGCTATAGAGAGTAAAATAATGCAACTTTTTTGGCATTAGTTTCGCGCACTGTTTAGCGCAAAACTCGTAATCTAGGTGATAGGTAGCAATTCATATACATCTCAACTAATACATATTCATGTACAATAATCTTGCATTAGAACCTTGTTATTCAAAACTATTTTTCTACATCTAATTCCAAACATTGAAAACCATGCAATGAAATTATGATAATAAAGATGAAAATACTTCCAGTGCACTAACTTTGTACATATATTAAACACTGACATATTTCTGGTGATTTTAATGGGACATGAAATCCAAATTTTTTCTTTCATGATCACATAGAGCAAACAGCTCTCCAATTTACTTCAATTATTTAATTTGCTCCATTCTCTTGATATCCTTTGTTTAAAAGCATATCTAAAAAGGCTCAGTAGCTGCTGATTGGTGGCTGCACATAGATGTCTCATGTGATTGGCTCACATGCATTGCTTTTTCTTCAACAAATGATATCTGAAGAATGAAGCAAATTAAATAATAGAAGTAAATTGGAATGTTGTTTAAAATTGTATTCTCTATCTGAATTAGGAAAGAAAACATTTAAGTTGCATGTCCCTTTAAATATTATATTATATTCATATATATATATAGATATAGATAGATAGATAGATAGATAGATAGATAGATGGATAGATAGATCTCAAAAACTAAAGGGTACGTCACAATCTATTGGCAATTTGCTCCCAACATGTCTTTTTAGTCAGTGTGCTTTTGAGTAATCATAATGCACAAATGCAAAATCTGTGTTAAAAGCCCACAGCCATGAAGTGTTTTCAATAAAAAAAAAGTATTAGAAGAAGCTTTTTGTATGTTAAATACTTGTTATCAGGATAGAAACTGGGAAGACACTCCAATCTGACATATACACATCTCATAAAGTTACCGCAAAATTCTTTTGAATTAAACACTGTGTTCAGTGTGAAAGGGAAATGCTTATTTACATGTGTGAGATTAACCTATTGCAATCCAAATCCATCCTCATCACTGCTAAATCAGCTGAATTCCATTTGTATTTAGGCATAATGGGTATACTGTATGAAACAGGATATGCCCAGACACACAACCAAAGTGTCTAAGCTAGTATCTATAGATAGCCTGGGGAAACGGTGCTGTGCCACCGAGAAACGCGCTGCTGTTTTAATATAAAGTTTTAATAAACTTTTTATCCATATCTTGCTGCTGTTATCTTTCCCATCTGGATTTTTGAATTGCCTATCCTTTTGGGACTTTACACCCCTCTGCTTGTTGCTGGTTGCTGGTTTGCTGTGTGTGTGTTTTTCCTTGAACTCCTTCTACTGTGGGACGAGGATAACACCTGTTGCTGAGCTGCCTGAGAGTCTGCCGGACGACTTTTTGGATCCGACCTGCCTGTTTAGCACTAATTGTGCTTTCTCCTATGTGAGTAGGACTGATTCCTTCTGTACAATTTTTTATTTTGTCTGACCTTCTGATTTGCACTATGTGACGCCTTCTATTTCTTGTATCATATAATGGGTACACTGAGTGTGTTTGCACATTTTTTTTTACAATATTTGCATTTATTGATTTAAAAGCACTGTTTTTCAGTTTGGTGTGATCTACATCTAAAACAAATAGCAATATTATGGCTGATATTTAGTATACAGGGTCTGGACTAGGAACAAAATCAATCAGAAAGTAGTATGCTCTGCTAACATTAAAATATAGTTTGTTTTAATTGTTTTAATTCTATAGTGTAAGATTTTTGTTAATAGTAGTTTTCTTTATTTGCTGTTCTCATTAGAAATAATGGTAATGAATCCAAATATATTATTGGACCAAAACTTGGCCGAGCTCAATGTTTGGAAAAATCCAAAACAAATCTTTTAAACAAAATTTTCACTTGTGCACATGTCTACTGGCCACTGCTGAAGGCCTAAACAATAGCAATGAATAGAGTTTTAACGAATCAATACCATGTATGCTAATACACTTCTCAAAAATCTACTGTATCCATTCCATAGTGTCTTGCACATGTGCAGTATAATAGATTGATAGATGACAGATGAATAGATAGATAGATAGATATAGATAGATAGATACATAGGTGATAGATAGATTATTTCCAAATAGTTTTGTAATACTTGTCAATTTTGGGGCTTTATCAAGGGCATTGAGGTGTTGAATTTGAAAAGGTAAAAATATCTTCAAAATGGATTGTGATCGCCAAGAATGTTTCATTCAACCCCATATTAAAAATAAGGCTTTGATTGGGCATTTAGAGCTACTGTTGTGAATCTTACCATATGAGTTTATTGTATTTATTAAATTGACACTGTACTGTTTTGCCTCAACGTGTTCCCAATTACTTGTTATACATGTTGGAGATTAGACGCTGTGCCTTAAGGTTTATTTTTTTTTCTATGCTGTTTTTTCATATTGAAACAAGGATATGCCCATTTAAAAGCTAGATAACGAATGGAGCACAATTAACTTCGCTAGATGGAGGCTTCTTGCGGGTGTCGGGTTGCGCTCATATTGTAAATTAAAAGTCAAAAGCTTGCCCATGAGTGAGACTGACACAAGCTAACAATATATCATGACTTTGTTAACTTCTTCTCCCCATAGAAGTCAATGAACTAAAAAAAAAACATAATGTATGCTTACCTGATAAATTTATTTATTTCCGGATATGGTGAGTCCACAGAATCATCAATTACTAGTGGGAATATCACTCCTGGCCAGCAGGAGGAGGCAAAGAGCAAAACAGCAAAGCTGCTATATATGTCACTTCCCTTACCCATAATTCCCAGTCATTCGACTGAAAAAGGAAAAATAAGATAACATAAAGATGTAGAGGTGCCTGAAGTTTCAGTAAAAATAACTGTCTTAAATAAAGAGCAGGCCGTGGACTCACCATATCTGGAAATAAATGTATCAGGTAAGCATAAATTATGTTTTCTTTCCTAAGATATGGTGAGTCCATGGAATCATCAATTACTAGTGGGAACCAATACCCAAGCTAGAGGACACAGATGATAAGGGAGGGACAAGACAGGTAGACTTAATGTAACACTTATTCTAGTGATATATGTCCCTTTAAGAACAGCTCTAGTTAGGGAACTCCCTTCAACACCTGCTCCATAAATTCCCACAATTCTTAGAGCACCTTGTCAATTATTCTGTGTTTGTGCAGAGACTAAGAAGCTTGTTTTCATGAGTTACAACTATATTATAAAAACCTTCAGACCAGGTTATCAAGGATATTTGAGAAAATAAAGGACATTCACCTCTAACTGCATTCAGCAGTTAAACAAGTTCCAGCTTGCAACTTATCAGAGACTGAAATCTATAACCCTCATACTTTCAACTGATACCAAAGACTGGATACTCACCATTCAATTTGGACTTAATTTCAAGGACATTCACAGCTTGACTGCGGTTACAACCGCCAACTAAAAACAATCTTATCAAACTTTGATTCTCTCCTAGCTGCCGATATTCTACACACCTCATTGGACATCCGTCTCCCTCAGCGTGACGTCACGGCTGAACCGAAAGAGGCCTCACAGACGCTGCAGCATTACCGAAAGTGCTCAGTTCACAAAACCAACTAACTGGTAGAAAGCAGACTCTCCTTCTAGGAACGTGAGTAACATATAAATCGTCATTATATCTTTTGGCTCTTTCTTATCTGAATTAATAGATCTGCTTAACGTACAAAACCAGATTTAAAGGGACAGTTCTATTACTCTAATGAAGACTATAAACACCTGTTAAAGACTTAAGAAAATAATAATTGATAATCTCTTCTATCAGCATCACTTGAAAATAACATAATAATTACAGGACTTATCATTCTCTCCTGTAACCAACAAACAAGATCCCCCTTAAAGGGACGTTTCCACTCAAGTTATTCTTCAGAATTTATTTCATTAGGGAAACTGCAGTTGCGACCCAAACATATTATTTTTACAATTCAGCTGCATTACATAATAATTGACCAGAAAAAATATGGATCCAGCAGATTTACCTAATGTTGTATACAGTTTGTCACAGCGTGTGGATCAGTTAACTCAAGGCCTACGTGAATTAAAAGCTCAAAACGATACTCTTAAGGTAATGGTCAGGGATAATACACCTGAACCACAAGTATCTCTGCCAGATCTCTTCTCTGGAGATAGGGCAACCTTCAGACAGTTCCGCAATGCATGTTTGTTACTTTTTCAAATGAGACCTAAGACTTATTTCTCTGAGAGGATTAAAGTAATGACTGTTATATCATTCCTAAGGGGGGAACCCCGTAAATGGGCAGATGTTTTTTTTGAGAATGATGACCCTATACTGGGGTCACTATCAGATTTTTTTTCACAAATGGGAACTTTATACGAAGATGTTCATAAACAATTTTCTGCTGAAACAAATATGCGTTCACTTAAACAGGGCCGCCGTCCTGTGGAAGAGTATTTAACAGAGTTTAAGTTATATGCTAAAGATTCAGAATGGAGTGATGTTTCCCTCCGGAATCAGTACAGATTGGGATTAAATGATTTTGTTAAGGATGAATTAGCACGTACTGAGTTACCCAGAACACTCGAAGGGTTAATAGATCTTACTATACAATTGGATAGACGTTTAAGAGAAAGACGTGCAGAAAAAACCCATTCTGATAGTCCACAGAAATACATTCCTCCAATCAATAAATCTTCAAATTACAAGGACACACCAGTTCCCATGGATCTTGGTATCATGAAGGGACCCTTACAGCCAGAAGAAAGGCTTAGAAGGAAAAGGGGCAACCTTTGTATGTACTGTGCTTCACCAACGCATACCGTGAGAGAATGTCCCATTCTTCAAAGACAAAAGAACAGTAAGTTTCTTAATAATAAGAGAAATTGTTTAACTACCAAAGTTCTAAATTCAGCTTACTGTACCTTACCTCTGTCATTGCAGTGGGATCTACTAACAATTCGTACTGAGGCCATCGTGGATTCAGGAGCCTATTCTAATTTTTTGGATTATGATTTAGCATTGCAAAATAAAATACCTTTATGTGAAAAAACTAATCCTGTGTCTATAAGAGTTATTGATGGATCATTTGTAAAAACAGGACCAATCACACATCATACAATACCTCTAAAAACAATTACTGAAACAGGGCACATAGAGTATATTACCTTCGACATCATACCCTCTCCTCTATTTCCTGTAGTGTTACGTCTCTCTTGGCTACAACTACATAAACCAAATATTAACTGGGAAACTTTACAGATAAAATTTGATTCGTCATATTGTCAAAAAACATGTTTTCCCCGCCAACATCTATTACAAGTTTCTGAATTCCATCTACCAGTTCAATATGAAGATTTCTCCGATGTTTTTAGTAAAAAAGAGGCAGAAAATCTACCCCCTCACCGTATCTATGATTGCCCTATTGAACTACTCCCGGGAGCCACTATACCTTATGGGCACATTTACCCATTATCCGAACCCGAACTACAGCATCTTAAAACTTACCTGGAGGATAATCTGAAGAAAGGTTTCATTAGACCTTCCACTTCTCCTGCTGGTGCCGGTATCTTTTTTGTCAGGAATAAAGATCTTTCCCTCAGACCAATTATTGATTACCGGGAACTTAATAAACGCACGGTGAAAAACCGTTATCCTCTCCCCTTAATACCAGAACTGGTGGAAAGGCTCTGCGATGCAAAGATTTATTCTAAGTTGGATTTGAAAGGGGCTTATAATTTGGTAAGGATTCGCGAAGGAGACGAATGGCTCACTGCGTTTAGAACACGCTATGGCTTATACGAGTATTTGGTGATGCCATTTGGGCTTTGCAATGCCCCAGCCACGTTCCAACACTTCATAAATTACATCTTCAGAGATTTGTTGGACGTGTGCATGGTCGTGTATTTAGACGATATTCTTATTTACTCAGATAATGAAGAAGATCATATAAAACACGTTCGCTGGGTCTTAGGACGACTAAGGACACACCAATTATATGCAAAGCCCGAAAAATGTCTTTTTCATGTAAAACAGATATCTTTTCTTGGGTATCATATATCTTCTGCTGGTTTGAAGATGGATGATGGTAAAGTAGAGGCAATACAAAATTGGCCCGTACCAACTAATACTAAAGAAGTTCAAAGGTTTCTTGGCTTTGCCAATTTCTACCGGAAATTTATTAAAGGATTCTCCACTATAGTAAAACCCCTTACTATACTCACTGGATCTCATACACCTTTCAAATGGAATCTCCAGGCAGACGAAGCATTTAATACACTAAAAAAATCTTTTACCACCGCACCAATTTTACAATTTCCAAACCCCGATTTACAGTATATACTAGAGGTTGATGCCTCCAACTATGCCATGGGAGCCATACTCTCGCAAAGGAAGACTGCTTTGGATCCTATACATCCTGTCGCCTTCTTTTCAAAATTGATGACATCTCCAGAATTAAATTATTCTATTGGTGACAAAGAGCTTCTGGTCATTAGAAAAGCTTTTGAACATTGGCGTCATTTACTTGAAGGTACCAAAATACCCATACTTATTTTTACAGACCACAAAAATTTGGAATATTTACAATCCAGTAAAACTCTCTCTGCTCGCCAACTTAGATGGAGTCTCTACTTCACCCGTTTCAACTTTCAAATCACATATCGCCCAGGATCAAAGAATGGCAAAGCAGATGCCTTATCCAGAAAAGACAGTCATTCTCTATCTCAATCTACACCGAATTCTATTTTATCACCTGAACATTTTTGTGCCTTAGTAACACCCTATGAAATTTTGAGTAAATCTCAAAAGGAAGATGTTACATATCCTAAAGAAAAATTACATCAAAAAGATGATCATCTTTACTATCATCAGGACAAAATTTTCATTCCACCTCCTCTTCGAACAGAGATCCTTACCATGCATCATGATTCTCCTCTTGTAGGTCATCCAGGGATCCAAAAAAACCTTAGAATTATTGAAGAGGAACTACTGGTGGCCAAACATTGATAAGTCCGTGGAGGACTATGTTAAAACCTGTGAGGTCTGTGCCACTCTTAAACCTGAAAAAGCCCGACCTTATGGATATTTAAAATCACTCCACATATCTGACAGACCTTGGCAGACCATAGGTATGGATTATATAGTTGATCTCCCTCTATCCAACAATTGTAACACCATTCTAGTGGTAGTAGATCTCTTAACAAAGATGGCACACTTCATTCCATATCGGAAGTTACCAACCTCATCAGAGACTGCTCAGTTATTTCTGCAAAATATAGTAAGGTTACATGGACTACCTTCCATCATCATAACTGATAGGGGATCTCAATTCACCTCCAAGTTTTGGAAAGCAATATGTAATGTCCTTAAAATTGATCAGAGATACAGTACAGCATTCCATCCCCAAACAAATGGGCAAACGGAAAGGGTGAATCAATGGTTGGAACAGTACATCAGATGCTATTGTTCTTTCCACCAAGACCAATGGTATGACAAAATTTCTACAGCAGAATACGCATACAACAATACTTTGAATATATCCACAAAAATGACTCCGTTTTATTCCAACTATGGATATCATCCGACTTTTCATCTGTTCCCTCATATGAACACCATTTCCCCAAAGGTGGATGAGACAAGTAACAGCCTAATTGAATCGTTCCAGTTCCTCAAGGACAATATTAAAGAAGCACAGATGAGACAGAAAAAATATTATGACACTAGAAGAAGAAGACCTCCAGCCTACTCTGTGGGAGATAAGGTATGGCTTTCTACAAAAAATCTAAAAATGAATACGCCTTGTAGGAAATTCACTCAATTATTCATTGGTCCATTTTCCATTATCAAGGTGGTGAATGAAAATGCTGTTACTCTGAATCTTCCTTCTGAATATAAGTTCCATCCGACATTCCATGTCTCTTTATTAAAACCATATGTTGAAACCAGACTTCAGTCATCTAACTCTTTACTTCCACCGACAGTCATTGAAGAAGAAGTTTATGAGATTAGCTCCATTCAAGATTCCAGATTGCTTAAAGGAAAACTCCAATATTTAATACGATGGAAAGGGTATAATTCCGATGATGATTCTTGGGAACCTGCTGATAACATTTTCGCTTCAAGATTGGTTTCCGCTTTTCATCGTGCCAACCCTGATAGACCAGGTCCTGGTGCTACGGTGCAGCCCCTTTGACGGGGGGTCCTGTAACACTTATTCTAGTGATATATGTCCCTTTAAGAACAGCTCTAGTTAGGGAACTCCCTTCAACACCTGCTCCATAAATTCCCACAATTCTTAGAGCACCTTGTCAATTATTCTGTGTTTGTGCAGAGACTAAGAAGCTTGTTTTCATGAGTTACAACTATATTATAAAAACCTTCAGACCAGGTTATCAAGGATATTTGAGAAAATAAAGGACATTCACCTCTAACTGCATTCAGCAGTTAAACAAGTTCCAGCTTGCAAC
This sequence comes from Bombina bombina, assembly GCF_027579735.1. Lineage (NCBI taxonomy): Eukaryota > Metazoa > Chordata > Amphibia > Anura > Bombinatoridae > Bombina > Bombina bombina. Next base: position 499,621,556 of record NC_069502.1, read on the forward strand.
TTATCAGAGACTGAAATCTATAACCCTCATACTTTCAACTGATACCAAAGACTGGATACTCACCATTCAATTTGGACTTAATTTCAAGGACATTCACAGCTTGACTGCGGTTACAACCGCCAACTAAAAACAATCTTATCAAACTTTTATTCTCTCCTAGCTGACGATATTCTACACACCTCATTGGACATCCGTCTCCCTCAGCGTGACGTCACGGCTGAACCGAAAGAGGCCTCACAGACGCTGCAGCATTACTGAAAGCGCTCAGTTCACAAAACCAACTAACTGGTAGAAAGCAGACTCTCCTTCTAGGAACGTGAGTAACATATAAATCGTCATTATATCTTTTGGCTCTTTCTTATCTGAATTAATAGATCTGCTTAACGTACAAAACCAGATTTAAAGGGACAGTTCTATTACTCTAATGAAGACTATAAACACCTGTTAAAGACTTAAGAAAATAATAATTGATAATCTCTTCTATCAGCATCACTTGAAAATAACATAATAATTACATGACTTATCATTCTCTCCTGTAACCAACAAACAAGATCCCCCTTAAAGGGACATTTCCACTCAAGTTATTCTTCAGAATTTATTTCATTGGGAAACTGCAGTTGCGATCCAAACATATTATTTTTACAATTCAGCTGCATTACACTTAAATAGAAGGCACCACCGCTTGTAGAACCCTTCTCCCAAAAGAAGCCTCAGCCAAAGCAAAAGTATCAAAATTATAAAATTTTGAAAAAGTATGCAGAGGACCAGGTTGCAGCCGTGCAATTCCACAGAAGCTTCAATTTTTAATGCCCTGGAAGAAGAAACAGCCCTGTAGAATGAGCAGTGATTCTTTCAGGAGGCTGGTGTCCAACAGTCTCATAGCCTAAACGAATAATACTCCTTATCCAAAAAGAAAGAGAAGTAACCGTAGCTTTCCGACCCTTGCGCTTCCCAGAAAAACAAACAAACAAAGCAGAAGACTGACTAAAGTCCTTAGTCACCTGAAGATAAAGCTTCAAAGCACGCACGACATCTAGGTTGTGCAAAAAACGCTCCTTAGGAGAAGGATTAGGACACAAAGAAGGAACCACAATTTCCTGATTAATATTTCTGTTCGAGACAACCTTAGGTAAGAAACCTAATTTAGTACGTAGGACCACCTTATCAGCATGAAAAATAAGATAAGGAGAATCAAACTGCAAAGCCGAAAACTCTATGAGCAAAAGAAATAGCAACAAGAAACAAAACCCTCCAAGATAACATCTTAATATCTAAGGAATGCATAGACTCAAATGGAGCTCGCTGCCAAACCTTAAGAACAAGATTAAGACTCCATGGAGGAGTAACAGGTTTAAACATAGGCCTGATCCTGACTAGGGCCTGACAAAAAGATTGCACATCTGGCGCATTCGCCAAACGCTTATGCAATAAAATAGATAATGCAGAAATCTGACCCTTCAGAGTACTAGTTGACAAACCCTTCTCCAGACCCTCCTGGAGAAAAGACAAAATCCTAGGAATCCTGACTCTACTCCAAGATTAGCCCCTGGATTCACACCAATACAGATATTTATGCCATATCTTATAGTAAATCATTCTAGTCACAGGTTTACGAGCCTGAATCATAGTCTCAATGACCGACTCAGAAAACCCACGCTTAGACAAAATTAGGTGTTTAATCTCCAAGCAGTCAGCTTCAGAAAAACAGGATTTGAATGAAGAAAAGGACACTGAAGTAGAAGGTCTTTCTACAGAGGTAGTCTCCACGGAGGCAGAGACGACATATCCCCTATATCTGCATACCAGATCTTGCGAGGCCATGCCGGCGCTATGAGAATCACTGATGCCCTCTCATCAATGGAGGAAAAAGGTATGCTAGGCTAAAATTCCAAGGGACCACCAGAGCATCTATCAGGAAAGCTAGTGGATCCCTTGACCTTGAGCTGTACCTCGGGAGCTTGGCATTCTGCCGTGAAGTCATGAGTGTGGAGTTATAAAATCATGATTAGGAAAATATACAATTTCAAAGAAGAATTACACATTAAATATGTTATTCATAGATAAAACATTTAGATATACATTAAGATATAGAATATGGAAGAGTTATAAATTAAATTAACTTAGATAGGATTAGTCAGTTTAGTTAGTAATGGGTTAAATAGTGTTTTAAAGACAATGTATTTTAAACTGTGACATTTACATTCAGTTGCTGTTGTCAATCAAAACACCTATACTGCTAGCTAGACACATAGTATTATTAACACTCTAATACACTGCGCATGAACAAGTTAAAATAGTATTTTCTATATGTCAGCCAAAATATAAAGTCTTTTTAAGGAAGTTAAAATATACAAAGATAGCCTTTTCATTTATGCTATGCTTTGATTTCATTGGCTTAAAATGTGTATATAAGCTTTGCCTTTGTATGAAGCTATTGTTATCTTCAGCCTCCAGATCTCGGGGTATGTATTCATCTTTCTGTGATTAATAAATAGTTTATGTCAACTAATATTTGATAAATATGATTATTAATTTAATCTGTTAGATAACCCAGATTAAATATTTGTCTATAGTTAGGGTTTTGTCTAACGAAGGCATATAAAGTCATATTAAAATAAAGAATAATTCTTATAAGCATCTCATTTTTATCTTCTTTTGCGAGAATCATACATATACATCTGTTGCTAAACACTCATTTAGTGACAGCTCTTAGACTAGAGAGGTATATACGACACTTTGGGGGCATCGTCCTGTTGAAATTCGAAACCCTTGGACCATAGTGCATTCTTAAGCTGGACTTTGAACACTGTGTGTGTCTGCTGCCACTGATGCTCTGTAAGTAACTTATTCTTTTTTATCAAATAGAGTTAAATTATGGCTGTGCACACCATGAATTTTGACTTAATTGACATAGATCAGAGATTAACCCCTGTATTGTATAATCTCCCTCCTGTGTTTCAAGATTGTGTAATTGCTAGTATAAAAAAACACGGTGGTCCTTTTAAAATGCAAGATGCTTCTGAGCCTGCTTTGCATGAATGGTTGAATTCTTTAAGTGATATTGTAGATATCAAAGACAAAAGAATTAAGAAAGGAAAAATATTGCAGGGTCTATTAGACACATTACTGCAATCTTTGTGTTTAAATGAGCAATTACATATTAATTATAATCTGCAGGCATCTCTTTTAGATTCCTTAAATATACAGTTAGAAGATTGTAGGAAACAGAGTATGTTATCAGCACATACATGTGGTCTTTTGCATGATAAACTTTCTATATTAGAAAATACTAATACTTCTCTTGAAGGAGTTGTTGAATCTTTGCAAAATTTGCGACAAACCTCTGCAAATGTTAAATTCTCTGATAGTACATATGGCAGTGGTATTTTTATGTATTGTACTAAACAAACACAGCTATAAAGGATCAAAAGAACCAGTCTTGGAACAGTTTGTTATTTGTTTGAACAGTTCCTACACTCTAAGACTACATCATATTATGACTGTTATATTTATGCTTATAGCTTTCATATAATTGTTAAGTTGTCTAAGAAAATACATATATATTTTATTTTAGTTGTTAATATATTTTCTTGGACTATAAGGTTGCCTGACATATTTAAGTCATATTATATTTTTATTATATTATTGCCACATAGTTTATTCTAACCATTTAATATGTTTTCTTTAAAAGCAGGTGCATGTTGTTTTTTGACTAAAATGCTTATCTGTTTTTGCTATTCTAATATATTTGTTTGCCAATTAATTCATAATAAAATAAGGAGTATACCACAGAATGATAATTCTACTAAAAATTTGATTATCAGCCTATGTTTCTTAAATCTCACTCCACAGCTGATACTAGTTTAATGACTATGATGTTATCAAATTTTAATCGTCTTGTCCTTTCACCTTCAAGACCTATTTATCATATTTCCCATCCTTCTATTTCTCCTCAGTTTGTTGCACTTTTTGTTGCTAGTGTAAAAAAGTTTGATTATTTACAAGAATGGTATATTAATGCTTCTCATCTTATTATTCCAGGATTTGGTGGCATACCCCATACAGGAGTGAACATCTGTCTCCTATGCAGTATTGATTTACTTTCTTCTCCTGACAGGAATTCTACATGATGATAAACAAGTTCCTTTGGTTATGTCAGATAATATTTTATCTTGTGATACAAGTAGCACAGTAGATTTATTTAATGTTTCTTATATACCTGCTACTTTATTAATTAATCATTTGAATCCTTTTGATTCTGTAGGATTATGGCAATGTATGGACCATGGTATTTCACAATTTTCTGTTCATATTCGTTTATTTATACATACTACTACTTCACTTCCTTTGTCTAAACCTATTCCTACCTCTTTAGAAAAACCTTTTCATGAAGGTGATCCTATTCAGGTACGTTTAGATTCTGCGACACAAGTTGCTTATGATGTTGAATATCGTTTAGTTACTTGGCATCTTCAATTGTCAAGGTGGATGGTTTCTACACAATATTCAAACTGCACTCCCTTTGTGTCTGTACAAGAAAAATCATTCCAATGGTGGTTTCATGAAAGTTTACTGCAAAATGTTTCTCTTCGATCTAATCATAGACCTAGGAGAGATGTACTTGCGACTGGCTTGGGAGCATATGGTAGTATGATTGGCTCTACTGCACAAATAAATTCTGAAATATTAAGATATAAATTAGCAAATCTTGCCTCTCATGCAGCTACAGGCTTAGATACTCAATATGGAATTAACAATAATATTGCTAATCTCCAGCAACATCAAACTTATGTTATGGTGGATATTACAAATATTATTAAAAATAAATTTAATGTTTTAGTAAATGAATTATATAATTTTACACATGAGACAGCCTGGGCTATGTTATGCTCTCAAGTACAATCTGATCTATCTACTGACTTAAAGATTCAACTTCAAAGTTTATGGTCTGGAAAGTGGCCAGCTTCTTTAAGTTTAGCTGCATCTAAGTCAGTCACTAATTTTGCCATGACACATCTTTTATGGTGGGAAGTAATTTTATCTGACTGCACCACTGAATTTTTTATGATTCATACATTAATTCCTTGGTCTGGTAAAGATACTATTATTTATCGCTTAGCGACAATTGGTCTTCCTGCTAATGGTTCATTACTGTTTCCAGTATTGTCACATCAATTGGTGTCGCATAACATTGATGAATCAAAATGGACACTTGTTGATGTATCATTGTGTCATTCCAATGCAAATTCGTTTATCTGTTCCCTTTCACAATTCCATACAACCAATGAAACATGTTGGGAAAATCAAAAGTCTTGTACCTTACAAAGTCATTTTAATGTACTTAGACCGGTATTTTATTTAGGATCTGACAGAGTTTGTTTTCATTTATTTAATTCTGATACTATTATATTCCAAACACAGGATAATGTATTTGCTAGTTCTCATTTATTACCTGGTACCTGGTGTAATACTATTCCACTTAAATATATTGCATCATCTAATTGGAATTTTACCATGCCCCAAACTCTTAATATTACTTTAAATTTAACATGGGATCATGTTATGAATTTTTCTGTTTATAATTTACCTTTGGGTATGGGATCACAAATGAAGAAAACAGAATTTATGTTTACCTGATAAATTACTTTCTCCAACGGTGTGTCCGGTCCACGGCGTCATCCTTACTTGTGGGATATTCTCTTCCCCAACAGGAAATGGCAAAGAGCCCAGCAAAGCTGGTCACATGATCCCTCCTAGGCTCCGCCTACCCCAGTCATTCGACCGACGTTAAGGAGGAATATTTGCATAGGAGAAACCATATGATACCGTGGTGACTGTAGTTAAAGAAAATAAAATATCAGACCTGATTAAAAAACCAGGGCGGGCCGTGGACCGGACACACCGTTGGAGAAAGTAATTTATCAGGTAAACATAAATTCTGTTTTCTCCAACATAGGTGTGTCCGGTCCACGGCGTCATCCTTACTTGTGGGAACCAATACCAAAGCTTTAGGACACGGATGAAGGGAGGGAGCAAATCAGGTCACCTAAATGGAAGGCACCATGGCTTGCAAAACCTTTCTCCCAAAAATAGCCTCAGAAGAAGCAAAAGTATCAAACTTGTAAAATTTGGTAAAAGTGTGCAGTGAAGACCAAGTCGCTGCCCTACATATCTGATCAACAGAAGCCTCGTTCTTGAAGGCCCATGTGGAAGCCACAGCCCTAGTGGAATGAGCTGTGATTCTTTCAGGAGGCTGCCGTCCGGCAGTCTCGTAAGCCAATCTGATGATGCTTTTAATCCAAAAAGAGAGAGAGGTAGAAGTTGCTTTTTGACCTCTCCTTTTACCAGAATAAACAACAAACAAGGAAGATGTTTGTTTAAAATCCTTTGTAGCATCTAAATAGAATTTTAGAGCGCGAACAACATCCAAATTGTGCAACAAACGTTCCTTCTTCGAAACTGGTTTCGGACACAAAGAAGGCACGACTATCTCCTGGTTAATGTTTTTGTTAGAAACAACTTTTGGAAGAAAACCAGGTTTAGTACGTAAAACCACCTTATCTGCATGGAACACCAGATAAGGAGGAGAACACTGCAGAGCAGATAATTCTGAAACTCTTCTAGCAGAAGAAATTGCAACCAAAAACAAAACCTTCCAAGATAATAACTTAATATCAACGGAATGTAAGGGTTCAAACGGAACCCCCTGAAGAACTGAAAGAACTAAGTTGAGACTCCAAGGAGGAGTCAAAGGTTTGTAAACAGGCTTGATTCTAACCAGAGCCTGAACAAAGGCTTGAACATCTGGCACAGCTGCCAGTTTTTTGTGAAGTAACACAGACAAGGCAGAAATCTGTCCCTTCAAGGAACTTGCAGATAATCCTTTCTCCAATCCTTCTTGAAGAAAGGATAGAATCTTAGGAATCTTTACCTTGTCCCAAGGGAATCCTTTAGATTCACACCAACAGATATATTTTTTCCATATTTTGTGGTAAATTTTTCTAGTTACAGGCTTTCTGGCCTGAACAAGAGTATCAATAACAGAATCTGAGAACCCTCGTTTTGATAAGATCAAGCGTTCAATCTCCAAGCAGTCAGCTGGAGTGAGACCAGATTCGGATGTTCGAACGGACCTTGAACAAGAAGGTCTCGTCTCAAAGGTAGCTTCCATGGTGGAGCCGATGACATATTCACCAGATCTGCATACCAAGTCCTGCGTGGCCACGCAGGAGCTATCAAGATCACCGACGCCCTCTCCTGATTGATCCTGGCTACCAGCCTGGGGATGAGAGGAAACGGCGGGAATACATAAGCTAGTTTGAAGGTCCAAGGTGCTACTAGTGCATCTACTAGAGTCGCCTTGGGATCCCTGGATCTGGACCCGTAGCAAGGAACCTTGAAGTTCTGCCGAGAGGCCATCAGATCCATGTCTGGAATGCCCCACAGTTGAGTAATTTGGGCAAAGATTTCCGGATGGAGTTCCCACTCCCCCGGATGTAATGTCTGACGACTCAGAAAATCCGCTTCCCAATTTTCCACTCCTGGGATGTGGATTGCAGACAGGTGGCAGGAGTGAGTCTCCGCCCATTGAATGATTTTGGTCACTTCTTCCATCGCCAGGGAACTCCTTGTTCCCCCCTGATGGTTGATGTACGCAACAGTCGTCATGTTGTCTGATTGAAACCGTATGAACTTGGCCTTTGCTAGCTGAGGCCAAGCCTTGAGAGCATTGAATATCGCTCTCAGTTCCAGAATATTTATCGGTAGAAGAGATTCTTCCCGAGACCAAAGACCCTGAGCTTTCAGGGATCCCCAGACCGCGCCCCAGCCCATCAGACTGGCGTCGGTCGTGACAATGACCCACTCTGGTCTGCGGAAGGTCATCCCTTGTGACAGGTTGTCCAGGGACAGCCACCAACGGAGTGAGTCTCTGGTCCTCTGATTTACTTGTATCTTCGGAGACAAGTCTGTATAGTCCCCATTCCACTGACTGAGCATGCACAGTTGTAATGGTCTTAGATGAATGCGCGCAAAAGGAACTATGTCCATTGCCGCTACCATCAAACCTATTACTTCCATGCACTGCGCTATGGAAGGAAGAGGAACGGAATGAAGTGTTTGACAAGAGTTTAGAAGTTTTGTTTTTCTGGCCTCTGTCAGAAAAATCCTCATTTCTAAGGAGTCTATTATTGTTCCCAAGAAGGGAACCCTTGTCGACGGAGATAGAGAACTCTTTTCCACGTTCACTTTCCATCCGTGAGATCTGAGAAAGGCCAGGACTATGTCCGTGTGAGCCTTTGCTTGAGGAAGGGACGACGTTTGAATCAGAATGTCGTCCAAGTAAGGTACTACTGCAATGCCCCTTGGTCTTAGCACCGCTAGAAGGGACCCTAGTACCTTTGTGAAAATCCTTGGAGCAGTGGCTAATCCGAAAGGAAGCGCCACGAACTGGTAATGCTTGTCCAGGAATGCGAACCTTAGGAACCGATGATGTTCCTTGTGGATAGGAATATGTAGATACGCATCCTTTAAATCCACCGTGGTCATGAATTGACCTTCCTGGATGGAAGGAAGAATTGTTCGAATGGTTTCCATTTTGAACGATGGAACCTTGAGAAACTTGTTTAAGATCTTGAGATCTAAGATTGGTCTGAACGTTCCCTCTTTTTTGGGAACTATGAACAGATTGGAGTAGAACCCCATCCCTTGTTCTCCTAATGGAACAGGATGAATCACTCCCATTTTTAACAGGTCTTCTACACAATGTAAGAATGCCTGTCTCTTTATGTGGTCTGAAGACAATTGAGACCTGTGGAACCTCCCCCTTGGGGGAAGCCCCTTGAATTCCAGAAGATAACCTTGGGAGACTATTTCTAGTGCCCAAGGATCCAGAACATCTCTTGCCCAAGCCTGAGCGAAGAGAGAGAGTCTGCCCCCCACCAGATCCGGTCCCGGATCGGGGGCCAACATTTCATGCTGTCTTGGTAGCAGTGGCAGGTTTCTTGGCCTGCTTTCCCTTGTTCCAGCCTTGCATTGGTCTCCAGGCTGGCTTGGCTTGAGAAGTATTACCCTCTTGCTTAGAGGACGTAGCACTTGGGGCTGGTCCGTTTCTACGAAAGGGACGAAAATTAGGTTTATTTTTGGCCTTGAAAGACCTATCCTGAGGAAGGGCGTGGCCCTTACCCCCAGTGATATCAGAGATAATCTCTTTCAAGTCAGGGCCAAACAGCGTTTTCCCCTTGAAAGGAATGTTAAGGAGTTTGTTCTTGGAAGACGCATCCGCTGACCAAGATTTCAACCAAAGCGCTCTACGCGCCACAATAGCAAACCCAGAATTCTTCACCGCTAACCTAGCCAATTGCAAAGTGGCGTCTAGGGTGAAAGAATTAGCCAATTTGAGAGCACGGATTCTGTCCATAATCTCCTCATAAGGAGGAGAATCACTATCGATCGCCTTTACTAGCTCATCAAACCAGAAACACGCGGCTGTAGTGACAGGGACAATGCATGAAATTGGTTGTAGAAGGTAACCTTGCTGAACAAACATCTTTTTAAGCAAACCTTCTAATTTTTTATCCATAGGATCTTTGAAAGCACAACTATCTTCTATGGGTATAGTGGTGCGTTTGTTTAAAGTAGAAACCGCTCCCTCGACCTTGGGGACAGTCTGCCATAAGTCCTTTCTAGGGTCGACCATAGGAAACAATTTTTTAAATATGGGGGGAGGGACGAAAGGTATACCGGGCCTTTCCCATTCTTTATTTACAATGTCCGCCACCCGCTTGGGTATAGGAAAAGCTTCTGGGAGCCCCGGGACCTCTAGGAACTTGTCCATTTTACATAGTTTCTCTGGGATGATCAAATTCTCACAATCATCCAGAGTGGATAATACCTCCTTAAGCAGAGCGCGGAGATGTTCCAACTTAAATTTAAATGTAATCACATCGGGTTCAGCTTGTTGAGAAATTTTCCCTGAATCTGAAATTTCTCCCTCAGACAAAACCTCCCTGGCCCCCTCAGACTGGTGTAGGGGCATTTCAGAACCATTATCATCAGCGTCCTCATGCTCTTCAGTATCTAAAACAGAGCAGTCGCGCTTACGCTGATAAGTGGGCATTTTGGCTAAAATGTTTTTGATAGAATTATCCATTACAGCCGTTAATTGTTGCATAGTAAGGAGTATTGGCGCGCTAGATGTACTAGGGGCCTCCTGAGTGGGCAAGACTCGTGTAGACGAAGGAGGGAATGATGCAGTACCATGCTTACTCCCCTCACTTGAGGAATCATCTTGGGCATCATTTTCAGTGTCACATAAATCACATTTATTTAAATGAGAAGGAACCTTGGCTTCCCCACATTCAGAACACAGTCTATCTGGTAGTTCAGACATGTTAAACAGGCATAAACTTGATAACAAAGTACAAAAAACGTTTTAAAATAAAACCGTTACTGTCACTTTAAATTTTAAACTGAACACACTTTATTACTGCAATTGCGAAAAAGTATGAAGGAATTGTTCAAAATTCACCAAAATTTCACCACAGTGTCTTAAAGCCTTAAAAGTATTGCACACCAAATTTGGAAGCTTTAACCCTTAAAATAACGGAACCGGAGCCGTTTTTAACTTTAACCCCTTTACAGTCCCTGGTATCTGCTTTGCTGAGACCCAACCAAGCCCAAAGGGGAATACGATACCAAATGACGCCTTCAGAAAGTCTTTTCTATGTATCAGAGCTCCTCACACATGCGACTGCATGTCATGCTTCTCAAAAACAAGTGCGCAATACCGGCGCGAAAATGAGGCTCTGCCTATGATTAGGGAAAGCCCCTAGAGAATAAGGTGTCTAAAACAGTGCCTGCCGATATTATTTAACAAAAATACCCAGATTAAATGATTCCTCAAGGCTAAATATGTGTAATATATGAATCGATTTAGCCCAGAAAATGTCTACAGTCTTAATAAGCCCTTGTTCTCCCATCCAAGTACTTACCAGGCCCGACCCTGCTTAGCTTCCGAGATCAGACGAGATCGGGCGCATTCAGGGTGGTGTGGCCGTAGGCTCTGAATAAAAATGGCTTACCGGATCCCATAGGGAAAATGACAGCTTCCAGCATTACATCGTCTTGTTAGAATGTGTCATACCTCAAGCAGCAAAAGACTGCTCATTGTTCCCCCAACTGAAGTTAATTCCTCTCAACAGTCCTGTGTGGAACAGCCATGGATTTTAGTAACGGTTGCTAAAATCATTTTCCTCATACAAACAGAAATCTTCATCTCTTTTCTGTTTCAGAGTAAATAGTACATACCAGCACTATTTTAAAATAACAAACTCTTGATTGAATAATAAAAAACTACAGTTAAACACTAAAAAACTCTAAGCCATCTCCGTGGAGATGTTGCCTGTACAACGGCAAAGAGAATGACTGGGGTAGGCGGAGCCTAGGAGGGATCATGTGACCAGCTTTGCTGGGCTCTTTGCCATTTCCTGTTGGGGAAGAGAATATCCCACAAGTAAGGATGACGCCGTGGACCGGACACACCTATGTTGGAGAAATGGTTAACTGATTCTACTATAATTTCTTCCTTGTTACAAAATTTAAAACATATTTCTGTAGATACTAAAATTACAGTTGAACATGAACAAGGAATTTTAAAATCAGCTACTTCTAGTATTTTACAGGATGCAAATATATCTTGGTGGGAATCTGTATTTGGATATAGTAGTACAGCTACTCAATTTTTTTAATATTATGTTACACCCTGTTATTGTTTTAACTATTGTTCAAATTTTTATGTTTATTTTTATGTGTGGTTGTATTTGTTATCAAAAGCATTTAAACAAAAAATTAGTTAGACAACTTACAACCCTGGAACATCTTAATTCACAACAAAAACGTTATGTACCTTTGTATTCTGCTTATTCAGTTTCGCTTGATACAACTAGGCTTCCTAATCCAATTTGACTGACATATAGAATAATTTGATATCAATATTGTATACTTATACTTTATTTTATTTTTTTATTTTTTTAGGATACTCCTATCTCTCTCTTTTCTTGGTGTCTGGATGGAATTCTTTTGATTTGCACTTGGGCTCTTCTGAATTGATCTGCCTGACTACTACTAGACATGCTGAGGCCTTGTGACAAGTTTACCTATGGTTGCTGCAATCGTTACCTGCAACTAACTGTGTCATCTACTTGTTTCACCCTATGGTTCTTCCTTGGCCTTTTCAGTGGTTATATACACTATTGTTCCTGTTTGTAAGCACTATGAAGATTACACATTGTATTTCTTGATGGAACTGCTCCTACAGACTTTATTGCTTTCAATTCTGCAACAAATGTATCTTACTACTTAGGCCTAGATTTGGAGTTCGGCGGTAGCCGTCAAAACCAGCGTTAGAGGCTCCTAACGCTGGTTTTGGCCGCCCGCTGGTATTTGGAGTCAGTGATTAAAGGGTCTAACGCTCACTTTTCAGCCGCGACTTTTCCATACCGCAGATCCCCCTACGCCATTTGCGTAGCCTATCTTTTCAATGGGATCTTTCTAACGCCGGTATTTAGAGTCGTTTCCGAAGTGAGCGTTAGAGCTCTAACGACAAAACTCCAGCCGCCTGAAAATAGCAGGAGTTAAGAGCTTTCTGGCTAACGCCGGTTCATAAAGCTCTTAACTACTGTACCCTAAAGTACACTAACACCCATAAACTACCTATGTACCCCTAAACCGAGGTCCCCCCACACCGCCGCCACTCGATTAATATTTTTAACCCCTAATCTGCCGACCGCCACCTACGTTATATTTATGTACCCCTAATCTGCTGCCCCTAACCCCGCCGACCCCTGTATTACATTTATTAACCCCTAACTTGCCCCCCACAACGTCGCCGCCAGCTACTTAAAATAATTAACCCCTAATCTTCCGACCGCAAATCGCCGCCACCTACGTTATCCCTATGTACCCCTAATCTGCTGCCCCTAACATCGCCGACCCCTATATTATATTTATTAACCCCTAATCTGCCCCCCTCAACGTCGCCGACACCTGCCTACACTTATTAACCCCTAATCTGCCGAGCGGACCTGAGCGCTACTATAATAAATGTATTAACCCCTAATCCGCCTCACTAACCCTATAATAAATAGTATTAACCCCTAATCTGCCCTCCCTAACATCGCCGACACCTAACTTCAATTATTAACCCCTAATCTGCCGACCGGAGCTCACCGCTATTCTAATAAATGTATTAACCCCTAAAGCTAAGTCTAACCCTAACACTAACACCCCCCCTAACTTAAATATAATTTAAATCTAACGAAATAAATTAACTCTTATTAAATAAATTATTCCTATTTAAAGCTAAATACTTACCTGTAAAATAAATCCTAATATAGCTACAATATAAATTATAATTATATTATAGCTATTTTAGGATTAATATTTATTTTACAGGCAACTTTGTAATTATTTTAACCAGGTACAATAGCTATTAAATAGTTAAGAACTATTTAATAGTTACCTAGTTAAAATAATAACAAATTTACCTGTAAAATAAATCCTAACCTAAGTTATAATTAAACCTAACACTACCCTATCAATAAAATAATTAAATAAACTACCTACAATTACCTACAATTAACCTAACACTACACTATCAATAAATTAATTAAACACAATTCCTACAAATAAATACAATTAAATAAACTAGCTAAAGTACAAAAAATAAAAAAGAACTAAGTTACAGAAAATAAAAAAATATTTACAAACATAAGAAAAATATTACAACAATTTTAAACTAATTACACCTACTCTAAGCCCCCTAATAAAATAACAAAGCCCCCCAAAATAAAAAATTCCCTACCCTATTCTAAATTAAAAAAGTTACAAGCTCTTTTACCTTACCAGCCCTGAACAGGGCCCTTTGCGGGGCATGCCCCAAGAATTTCAGCTCTTTTGCCTGTAAAAAAAAACATACAATACCCCCCCCCCAACATTACAACCCACCACCCACATACCCCTAATCTAACCCAAACCCCCTTAAAGAAACCTAACACTAAGCCCCTGAAGATCTTCCTACCTTGTCTTCACCATACCAGGTTCACCGATCCGTCCTGGCTCCAACATCTTCATCCAACCCAAGCGGGGGTTGGAGATCCATAATCCGGTCCAGAAGAGGCTCCAAAGTCTTCCTCCTATCCGGCAAGAAGAGGACATCCGGACCGGCAAACATCTTCTCCAAGCGGCATCTTCGATCTTCTTCCATCCGGAGCGAAGCGGCAGGATCCTGAAGACATCCAGCGCGGAACATCCATCCGGACCGACGACTGAACGACGAATGACTGTTCCTTTAAGGGACGTCATCCAAGATGGCGTCCCTCGAATTCCGATTGGCTGATAGGATTCTATCAGCCAATCGGAATTAAGGTAGGAATTTTCTGATTGGCTGATGGAATCAGCCAATCAGAATCAAGTTCAATCCGATTGGCTGATCCAATCAGCCAATCAGATTGAGCTCGCATTCTATTGGCTGTTCCGATCAGCCAATAGAATGCGAGCTCAATCTGATTGGCCGCTTGGGTTGGATGAAGATGTTGGAGCCAGGACGGATCGGTGATACCTGGATGGTGAAGACAAGGTAGGAAGATCTTCAGGGGCTTAGTGTTAGGTTTATTTAAGGGGGGTTTCGGGTTAGATTAGGGGTATGTGGGTGGTGGGTTGTAATGTTGGGGGGGGGGGTATTGTATGTTTTTTTTTACAGGCAAAAGAGCTGAACTTGTTGGGGCATGCCCCGCAAAGGGCCCTGTTCAGGGCTGGTAAGGTAAAAGAGCTTGTAACTTTTTTAATTTAGAATAGGGTAGGGAATTTTTTATTTTGGGGGGCTTTGTTATTTTATTAGGGGGCTTAGAGTAGGTGTAATTAGTTTAAAATTGTTGTAATATTTTTCTTATGTTTGTAAATATTTTTTTATTTTCTGTAACTTAGTTCTTTTTTATTTTTTGTACTTTAGCTAGTTTATTTAATTGTATTTATTTGTAGCAATTGTATTTAATTAATTTATTGATAGTGTAGTGTTAGGTTAATTGTAGGTAATTGTAGGTAGTTTATTTAATTATTTTATTGATAGGGTAGTGTTAGGTTTAATTATAACTTAGGTTAGGATTTATTTTACAGGTAAATTTGTTATTATTTTAACTAGGTAACTATTAAATAGTTCTTAACTATTTAATAGCTATTGTACCTGGTTAAAATAATTACAAAGTTGCCTGTAAAATAAATATTAATCCTAAAATAGCTATAATATAATTATAATTTATATTGTAGCTATATTAGGGTTTATTTTACAGGTAAGTATTTAGCTTTAAATAGAAATAAGTTATTTAATAAGAGTTAATTTATTTCGTTAGATAAATATTATATTTAACTTAGGGGGGTGTTAGTGTTAGGGTTAGACTTAGCTTTAGGGGTTAATCCATTTATTAGAATAGCGGTGAGCTCCGGTCGGAAGATTAGGGGTTAATAATTGAAGTTAGGTGTCGGCGATGTTAGGGAGGGCAGATTAGGGGTTAATACTATTTATGATAGGGTTAGTGAGGCGGATTAGGGGTTAATAACTTTATTATAGTAGCGCTCAGGTCCGCTCGGCAGATTAGGGGTTAATAAGTGTAGGCAGGTGTCGGCGACGTTGTGGGGGGCAGGTTAGGGGTTAATAAATATAATATAGGGGTCGGCGGTGTTAGGGGTAGCAGATTAGGGGTACATAGGGATAACGTAGGTGGCGGCGGTTTACGGAGCGGCAGATTAGGGGTTAAAAAAAATATGCAGGGGTCAGCGATAGCGGGGGCGGCAGATTAGGGGTTAATAAGTGTAAGGATAGGGGTGTTTAGACTCGGGGTACATGTTAGAGTGTTAGGTGCAGACGTAGGAAGTGTTTCCCCATAGGAAACAATGGGGCTGCGTTAGGAGCTGAACGCTGCTTTTTTGCAGGTGTTAGGGTTTTTTTCAGCTCAAACAGCCCCATTGTTTCCTATGGGGGAATCGTGCACGAGCACGTTTTTGAGGCCGGCCGCGTCCGTAAGCAACTCTGGTATCCTTTTTTGGAGCCTAACGCAGCATTTGATTAAACTCTCGATACCAGAGTTAAATTTATGGTGCGGCCAGAAAAAAGCCCGCGGAGCGTTAGCAGCCCTTTTACCGCCGAACTCCAAATCTAGGCCTTAAGGTAGTTATGAACTGAACTTTCTCTGCAATGATGCTGCTATGGATTTGATTCCTTCAATCAAGACTTGAACATCTTTATTTATGAACTATGTAATTATTGAAACATTCTTTATTGTAGTGTATGACGTCAAATCCACTGTCTATTGTTTGAAATATGTCTGGTATATGTCTGGTAGTTTCTTCTGTGTTGGCCCTTAGTGTTTAATCATTGGGATTGTGTCTGACAAAAAGAAAAGAAAGTGGGGGAATGTGGAGTTATAAAATCATGATTAGGAAAATATACAATTTCAAAGAAGAATTACACATTAAATATGTTATTCATAGATAAAACATTTAGATATACATTAAGATATAGAATATGGAAGAGTTATAAATTAAATTAACTTAGATAGGATTAGTCAGTTTAGTTAGTAATGGGTTAAATAGTGTTTTAAAGACAATGTATTTTAAACTGTGACATTTACATTCAGTTGCTGTTGTCAATCAAAACACCTATACTGCTAGCTAGACACATAGTATTATTAACACTCTAATACACTGCGCATGAACAAGTTAAAATAGTATTTTCTATATGTCAGCCAAAATTATAAAGTCTTTTTAAGGAAGTTAAAATATACAAAGATAGCCTTTTCATTTATGGTATGCTTTGATTTCATTGGCTTAAAATGTGTATATAAGCTTTGCCTTTGTATGAAGCTATTGTTATCTTCAGCCTTTAGATCTCGGGGTATGTATTCATCTTTCTGTGATTAATAAATAGTTTATGTCAACTAATATTTGATAAATATGATTATTAATTTAATCTGTTAGATAACCCAGATTAAATATTTGTCTATAGTTAGGGTTTTCTATAACGAAGGCATATAAAGTCATATTAAAATAAAGAATAATTCTTATAAGCATCTCATTTTTATCTTCTTTTGCGAGAATCATACATATACATCTGTTGCTAAACACTCATTTAGTGACAGCTCTTAGACTAGAGAGGTATATACGACAATGAGATCCAGTTCTGGCTGCCCCCATCTGAGGATTAAACTGGAAAACACCTCCAGGTGAAGTTTCCACTCCCCCGGATGAAAAAAATCTGCTTCCCAATTGTCCACTCCTGGAATGTGGATCCCAGAAAGACAACAATTGTTAGACTACGCCCACTGGATAATTTGGCCCACCTCTGTCATGGCCAAGGGACTCCAAGTTCCCCCCTGGTAGTTGATATATGCAACCGAGGGTATGTTGTCTGACTGGAACCTGATAAACCGCACTAAAGCTAACTGAAGCCAGGCCAGCAGAGTATTGAAAATCCCTCTCAGTTCTAAGATGTTTATAGCAAGAACTGATTCCTTCCGGGACCATAGACCCTGAGTCTTCAAGGACCCCCAAACTGCCCCCAATCCAGAAGGCTGGCATCCATGGTCACAATCACCCAGGAAGGTCTGCAGAAGCAAGTTCCCTGGTAGAAGTGTTCCTGAAACAACCACAGAAGAGAGACCCTTGTCGCCTGATCCAGATCTATTTGCAGAGACAGATCCGCATAATCCCCGTTCCATTGTCTTAACATGCATAACTGCAGAGGTCTGAGATGGAACTGAGCAAATGGGATGATGTCCATAGAGGCTACCATCAGACCAATTACTTCCATACATTAAGCCACTGACAGCCGAAGAGAGGACTGTAGGACAAGGCAAGTGTCGAAGATATGTGGCTTTCTGACTTCTGTCAGAAAAATCTTCATTAAGAGAAAATCTATTATGGTCCCAAAGAACACTACTCTTGTAGCTGGAATCAAGGAAGTCTTTCCCACTTTCACCTGACATCCATGGGAACGAAGAAAAAACTAAATTTATGCTTACCTGATAAATTGATTTCTTCTATGGTAAAACGAGTCCACAGATTCATCCATTACTTGTGGGATATTATCCTCCTGCTAACAGGAAGTGGCAAAGAGCACCACAGAAGAGCTGTCTATATAGCTCCTCCCTTAGCTACACCCCCCAGTCATTCGACCGAAGGTACAGGAAGGAAAAGGAGAAACTACAAGGTGCAGAGGTGACTGAAGTGTAAATCAAAAAAAATATAATCTGTCTTAAAATGACAGGGTGGGCCGTGGACTCGTCTTACCATAGAAGAAATCAATTTATCAGGTAAGCATCAATTTAGTTTTCTTCTATAAAGGTAAGACGAGTACACGGATTCATCCATTACTTGTGGGATACAATACCAAAGCTACAGGACACGGATGAACAGGAGGGACAAGACAGATGGTTAAGCAGAAGGCACCACTGCTTGAAGAACTTTTCTCCCAAAAATAGCCTCCGAAGAAGCAAAGGTATCAAATTTGTAAAATTTGGAAACGGTATGAAGCGAGGAGCAAGTCGCAGCCTTACAAATCTGTTCAACAGAAGCATCATTTTTAAAAGCCCATGTGGAAGCCACCGCTCTAGTAGAGTGAGCTGTAATTCTTTCAGGAGGCCACTGTCCAGCAGTCTCATATGCCAAATGGATGATGCTTTTCAGCCAAAAGGCAAGAGAGGTAGCCGTAGCTTTTTGACCTCTACATTTTCCAGAATAGACAACAAACAAAGAAGATGTTTGACGGAAATCTTTAGTCGCTTGCAAGTAAAACTTTAAAGCACGAACCACGTCCAAGTTGTGCAATAGACGCTCCTTCTTAGAGGAAAGATTAGGACACAGAGAAGGAACAACAATTTCCTGATTAATATTCTTATTAGAAACAACCTTAGGAAGGAATCCAGGTTCGGTATGCAAAACCACCTTATCAGCATGGAAAACAAGATAAGGCGAGTCGCATTGCAATGCAGATAGTTCAGAAACTCTTTGAGCCGAAGAGATAGCAACTAAAAACAGAACTTTCCAAGATAGAAGCTTAATATCTATGGAATGCATAGGTTCAAACGGAACCCCTTGAAGAACCTTAACCCCTTAAGGACCAGCGACGTACCCTGTATGTCGCTGTCCTTTTTTTGGGACTTGATTGTTTTATAGCGTGGTCTTTCCACCAGCATTGAGACTGCTCTATTCCACAAAGCCTGCTGGAGGGAGGGCATTAATAGCGTGTTCTTGCTAGACTTGTGCTATTATGTCCTGAAAAACCCTTTAACGACCAGTGACATACAGGGTACATTGTGGTCATTAAGGGGTTAAGAACTAAATTCAAACTCCATGGCGGAGCAACAGGTTTAAACACAGGCTTGATTCTAACTAAAGTCTGACATAACGACTGAACGTCTGGAACATCTGCCAGACGCTTGTGCAGTAGAATTGATAAAGCAGATATCTGTCCCTTTAAGGAACTAGCTGATCCAATCCTTCTTGGAGAAAGGACAAATCCTAGGAATCCTGATCTTACTCCATGAGTAGCCTTTGGATTTGCACCAATAAAGATATTTACGCCATATCTTATGATAAATTTTCCTGGTGACAGGCTTTCGAGCCTGAATCAAGGTATCTATGACCGACTGAGAGATGACATGTCCACCAGGTCTACATACCAAGTCCTGCATGGCCACGCAGGTGCTATCAAAATCACTGAAGCTCTCTCCTGTTTGATTCTGGCAATTAAACGAGGAAGGAGAGGAAATGGTGGAAACACATAAGCCAGGTTGAACGACCAGGGTACTGCTAGAGCATCTATCAGTACTGCCTGAGGATCCCTTGACCTGGACCCGTATCGAGGAAGTTTGGCATTCTGACGAGACGCAATCAGATCCAATTCTGGTGTGCCCCATTGCTGAATCAATTGAGCAAACACCTCCGGATGGAGTTCCTACTCCCCCGGATGAAAAGTCTGACGACTTAGAAAATCCGCTTCCCAGTTCTCCACTCCTGGGATATAGATTGCTGATAGATGGCAAGAGTGGGTCTCTGCCCATTGAATTGTCTTGGTAACCTCTATCATCGCTAGAGAACTCTTTGTTCCCCCCTGATGATTGATATATGCTACAGTCGTGATATTGTCCTACTGGAATCTTATGAATCTGGCCGACGCCAGCTGAGCCCACGCCTGAAGCACGTTGAATATCGCTCTCAGTTCTAGAATATTTATCAGGAGGAGAGCCTCCTCCTGAGCCCACAAACCCTGTGCTTTCAGGGAATTCCAGACTGCACCCCAGCCCAATAGGCTGGCGTCCGTCTTCACTATGACACACGCTGGCCTGCAGAAACACATTCCCTTGGACAGATGATCCTGTGACAACCACCAAAGAAGAGAGTCTCTGGTCTCTTGGTCCAGATTTATCTGAGGAGATAAATCTGCATAATCCCCATTCCACTGTTTGAGCATGCATAGTTGCAGTGGTCTGAGATGCAAGTGAGCAAACGGAACTATGTCCATTGCCGCTACCATTAAGCCGATTACCTCCATACACTGAGCCACTGACAGGCGAGGAATGGAATGAAGAGCTCGGCAGATGGATAAAATTTTTTATTTCCTGACCTCCGTCAGAAATTTTTTCATATCCACCGAATCTATCAGAGTTCCCAGGAAAGGAACTCTTGTGAGAGGGATAAGTGAACTCTTTTGTACATTCACCGTCCACCCGTGAGATCTTAGAAAAGCCACCACAATGTCCGTGTGAGACTTGGCTAGTTGGAAAGTTGATGCCTGGATTAAGATATCGTCCAGATAAGGTGCCAAAGCTATGCCCCACGGCCTTAGAACCGCCAGAAGGGACCCTAGCACCTTTGGGAAAATTCTGGGAGCTGTGGCCAACCCGAAGGGAAAGCCACAAACTGGTAATGCTTGTCCAGAAAGGCGAATCTGAGGAACTGGTGATGATATTTGTGGATAGGAATGTGTAGATACGCATCCTTTAAGTCCACGGTGGTCATATATTGACCCTCCTGGATCATTGGCAAAATAGTCCGAATGGTCTCCATCTTGAAGGATGGGACCCTGAGAAATTTGTTTTGGATCTTGAGATCCAAAATTAGTCTGAAGGTTCCCTCTTTTTTGGGAACCACAAACAGATTGGAGTAGAACCCCTGCCCCTGTTCTGTTTTTGGAACTGGGCAGATCACTCCAATGGTATATAGGTCTTCTACACAGCGTAAGAACGCCTCTCTTTTTGTCTGGTTTACAGACAATTGAGAAAGATGGAATCTCCCCCTTGGGGGAGAATCTTCAAAATCCAGAAGATACCCCTGGGTTACTATTTCTAAAGCCCAGGAGTCCTGAACGTCTCTTGCCCAAGCCTGAGTGAAGAGAGAAAGTCTGCCCCCTACTAGATCCGGTCCCAGATCGGGGGCTAACCCTTCATGCTGTCTTGGTGGCAGCAGCGGGCTTCTTGGCCTGTTTACCCTTGTTCCAAGCCTGGTTCGGTCTCCATACTGACTTGGACTGAGCAAAATTCCCCTCTTGCTTTGCGACAGGGGAAGAGGTAGAGGGACCACCTTTGAAGTTCCGAAAGGAACGAAAATTATTTTGTTTGGTCCTCATCTTATTCATCTTATCCTGAGGAAGGGCATGGCCTTTCTCCCAAACAGTTGTAATTCAGTGTCAACCATATTAGTAATTGGCCCCATATGCAAGCTAAGTAATGCCCTTCTTTTAGCTCTAGGATTACTGCTTACCCTTAACCTCCTGGGTATAATGTCAGCCTTTCTGAAATACACAGTCTCTCCAGAAAAATATGACTGAACATACCTCATTGCTGCATAGCATGAAACCGTTCCTCACACTGAAGTTTCCTGTACTCCTCAGCCTCTGTGGGCACAGCAATGGACCTTAGTTACAAATGCTAAGATCATCATCCTCCAGGCAGCAGTCTTCATCCATCTGCTGCCTGAGAGTAAATAGTACACACCGGTACCATTTAAAATAACAAACTCTTGCTTTAAGAAATTAAAAACTAATATTTTATCACCTCTTTCACTTTACCCTTCCTAGTACTTAGAGTAGGCAAAGAGAATGACTGGGGGGTGGAGCTAAGGGAGGAGCTATATAGACAGCTCTGCTGTGGTGCTCTTTGCCACTTCCTGTTAGCAGGAGGATAATATCCCACAAGTAATGGATGAATCCGTGGACTCGTCTTACCTTTATAGAAGAAAACAAGATCTCTGTGTGAGAGTTTGCTTGTTGAAAAGACAGCGCCTGAACCAGAATGTCATCAAGATAAGGCGCTACTGCAATGCCCCAAGACCAGATCGCTGCCAAAAGAGCCCCTAGAACCTTTGAGAAAATTCTGGGAGCTGTGGCAAGGCTGAATGGAAGAGCCACAAACTGGAAATGATTGTCAAAAAAAGCAAACCTCAGAAACTTGTGATGATCCCTGTGAATGGGAACATGAAGGTATGCATCCTTTAGAGATACAGTTGTCATGAACTGACCCTCTTGAACTAGAGGAAGAATGGAACGAATAGTCTCCATCTTGAAAGACGGTACTCTGAGAATAGATCTAAAAGTTCCCTCTTTTTTGGGAACCACAAACAGATTTAAGTAAAATCCTAGACCCAGTTTCTGCAAGGGAACTGGAACTATAACTCCCAGAGCAGAAAGATCCTTGACACAATTTGAGAACTCCTCTCTCTTTATCTGGTCTACAGATAATCTTGAGAGAAGAAACCTGCCTCTGGGAGGAAAAGTCTTGAATTCTATTCTGTACCCCTGGGAATACGATGTCCACGGCCCACAAGTCTGGGACATCTTGTATCCAGGTTTGAGAGTCTGCCCCCTACTGGATCCACTCCCGGATCAGGGGTCAACCCTTCACGCTGACTTACAGTCAACCAAGGGTTTCTTAGACTGTCTCCCCTTGTTTCAAGACTGACCAGACTTCCAGAAAGACTTGGGATGCTTTTGTTTGGAAGAAGAAGTGCAGGATTTACCTCTGAAGTTATGAAAGGAACGAAAATTACTCTGATGTCCTTTATGCTTTTTCTTTTTATCCTGAGGAAGAAAAGAACCCTTTCCTCCTGAGATATCTGAAATTATTTCAGTCAAGCCAGGCCCAAACAATGTCTTACCCTTGTAAGGAATTGATAACATCTTATTCTTAGAAGAAACACCTGCAGACCAGGATTTTAACCATAAAGCTCTGCGGGCTAAAATCGCAAAACCTTTTTGCCCCTAGCTTAATGACTTGTAAAGAAGCATCTGTAATAAAATAATTGGCTAACTTAAGAGCCTTAATCCTGTCCTGGATCTCCTCAAGAGGAGCATCTGTCTGAATAGAATCAGACAAGGCATCAAACCAGTAGGCTGCCGCACTGATGACATTAACAATGCACACCGCAGGCTGCCATTGAAGAGCCTTGTGAACATACATTTTCTTTAATAATGCCTCCAATTTCTTATCCATAGGATCCTTAAAGAACAACTACCCTCTATGGGAATAGTGGTTCTCTTAGCCAAAGTGGAAATCGCACCTTCCACCTTAGGAATCGTTTACCACGACTCCTTAATGGAATCAGCTATAGGAAACATCTTCTTAAAAATAGAAGATGGAGAATAAGGAATACCAGGTCTCTCCCACTCCCAGGCAATAATCTCAGAAGCACGGTCTGGTACAGGAAAAACCTCCACCGTGAAGGGAACATCAAAATACTTATTCAACTTACTAGATTTCTTAGGGTTGACAATGATAGTAGTATCAGAGTCATCCAGGGTGTCCAAAACCTCCTTAAGTAACATGCAGAGGTGTTCCAGCTTAAATCTGAAAGACACAACTTCAGCATCAGAAGAATGAATTTAACTGCCTGAGTCTGAGATTTCACCCTCAGATGCCCCCAAAGAATCTTCATCCTCAGATTTCTGAGAAGAAATACTATGAGAATACTATGAGTAGCCACCTCAGGATGCAAAACCTTACATACTGATCTTTAAAAAGTATGAAAAGCAGACAGCACCTCAGAAACCACAGAAGATACCTGGGCAGCAATGTCTTGCAAAGTAACTCCAGACAGAGCATTAGAGGAAACACAGGGCACTGCATGAGCAGATGGAAAAGATTGGGAGACTTGAGGAGAAAGTTGTGGCACATCTGAAACAGGAGGCTCCTGAACAGCATCTGCTTTAGCTGATGATAGCTCAGGATCAAAAAGTCTATTTCTATAAGCTAAAGTTATTTCAATACAAGAAGAACAAAAAGGTACTGGGGGTTCTACCTCAGCATCAAAACATAAGCTACAAGTAACATCATGTAAAGCCTCCATAATTACAAAGCAAAGAAAAGAAAAAAAAACTTTTTTTATTCTTTAACAAAGGATAACACACAAAACAGCGAAAGAAAAAAATAGTTTCCCTTAAATATTACCTATAAATTAAGGAAACATACCCCGGGCTGCACTCTACACCTCAGCAAAATTACTGAGGTGCCCTACCTGACAAGCAACACACCGAAGGAAAAACGATCCTGTTACAATCCGAATCCAGCAAGAAGCCTCCTAAACAGCAGAGCCATCTGAAACATGCGCACTTTACTCCATCTTTACAGGAAGTGAGGAAAAAAGCACAAAAAATACTCTGCTGCCGAGAAAACGAAACTGCCCTAAAAGGGGCAGTACATCAGCAGAAAAAAGCTGTTCATGTCAAAGGCTTTAACAAGGCTAAACAAATTTTTTAAAATAAACAAGCACACTTTAATCCATTACTAAAAAAGGATTGAACACACTGAGCCATCAAAAAAATAAAAACTACTCATATAAACAGTACCTGCAAAACTGCCATTATAACCTGCAAACTCAGGAATTAAAAAACATCCCCCTGTAGTTTTTAAGCTGAATAAGTGCCAAATTTTTCCCTATATATATATATATATATATATATATATATATATATATATATATATATATATATATATATATATATAAAAATAAAAAATGCCACTTACCTTAAAAATCCATATGTCCGGCAGCAGGACAGCTCACTTGGTTTGAGAGGATGCCTTCCCTCACATGGACCTGTGGAAAAACAGAAAGACTAAGTAAACTTACTCAGGCTATCTGAATAGGGCAGCAAAATATCTTGGGAAAACGCAGTGAGGATTATACCCCACAAGTTCCCAATTGCTTAAAAACCACCACTGCCCTACTGAAGAAACTGACATAGACTAAGGCTAGACCCTTTGGAAAGATCAGAGCAAACCTACTCTGCTATTAAAAGAAAAAAATCTTGATTGTAGATCAGACACCAAAACTTCACCTCCTCCTTGTACCGCATGCAAAAAGAATGACTGGGGATTATAGGTAAGGGAAGTGACATATATAGCAGCTTTGCTGTGGTGCTCTTTGCCTCCTTCTGCTGGCCAGGAGTGATATTCCCACTAGTAATTGATGATTCAGTGGAAAATAATACCTAAACCCATGTGCTAATCCAACAGAAATAAAATATTAATACTCATATTATATAAAATATTAAAAAAATATTTTAAATTATTATAAATACTGCAAAATATACTACATAATCCATAGAATATATATATATATATATATATATATATATATATTCTGTTTATATATATACTGTATATATATATATATAACATTTTTTTTTAAAAATTTACAAAATGTATAATAATTTAGAAAAAATATTTTATATTTAATATTCTAATAACGCGCATTGAGGATAGCAATTATTCACTTGCGCTAACCTGACCGCGTAGCTCTAAGGTACAAACCCACGATGTGCGTTACAAATATTATACATTTATATGTATTTTTTATTATTAAATATATATTTCTATAAATATCTGATACTGTTAATGTAAAATACATATCTTTAGCTATATATCTACAGGAATAGATGTATAGGTATGTGTGTGTATGTTATATATATATATATATATATATATATATATATATATATATATATATATATCAAAGTCCCAGCAGGATAAGCACAGTCCTTCTCATATCAACATAACTGCCAGGGTGCACATCAAAAAACCCAGAAATGTAGCAAAAGGAAAAACTGCACTCTCTGGACTTGCATAAAAATGTAACCTTTATTGAATCAAATTAAAAGAAGGCATCATTCCATATTTTAATTTGGTTCAATAAAGGTTACAATTTTATGCAAGCCGTTTTTTCCTTTTGCTATAGATATATATATATATATATATATATATATATATATATATATATATATATTGTAAAACCAATCAAGAAGGCACTCTCCGTTTAAGGTATTTTTAAATGGAGAGTGCCTTCTTGATTGGATTAACTGTATGTGGGAAGAGGTTGAAGTGCACCCCGTCAGCTGCATCATATGAGAGTGAGTGCTGGATCTCATCTGCTCCATTTTTCAGTGTATATATATATAAATATATATTTACAATAAAAAGGACATTATCCTGTAAGTGAAGAACATTAGAATAAGAAATATGTACTGTACATATACAGTAAAACACAAAAATACATATGTACTCACATATAAACATAAATGCATATACATATTTAGACATGAATATGTATGTATCTATATATGTGAAAGCCCTTTGCAGGCCTTTTTGTGTAACAAATGAGACCTCATTTTTTGAAGCCCTTATAACTTTTTAATGCAACAGGTTTTGACAGAGGGACAACAATGGCTTACCGTGGATGTTAAGTCTCTCTATTCCTCCATCCCCCACGATCAGGGTCTGAAAGTCATTAGATTCTTTCTAGACAGGGAACAGGGAGGTTCCTATTGACACATATTTTTTTCGCTTTGAGAACAAATTCTATCTCCAGAGATGTGGGACAGCGATGGGGGCCAAATTTGCATCCTCGTACTCCGACCTTTTTATGGGTTGGTGGGAGCTGCCCCACAACTATGGAGCTGAAAACCCATTTAGAGACTATGTAGCATTTTATAAATGCTAGATAAATGATTTGCAGTTTATTTGGCAGGGTAGTAATGAACAATTGGAAGATTTCATAAGAGTACTGAATGTGAATCAGGTAGGCCTTACTTTTACACATGAGAGCAATTGGGTTAACATTAACTATTTAATGTTCTTCTTCTTCCGGTCTCTCAAAGAAGAAACTCTGAGAAACTTCTAATCAGATCTTGAAAGTTTTCTTGGCCTTCCAGTCCTTTATTTGTCCTTGACCTCCCCTGATTCTTCATATTTCTTTATAACAGCTTTAATACCACATCATCAGTATCCTGTTTGTTCGATGATTTCCCTTTGAATGTGGAAGTATGATTTTATGTCTGTCAAATTTTGTGATCTTTGGCATTTTAAATGGAATGATGTGATTGAAAGTTGGTTTTATTAGCAAGCTTCCAATGAATTAAACTTATACCACATGTCTATGTAATGCTCAAGCATGTCTTGCACAAACCTTGTGTAATAGACCTTTTTGACATAAAATAGTAGGACAAATGCAGGTGTTAGCAATTACATTTATTAGGGTTCGATTCCATTTAGATTTACGAGAGCCAGGTTCCTGCTATTGTTTAAGTGTAAGGGGAGGTTACACTAAATACTTGCCACTTTATCCTATATAAGCTGTTTTTTTCTGTTTTTTAATACTGAATACAACTATCATGTATTTTCTGGTTTTACTCTAATACAGAGAGTGCGAAATAATTATATATGGTCATTATACATTGTCTATGTGTGGTACTGGTTGAAGGACAGGACGCTTATGCAGAAGAAGCAACAAAATGTTTTATGCCATGGTACCATTCTTAAATCTGGTCAATATCCTTTTTGCCTGGCCCCTGGGCACTTACTGCATCACGTATTCATTATTATTATTATCGGTTATTTGTAGAGCGCCAACAGATTCTGCAGCGCTATAAACATAGGTAGAATGCAAGGAAAAACAATTAAAACAAGGAATACCCAATAGGTAGAAAATAGCTACTCTTTAAGTGTGATAATCCCCAATAATCACACTAGTAATAAAAAATGTAATGTAAGGGATAAGAGTGCGCTCAGAAGAGCTCTACCATAAATGTGAAATATAAATGGAATAAAAACCAATTATATGTAAAATATTAATTTAATGAATTATTCTAAAAGTTAATTATACAATACAACACATTAATAACATGAACAAATGTAATATATAGTAAGGTGCACCTTTTTTTTTTTTTTTTCTATTACACAATTTAAACAGCAAAAAGAACTTATGAGGTTTATTTCAGCGTGTTTCTTTTTGTCCATAAAGTTTTTTTGCAGCAATGCTTTTTTCAATATATTGCAACTTTTTCCAGTGATAATTGATACACGAGTGTGGCAGCAATGCTGTGGACAATGATTATATCATAAACTGACTTTTTCAAATAAAAGTGTACAAAGTGCTTAAAAAGTCTGTGTAAGAGAAATATTATGACTTTGTATCTCTTGCTTGCCAAACTTTTGAATGAAGGCTATAAGTCAATAATTTGTTGCAAAATAGTAAATACTGCTTTCTTTTATATGTAGCAATAAGTTCCGTTAAAAGTCTTTTTAAGAAGCCCCAAATTGGGTATACAAACTCACCAGAATCCGAAAGGCAGATATTTTAAATACCTTTCCCTGACTTCTCCGAATATTGGCGTCTTCTGAGTCAGCCGTTAGATCCGACTGTGACGTGTATCATTCACGTGATACCACTCCTCCGCCAATAGCCCAGTCAGGTTGCCGGTGGATGTTTTTTTCAAACAGGATCTTTGAATGGAAATGAATCCAATTGCTATGATTCCATGTAACAGGATTTTGCTTGAACACAGCAGGTATCCAAATGAACTCTTCTGTGATTTAGATCACTAGTATTGCCTTTTGACTTTTTGCAGTGATCCAGAATGAGACGTTCGGTGTGGCAAAGACAGGGCTGGCCAGCTTCCACAGATCAGGTCATCGATCTACGCGTTTCAGCAGAAATGCTTTTTTCAAGATTCATTTCCATTCAAAGATCCTGTTTGAAAAAAACATCCACCGGCAACCTGACTGGGCTATTGGCGGAGGAGTGGTATCACGTGAATGATACACGTCACAGTCGGATCTAACGGCTGACTCAGAAGACGCCAATATTCGGAGAAGTCAGGGAAAGGTATTTAAAATATCTGCCTTTCGGATTCTGGTGAGTTTGTATACCCAATTTGGGGCTTCTTAAAAAGACTTTTAACGGAACTTATTGCTACATATAAAAGAAAGCAGTATTTACTATTTTGCAACAAATTATTGACTTATCGCCTTCATTCAAAAGTTTGGCAAGCAAGAGATACAAAGTCATAATATTTCTCTTACACAGACTTTTTAAGCACTTTGTACACTTTTATTTGAAAAAGTCAGTTTATGATATAATCATTGTCCACAGCATTGCTGCCACACTCGTGTATCAATTATCACTGGAAAAAGTTGCAATATATTGAAAAAAGCATTGCTGCAAAAAAACTTTATGGACAAGAAGAATGCAAGGAAACATTTATAGGGATCAAACGGGTAGAGGGCCCTGCCAAGAGTCACACTGTTGTAGTCAGCTCTTAAGAAGGTGATCTACAAACAGCTGAGCTCTAAGGCTTACATGCTAAGGGGGTTCAAGGGGATAGTAATGGAGGAGAGGAACTGGTATAATCAAAGGTTAGTGTAGGTTGTATGCATCCCTGAACAGTAGAGTCTTTAGGGAGCGCTTGAAGCTTTCAAAACTAGGGGAGAGCCTTGTAAACGAGAGTGTGAGGAGATAACAAGAGAGGAGGAGAGTAGGAGGTCATGAGCAGAGCGAAGGGGACAGGAGGGAGAGTATCTGGAGACAAGGGGGCCTATTTATTAAATGCCTGTCCGACATGATCCGATCAGCGGATCATGTCCGACAGACATAGCTGAATGCGGAGAGCAATACGCTCTCCGCATTGCACCAGCAGCTCTTGTGAACTGCTGATGCAACACTGCTCCCTGCAGATTTGCGGCCAATCGGCCGCTAGCAGGGGGTGTCAATCAACCCGATCATATTAGATCGGGTTGATTTCACGCAATCTCTGTCCGCCTCCTCAGAGCAAGCGGACAGGTTATGGAGCAGTGGTCTTTAGACCTCTGCTTCATAACTGGTGTTGCTGGCGAGTCTAAAGGCTCGCCAGAAACACGGCCCTTCAAGCTCCATACAGAGCTTGATAAATGGGCCCCAAGGTCTGAGATTTAGGGGGAAGCAGTGCAGTTGAGTGCTTTGTATGTCAGAGTGAGAATTTTGTGTTTAATCCTGAAGGCAAGAGGAAGCCAGTGAAGGGATTGGCAGTGAGGTGCAGCAGATGAAGAGCAACGTGTAAGAAAGATGAGCCTGGCAAAGGCATTCATTATGGATTGTAAAGGAGCTAGGTGGCAGCTGGGTAGACCAGAGAGGACAGAGTTGCAGTAATCGAGGCGGGGAAGGATGAGAGAGTGGATTAAAATCTTTGTTGCCAGATCATCTTCCTTTGTCCTAAATTGGTTTGCCTTATGCAAGAACCAAAGAGGTAGTCATTAGACTTGATAATCATATCCACAAGAACCACGTTCTGCTGGTGAAAGAAGTTGGGGTTCTTGGATTTTGAAGGCTGTAATTAAGCTCCAGATGAAGCAATGATCAATAAATAGGGATTTTTTTTAAAAAACGCTCGACAACCGAATTTTGTAAATTCTCTTCCGGCAACAATTATTACGTCTCTGACACCTTGCAGGTCATGTGGGACAAAGTGGCTTTAGACTTCTCAAGAAATAATAGTACATTTCATTATTCACATCGAGTGAAACTTCAAATTTATCAAATGTCCGCACTTGCTTGTGGCGGATTAGATGCAATGTTTTAAAGGTGTTTTTTAGTACATATGGGTAGTTGACATCATTTCACTCACTGCAAGTTTATCCACATATTGACCATTGAACAAATTGAGGCTTTAGTACATGGAGCCAATAGTTTATTGTTCCTTATGTTTTGATCAAAATGTTGGAAGGCAGGGTTATTTTGTAAATATTTTTGTGTGTCTTTAAATGAATCGAATAACTAGTGATGGATAGTGTGACTCCATTAAGCAGTGAACAAGTGCACATGCACACAAAAGGCCTCTATTGGGGTTTTATTTGAAAGAATTTAAAAAGAAAAGTGATTTCTATCCAATACACACTAGATCACATAATTTAGACAGAGGCTGAAGAGGAACGTAGATCCTTGAACACATATTTAAAGGGAATTCATTATAATTAAACAGCAAAATAGTGGAAAGCTCTTAAAACAATAAGTAATGATGGCAGGATAGTGATCACACCTTCGGATAATGGAGGTAATGTATTAGATATGGAGGCATATAAAAATGAGGCCAGGTGACAATTAGGAGATACTGAAATTTATATGAAACTAATAGAAAATCCAACAAATTAATATAAATGTATCTTAATTGGGCTAACATCTTCATTAATCAAACAGTACAGGAAAGTTTAATGCCGACCATCCTGTGATTCCCATTTTTCGTTACTTCCCAAAAATTAATAAGGATTCTAAACAGCCCCCTGGTTGCCCCAAAATTACAGGTGTGAATTCCTTAGATAAGATATTGTCAGATTTAGTTGATTTGCAACCAATGATGAGAAATCTATGTAGCTATATCCAGGATACTACATATATTTTAGTCAAATTGAAGGAAGATAAATGGAAGTCTTCTTATAGATTTTTAGTGGTGGATGTTTCATCATCGTAAATCTCTATTCAACATGATAAAGGGATGATGGCAATTGAATATTTTTTTATTATCACATCAACAATGAAAGCACTATAAGTGTTTTCTTTAAAACCTATTGAATATTTATTGACAAATAATTTATTTATGTTGGACTGGATTTTCTATCTCCAGATGTGTGGATCTGCAGTGGGAGCTAAATTTGCCCCTTCTTACACCAACCTTTTTATGGGTTGGTGGGAGCAGTTCCACGTCTATGGAGATAGGAATCACTTTATATCTCACATTGTATATTATTGACATTATATTGATTACTTGTTTTTCATTTTGGATGTTGATGAAGAAATGGCTAATTCTTTTTACAAGTATTTAAATTAAAATTCTTGTGATATTGCCTTAGTGGGGAAACAAAGTCTGACTCAGATAATTTTTTTGGATGTGACCATTAAATGTAATCTTAAAAAGGACGTATTAGAGACAGACTTATACCGTATGCCCACTGCAGGATACCATTTTAGAGTTTGGTTCCTGTCATCCAGAACATATATTACGTGGAATACAAAGGGGACAATACTTTCTCTAAAACAAACTGTTCTAGTGAAACTAAATACCATGAACATGCAGTAAAAATTAGACGTTTTTAAAGATAGAGGATATGATAATGAAACTTTAGAAACAGTGCAGCAAGCAGTGTATAATATCCCTAACACTGAACTTTTCTCTTAAAAAAATAATAAAAAAACAACAATCTAGAAAAAAAAAAAAAAGCCTATGTTTGTCAATACAATGTAATAAGGTTTGTAACATCATTAAGGAATCTATACTGTACATGGATTCCATTCTTAAAGCTATAGTACAAAAGGGTTGTGACAAATCTGCAGGGGGCGGTATTGCACCAGCAGTTCACAAGAACTGCTAGTGCAATGATAAATGCTGACAGTGTATGCTGTCGGCATTTATAGATGTGCGGCGGACATGATACGCTACATCATATCATGTCCGTCTGCACAATAATAAATTGACTCCTAATACTTCACATGTAATATATTTGTTAACATGTTGTGTATGTTTTAAGCAATACATTGGGAGGACTAAAAGACCTCTGAAAGATCATTTTTAAGAACATGTGAGATCTATAGAAGACCCTGATTCAGATACCCCTATTGCAAGGCATTTTAGACAATTTCATAATTATAATACAAAACTACTCATGCTACAGGGTATTGATCATGTCCGTGTATGGAAAAGGCGGTGCACTGGACATTGTGGATTTTATAGCATTGTGGAACTGTGGCACTTAATCATTGGGCAATTACGTATACCTATGGACAGTGGTATTTACTGGATCAGCTGAGTGGAGGATGATGTGAGTGCTCCGACTTGTCTTATGTTTACCTTAAATATTACAATACCAGAAAAGTAAAAAAAATATTTGAATCTTAAGCTTATTACATATAGTTTTAAAGGACTTAAGTTGGTAGGATATGTTGGTTTGGAATACTCCAATAAATTAACTCCACTAATGCACATGGACATGGAGGCCACCCAAGTCTTCACCTGATACTCTTTTTTTTATATATCAAAATGTAAGAAATACCCCCTTATTGCCAAAACTTTGGAATTACTTGTTCAACAGCAAAGTTTTAAACTCTTCATAAAGACTACAATATAGAATTCTAATTCCACATCCTCAAAACCCTTCTCAAAATGTCGCAAGTATGTTCTAAAGCTGGTAAAATAGGTAAGTATATACAGTGTGCGACTACTTTATTAGGTACACCTCTGTTGTGCACACAAATGGTTCCTTCCACTATGTTGCACGTCACATGGTCACAGTTTTGGTATAAATACAAAATAACAACCTTCATACTATCAGTTAAGCATACATATCGCAGTAAGAATTGGAAAGAGCAGTGATCATATGGACTTTGAACATGGCATTACGTGCTGGACAAAGGGTATCTGAAACTGCAGTACTCCTGAACTTTTCATGTACCACAGTTTCAAGGGTGTATTAAGAATGGTGCAATGAACAAAAAACATCCAGTAAGTGGCAGTCCTATGGAAGAATAACGCTTGTTGATGAGAGAGGTTAGAGGAGGATGGCTAGACTTGTGCAAGCAAACAGACAGGCCACAATTTCATGAATCACATCAGAATTCAACCTTGGTGCAGAGAAAAACATATTGCAATGCACCACTAGGTGAACCTTGTGTCGGATGGGCTACAACAGCCTGCTGACACGTCGGGTGCTGTTGTTATCAGGGAAGAACAAGAGGGCATGCCTTCTGTGGGCACAACAACACCAGCACTGGACCATCTTAGAAAAAGGTCTGATGAGTCAAAGTTCCTAGTGTGTGATGTTGATGGCAGGCTCTGAATTTGGTGAAAACAGCATGGACTTGTCATGTCTGATGAAAACCGCCAGAAGGGACCCTAGCACCTTTGGGAAAATTCTGGGAGCTGTGGCCAACCCGAAGGGAAAGCCACAAACTGGTAATGCTTGTCCAGAAAGGCGAATCTGAGGAACTGGTGATGATATTTGTGGATAGGAATGTGTAGATACGCATCCTTTAAGTCCACGGTGGTCATATATTGACCCTCCTGGATCATTGGCAAAATAGTCCGAATGGTCTCCATCTTGAAGGATGGGACCCTGAGAAATTTGTTTTGGATCTTGAGATCCAAAATTAGTCTGAAGGTTCCCTCTTTTTTGGGAACCACAAACAGATTGGAGTAGAACCCCTGCCCCTGTTCTGTTTTTGGAACTGGGCAGATCACTCCCATGGTATATAGGTCTTCTACACAGCGTAAGAACGCCTCTCTTTTTGTCTGGTTTACAGACAATTGAGAAAGATGGAATCTCCCCCTTGGGGGAGAATCTTCAAAATCCAGAAGATACCCCTGGGTTACTATTTCTAAAGCCCAGGAGTCCTGAACGTCTCTTGCCCAAGCCTGAGTGAAGAGAGAAAGTCTGCCCCCTACTAGATCCGGTCCCAGATCGGGGGCTAACCCTTCATGCTGTCTTGGTGGCAGCAGCGGGCTTCTTGGCCTGTTTACCCTTGTTCCAAGCCTGGTTCAGTCTCCATACTGACTTGGACTGAGCAAAATTCCCCTCTTGCTTTGCGACAGGGGAAGAGGTAGAGGGACCACCTTTGAAGTTCCGAAAGGAACGAAAATTATTTTGTTTGGTCCTCATCTTATTCATCTTATCCTGAGGAAGGGCATGGCCTTTCTCCCAAACAGTTGTAATTCAGTGTCAACCATATTAGTAATTGGCCCCATATGCAAGCTAAGTAATGCCCTTCTTTTAGCTCTAGGATTACTGCTTACCCTTAACCTCCTGGGTATAATGTCAGCCTTTCTGAAATACACAGTCTCTCCAGAAAAATATGACTGAACATACCTCATTGCTGCATAGCATGAAACCGTTCCTCACACTGAAGTTTCCTGTACTCCTCAGCCTCTGTGGGCACAGCAATGGACCTTAGTTACAAATGCTAAGATCATCATCCTCCAGGCAGCAGTCTTCATCCATCTGCTGCCTGAGAGTAAATAGTACACACCGGTACCATTTAAAATAACAAACTCTTGCTTTAAGAAATTAAAAACTAATATTTTATCACCTCTTTCACTTTACCCTTCCTAGTACTTAGAGTAGGCAAAGAGAATGACTGGGGGGTGGAGCTAAGGGAGGAGCTATATAGACAGCTCTGCTGTGGTGCTCTTTGCCACTTCCTGTTAGCAGGAGGATAATATCCCACAAGTAATGGATGAATCCGTGGACTCGTCTTACCTTTATAGAAGAAAACAAGATCTCTGTGTGAGAGTTTGCTTGTTGAAAAGACAGCGCCTGAACCAGAATGTCATCAAGATAAGGCGCTACTGCAATGCCCCAAGACCAGATCGCTGCCAAAAGAGCCCCTAGAACCTTTGAGAAAATTCTGGGAGCTGTGGCAAGGCTGAATGGAAGAGCCACAAACTGGAAATGATTGTCAAAAAAAGCAAACCTCAGAAACTTGTGATGATCCCTGTGAATGGGAACATGAAGGTATGCATCCTTTAGAGATACAGTTGTCATGAACTGACCCTCTTGAACTAGAGGAAGAATGGAACGAATAGTCTCCATCTTGAAAGACGGTACTCTGAGAATAGATCTAAAAGTTCCCTCTTTTTTGGGAACCACAAACAGATTTAAGTAAAATCCTAGACCCAGTTTCTGCAAGGGAACTGGAACTATAACTCCCAGAGCAGAAAGATCCTTGACACAATTTGAGAACTCCTCTCTCTTTATCTGGTCTACAGATAATCTTGAGAGAAGAAACCTGCCTCTGGGAGGAAAAGTCTTGAATTCTATTCTGTACCCCTGGGAATACGATGTCCACGGCCCACAAGTCTGGGACATCTTGTATCCAGGTTTGAGAGTCTGCCCCCTACTGGATCCACTCCCGGATCAGGGGTCAACCCTTCACGCTGACTTACAGTCAACCAAGGGTTTCTTAGACTGTCTCCCCTTGTTTCAAGACTGACCAGACTTCCAGAAAGACTTGGGATGCTTTTGTTTGGAAGAAGAAGTGCAGGATTTACCTCTGAAGTTATGAAAGGAACGAAAATTACTCTGATGTCCTTTATGCTTTTTCTTTTTATCCTGAGGAAGAAAAGAACCCTTTCCTCCTGAGATATCTGAAATTATTTCAGTCAAGCCAGGCCCAAACAATGTCTTACCCTTGTAAGGAATTGATAACATCTTATTCTTAGAAGAAACACCTGCAGACCAGGATTTTAACCATAAAGCTCTGCGGGCTAAAATCGCAAAACCTTTTTGCCCCTAGCTTAATGACTTGTAAAGAAGCATCTGTAATAAAATAATTGGCTAACTTAAGAGCCTTAATCCTGTCCTGGATCTCCTCAAGAGGAGCATCTGTCTGAATAGAATCAGACAAGGCATCAAACCAGTAGGCTGCCGCACTGATGACAGTAACAATGCACACCGCAGGCTGCCATTGAAGAGCCTTGTGAACATACATTTTCTTTAATAATGCCTCCAATTTCTTATCCATAGGATCCTTAAAGAACAACTATCCTCTATGGGAATAGTGGTTCTCTTAGCCAAAGTGGAAATCGCACCTTCCACCTTAGGAATCGTTTACCACGACTCCTTAATGGAATCAGCTATAGGAAACATCTTCTTAAAAATAGAAGATGGAGAATAAGGAATACCAGGTCTCTCCCACTCCCAGGCAATAATCTCAGAAGCACGGTCTGGTACAGGAAAAACCTCCACCGTGAAGGGAACATCAAAATACTTATTCAACTTACTAGATTTCTTAGGGTTGACAATGATAGTAGTATCAGAGTCATCCAGGGTGTCCAAAACCTCCTTAAGTAACATGCAGAGGTGTTCCAGCTTAAATCTGAAAGACACAACTTCAGCATCAGAAGAATGAATTTAACTGCCTGAGTCTGAGATTTCACCCTCAGATGCCCCCAAAGAATCTTCATCCTCAGATTTCTGAGAAGAAATACTATGAGAATACTATGAGTAGCCACCTCAGGATGCAAAACCTTACATACTGATCTTTAAAAAGTATGAAAAGCAGACAGCACCTCAGAAACCACAGAAGATACCTGGGCAGCAATGTCTTGCAAAGTAACTCCAGACAGAGCATTAGAGGAAACACAGGGCACTGCATGAGCAGATGGAAAAGATTGGGAGACTTGAGGAGAAAGTTGTGGCACATCTGAAACAGGAGGCTCCTGAACAGCATCTGCTTTAGCTGATGATAGCTCAGGATCAAAAAGTCTATTTCTATAAGCTAAAGTTATTTCAATACAAGAAGAACAAAAAGGTACTGGGGGTTCTACCTCAGCATCAAAACATAAGCTACAAGTAACATCATGTAAAGCCTCCATAATTACAAAGCAAAGAAAAGAAAAAAAAACTTTTTTTAT
Organism: Bombina bombina; assembly: GCF_027579735.1. Lineage (NCBI taxonomy): Eukaryota > Metazoa > Chordata > Amphibia > Anura > Bombinatoridae > Bombina > Bombina bombina. Next base: position 499,659,303 of record NC_069502.1, read on the forward strand.
TCTTTAACAAAGGATAACACACAAAACAGCGAAAGAAAAAAATTGTTTCCCTTAAATATTACCTATAAATTAAGGAAACATACCCCGGGCTGCACTCTACACCTCAGCAAAATTACTGAGGTGCCCTACCTGACAAGCAACACACCGAAGGAAAAACGATCCTGTTACAATCCGAATCCAGCAAGAAGCCTCCTAAACAGCAGAGCCATCTGAAACATGCGCACTTTACTCCATCTTTACAGGAAGTGAGGAAAAAAGCACAAAAAATACTCTGCTGCCGAGAAAACGAAACTGCCCTAAAAGGGGCAGTACATCAGCAGAAAAAAGCTGTTCATGTCAAAGGCTTTAACAAGGCTAAACAAATTTTTTAAAATAAACAAGCACACTTTAATCCATTACTAAAAAAGGATTGAACACACTGAGCCATCAAAAAAATAAAAACTACTCATATAAACAGTGCCTGCAAAACTGCCATTATAACCTGCAAACTCAGGAATTAAAAAACATCCCCCTGTAGTTTTTAAGCTGAATAAGTGCCAAATTTTTCCCTATATATATATATATATATATATATATATATATATATATATATATATATATATATATATATATATATATATAAATAAAAAATGCCACTTACCTTAAAAATCCATATGTCCGGCAGCAGGACAGCTCACTTGGTTTGAGAGGATGCCTTCCCTCACATGGACCTGTGGAAAAACAGAAAGACTAAGTAAACTTACTCAGGCTATCTGAATAGGGCAGCAAAATATCTTGGGAAAACGCAGTGAGGATTATACCCCACAAGTTCCCAATTGCTTAAAAACCACCACTGCCCTACTGAAGAAACTGACATAGACTAAGGCTAGACCCTTTGGAAAGATCAGAGCAAACCTACTCTGCTATTAAAAGAAAAAAATCTTGATTGTAGATCAGACACCAAAACTTCACCTCCTCCTTGTACCGCAGGCAAAAAGAATGACTGGGGATTATAGGTAAGGGAAGTGACATATATAGCAGCTTTGCTGTGGTGCTCTTTGCCTCCTTCTGCTGGCCAGGAGTGATATTCCCACTAGTAATTGATGATTCAGTGGAAAATAATACCTAAACCCATGTGCTAATCCAACAGAAATAAAATATTAATACTCATATTATATAAAATATTAAAAAAATATTTTAAATTATTATAAATACTGCAAAATATACTACATAATCCATAGAATATATATATATATATATATATATATATATATATATATATATATATTCTGTTTATATATATACTGTATATATATATATATAACATTTTTTTTTAAAAATTTACAAAATGTATAATAATTTAGAAAAAATATTTTATATTTAATATTCTAATAACGCGCATTGAGGATAGCAATTATTCACTTGCGCTAACCTGACCGCGTAGCTCTAAGGTACAAACCCACGATGTGCGTTACAAATATTATACATTTATATGTACTTTTTATTATTAAATATATATTTCTATAAATATCTGATACTGTTAATGTAAAATACATATCTTTAGCTATATATCTACAGGAATAGATGTATAGGTATGTGTGTGTATGTTATATATATATATATATATATATATCAAAGTCCCAGCAGGATAAGCACAGTCCTTCTCATATCAACATAACTGCCAGGGTGCACATCAAAAAACCCAGAAATGTAGCAAAAGGAAAAACTGCACTCTCTGGACTTGCATAAAAATGTAACCTTTATTGAATCAAATTAAAAGAAGGCATCATTCCATATTTTAATTTGGTTCAATAAAGGTTACAATTTTATGCAAGCCGTTTTTTCCTTTTGCTATAGATATATATATATATATATATATATATATATATATATATATATATTGTAAAACCAATCAAGAAGGCACTCTCCGTTTAAGGTATTTTTAAATGGAGAGTGCCTTCTTGATTGGATTAACTGTATGTGGGAAGAGGTTGAAGTGCACCCCGTCAGCTGCATCATATGAGAGTGAGTGCTGGATCTCATCTGCTCCATTTTTCAGTGTATATATATATAAATATATATTTACAATAAAAAGGACATTATCCTGTAAGTGAAGAACATTAGAATAAGAAATATGTACTGTACATATACAGTAAAACACAAAAATACATATGTACTCACATATAAACATAAATGCATATACATATTTAGACATGAATATGTATGTATCTATATATGTGAAAGCCCTTTGCAGGCCTTTTTGTGTAACAAATGAGACCTCATTTTTTTGAGCCCTTATAACTTTTTAATGCAACAGGTTTTGACAGAGGGACAACAATGGCTTACCGTGGATGTTAAGTCTCTCTATTCCTCCATCCCCCACGATCAGGGTCTGAAAGTCATTAGATTCTTTCTAGACAGGGAACAGGGAGGTTCCTATTGACACATATTTTTTTCGCTTTGAGAACAAATTCTATCTCCAGAGATGTGGGACAGCGATGGGGGCCAAATTTGCATCCTCGTACTCCGACCTTTTTATGGGTTGGTGGGAGCTGCCCCACAACTATGGAGCTGAAAACCCATTTAGAGACTATGTAGCATTTTATAAATGCTAGATAAATGATTTGCAGTTTATTTGGCAGGGTAGTAATGAACAATTGGAAGATTTCATAAGAGTACTGAATGTGAATCAGGTAGGCCTTACTTTTACACATGAGAGCAATTGGGTTAACATTAACTATTTAATGTTCTTCTTCTTCCGGTCTCTCAAAGAAGAAACTCTGAGAAACTTCTAATCAGATCTTGAAAGTTTTCTTGGCCTTCCAGTCCTTTATTTGTCCTTGACCTCCCCTGATTCTTCATATTTCTTTATAACAGCTTTAATACCACATCATCAGTATCCTGTTTGTTCGATGATTTCCCTTTGAATGTGGAAGTATGATTTTATGTCTGTCAAATTTTGTGATCTTTGGCATTTTAAATGGAATGATGTGATTGAAAGTTGGTTTTATTAGCAAGCTTCCAATGAATTAAACTTATACCACATGTCTATGTAATGCTCAAGCATGTCTTGCACAAACCTTGTGTAATAGACCTTTTTGACATAAAATAGTAGGACAAATGCAGGTGTTAGCAATTACATTTATTAGGGTTCGATTCCATTTAGATTTACGAGAGCCAGGTTCCTGCTATTGCTTAAGTGTAAGGGGAGGTTACACTAAATACTTGCCACTTTATCCTATATAAGCTGTTTTTTTTCTGTTTTTTAATACTGAATACAACTATCATGTATTTTCTGGTTTTACTCTAATACAGAGAGTGCGAAATAATTATATATGGTCATTATACATTGTCTATGTGTGGTACTGGTTGAAGGACAGGACGCTTATGCAGAAGAAGCAACAAAATGTTTTATGCCATGGTACCATTCTTAAATCTGGTCAATATCCTTTTTGCCTGGCCCCTGGGCACTTACTGCATCACGTATTCATTATTATTATTATCGGTTATTTGTAGAGCGCCAACAGATTCTGCAGCGCTATAAACATAGGTAGAATGCAAGGAAAAACAATTAAAACAAGGAATACCCAATAGGTAGAAAATAGCTACTCTTTAAGTGTGATAATCCCCAATAATCACACTAGTAATAAAAAATGTAATGTAAGGGATAAGAGTGCGCTCAGAAGAGCTCTACCATAAATGTGAAATATAAATGGAATAAAAACCAATTATATGTAAAATATTAATTTAATGAATTATTCTAAAAGTTAATTATACAATACAACACATTAATAACATGAACAAATGTAATATATAGTAAGGTGCACCTTTTTTTTTTTTTTTCTATTACACAATTTAAACAGCAAAAAGAACTTATGAGGTTTATTTCAGCGTGTTTCTTTTTGTCCATAAAGTTTTTTTGCAGCAATGCTTTTTTCAATATATTGCAACTTTTTCCAGTGATAATTGATACACGAGTGTGGCAGCAATGCTGTGGACAATGATTATATCATAAACTGACTTTTTCAAATAAAAGTGTACAAAGTGCTTAAAAAGTCTGTGTAAGAGAAATATTATGACTTTGTATCTCTTGCTTGCCAAACTTTTGAATGAAGGCTATAAGTCAATAATTTGTTGCAAAATAGTAAATACTGCTTTCTTTTATATGTAGCAATAAGTTCCGTTAAAAGTCTTTTTAAGAAGCCCCAAATTGGGTATACAAACTCACCAGAATCCGAAAGGCAGATATTTTAAATACCTTTCCCTGACTTCTCCGAATATTGGCGTCTTCTGAGTCAGCCGTTAGATCCGACTGTGACGTGTATCATTCACGTGATACCACTCCTCCGCCAATAGCCCAGTCAGGTTGCCGGTGGATGTTTTTTTCAAACAGGATCTTTGAATGGAAATGAATCCAATTGCTATGATTCCATGTAACAGGATTTTGCTTGAACACAGCAGGTATCCAAATGAACTCTTCTGTGATTTAGATCACTAGTATTGCCTTTTGACTTTTTGCAGTGATCCAGAATGAGACGTTCGGTGTGGCAAAGACAGGGCTGGCCAGCTTCCACAGATCAGGTCATCGATCTACGCGTTTCAGCAGAAATGCTTTTTTCAAGATTCATTTCCATTCAAAGATCCTGTTTGAAAAAAACATCCACCAGCAACCTGACTGGGCTATTGGCGGAGGAGTGGTATCACGTGAATGATACACGTCACAGTCGGATCTAACGGCTGACTCAGAAGACGCCAATATTCGGAGAAGTCAGGGAAAGGTATTTAAAATATCTGCCTTTCGGATTCTGGTGAGTTTGTATACCCAATTTGGGGCTTCTTAAAAAGACTTTTAACGGAACTTATTGCTACATATAAAAGAAAGCAGTATTTACTATTTTGCAACAAATTATTGACTTATCGCCTTCATTCAAAAGTTTGGCAAGCAAGAGATACAAAGTCATAATATTTCTCTTACACAGACTTTTTAAGCACTTTGTACACTTTTATTTGAAAAAGTCAGTTTATGATATAATCATTGTCCACAGCATTGCTGCCACACTCGTGTATCAATTATCACTGGAAAAAGTTGCAATATATTGAAAAAAGCATTGCTGCAAAAAAACTTTATGGACAAGAAGAATGCAAGGAAACATTTATAGGGATCAAACGGGTAGAGGGCCCTGCCAAGAGTCACACTGTTGTAGTCAGCTCTTAAGAAGGTGATCTACAAACAGCTGAGCTCTAAGGCTTACATGCTAAGGGGGTTCAAGGGGATAGTAATGGAGGAGAGGAACTGGTATAATCAAAGGTTAGTGTAGGTTGTATGCATCCCTGAACAGTAGAGTCTTTAGGGAGCGCTTGAAGCTTTCAAAACTAGGGGAGAGCCTTGTAAACGAGAGTGTGAGGAGATAACAAGAGAGGAGGAGAGTAGGAGGTCATGAGCAGAGCGAAGGGGACAGGAGGGAGAGTATCTGGAGACAAGGGGGCCTATTTATTAAATGCCTGTCCGACATGATCCGATCAGCGGATCATGTCCGACAGACATAGCTGAATGCGGAGAGCAATACGCTCTCCGCATTGCACCAGCAGCTCTTGTGAACTGCTGATGCAACACTGCTCCCTGCAGATTTGCGGCCAATCGGCCGCTAGCAGGGGGTGTCAATCAACCCGATCATATTAGATCGGGTTGATTTCACGCAATCTCTGTCCGCCTCCTCAGAGCAAGCGGACAGGTTATGGAGCAGTGGTCTTTAGACCTCTGCTTCATAACTGGTGTTGCTGGCGAGTCTAAAGGCTCGCCAGAAACACGGCCCTTCAAGCTCCATACAGAGCTTGATAAATGGGCCCCAAGGTCTGAGATTTAGGGGGAAGCAGTGCAGTTGAGTGCTTTGTATGTCAGAGTGAGAATTTTGTGTTTAATCCTGAAGGCAAGAGGAAGCCAGTGAAGGGATTGGCAGTGAGGTGCAGCAGATGAAGAGCAACGTGTAAGAAAGATGAGCCTGGCAAAGGCATTCATTATGGATTGTAAAGGAGCTAGGTGGCAGCTGGGTAGACCAGAGAGGACAGAGTTGCAGTAATCGAGGCGGGGAAGGATGAGAGAGTGGATTAAAATCTTTGTTGCCAGATCATCTTCCTTTGTCCTAAATTGGTTTGCCTTATGCAAGAACCAAAGAGGTAGTCATTAGACTTGATAATCATATCCACAAGAACCACGTTCTGCTGGTGAAAGAAGTTGGGGTTCTTGGATTTTGAAGGCTGTAATTAAGCTCCAGATGAAGCAATGATCAATAAATAGGGATTTTTTAAAAAAAACGCTCGACAACCGAATTTTGTAAATTCTCTTCCGGCAACAATTATTACGTCTCTGACACCTTGCAGGTCATGTGGGACAAAGTGGCTTTAGACTTCTCAAGAAATAATAGTACATTTCATTATTCACATCGAGTGAAACTTCAAATTTATCAAATGTCCGCACTTGCTTGTGGCGGATTAGATGCAATGTTTTAAAGGTGTTTTTTAGTACATATGGGTAGTTGACATCATTTCACTCACTGCAAGTTTATCCACATATTGACCATTGAACAAATTGAGGCTTTAGTACATGGAGCCAATAGTTTATTGTTCCTTATGTTTTGATCAAAATGTTGGAAGGCAGGGTTATTTTGTAAATATTTTTGTGTGTCTTTAAATGAATCGAATAACTAGTGATGGATAGTGTGACTCCATTAAGCAGTGAACAAGTGCACATGCACACAAAAGGCCTCTATTGGGGTTTTATTCTTTCCTGCTTTCCATTAAAACTTTGTTTTATGTGGATTTGATATTGTGCTAGCTATTTATTTTTAAATTACTTAATAAAAGATGGAATTTTTAATACTAGATTAGCCCTTTTTTTTAGCCTAAGTGTGCTGGACATTGTGGACTTTATTACTTTGTGGCGTCTTGGATGGTAATGTCATATTCGGAACTTGCTCATTGGGAAATTACATATACCAACTCTCTATTGTGCAGGCGGCAGTATGTTCTGCATCATCTCCATTGTGCCGGCAGCAGTATGTTCTGCATCAGCTGAGTAGAGGATGATGTTAGCGCTTCGTCATTTCTGATGTTCACCTGATATGTTTGGACCGTTTAAAAGCAGTAAGCTGCCTACAACATTTAATAAATGTGATTTATCTGAGATATAAGTTTGCATTGTATTAATTAGATACAGAATACATTGGATACAGAGTACATAACACAGATGAAGATGAGGTGAGTTTAAAATGTAAAACATAGTGACACAATATGACACAAGTATTGCTTGGGAGGCATATATGCAGGGATAAAAGTAAGAAACAAGTGTATGTTTTCAAAAACTTTGAGGTCACAACATCACAATGACACATATGAGGACATTGTACACACAATTGATAGCCTCTTTTATGAAATTGATGCTTCGCGAAAAAGGGACATTAAGCTTGAATTGGATATACAATCATTCCTTATCTACAAACATAATAAAAGGATTACCAGAGGGTTACATATATGTAAATCTCCTTCCTGTATGATATCTGATACAGACTTTATTGCAAAATGGAATAGAATTTGGATAGCTTTAATTGATCTACTTTTTGATTATAAAAAGAAAAACAAAATTGGACTTGCTTAAAGGGACACTGAACCCATTTTTTTTTCTTTCGGAATTCAGATAGAGCATGTGATCTTATCCAACTTTCTAATTTGCTCCTATTAACAAATTTTCTTTGTTCTCTTGCTATCTTTATTTGATAAAGAAGGCATCTAAGCTAAGGAGCCAGCCAATTTTTGGTTCAGTCCCTGGACAGCACTAGTTTATTGGTGGGTGAATTTATCCACCAAACAGCAAGAACAACCCAGGTTGTTCACCAAAAATGGGCCGGCATTTAAACTTACATTCTTACTTTTTAGAAAAAGATACCAAGAGAATAAAGGAAATTTGATAATAGGAGTAAATTAGAAACACATTCAAGCAGGAATTAAAGGAATCCAAATCAAGGATGATGTCTCATAATTCAACAGGTAAATAAATGGACATTAAAGGACAACTCTAGTTCTAATCGAGAACTAAGAGGGGGTTGTAGGAAACAAAATAAGAGCAATAATGGATTTAAAAACAAGGGAGATAAAAGTGTAAATTTTTTGATACTGATTATAATGTAGAATCATCAGATTATGAGAACAATATTTATTAGTTATTCTATCAGTCCTGCAAACACCCTCATTGTCAATACCTATAAATGAGTAAAAAACTGGGACATAGGGGCAGTGACCGCAAGAAAAAAAATACATAGAGGTAGAAGGGGGATAGGAAAAAGATCTGAGACCCAAACAAATGAGCGAACGGCAACAATATCAGAAAGAACAGAAGGTATCACAACACATGACATACAAAACCATATCTCAGGAACAGAAGAAGAAATATGCATAAATACAAATGATATTAACATTTCCTCTATTAACCTCACTAAGGAGAAGATGGAACTTTTGTCCGAAGGCTTACATTTTGTATCATCTCATCATTGCAATTTATTTATTACAATACTTGATGTTAATCGCTTTGTGAGTTACTTAACTGTACGTAAGCATTTTTTCAAAGCAATGACATGGCACAATATGGCTTGAGAGTGAGTCTGTCTTAAACATTAATAACTTCTCTTTTGCAGACTTGTGTTCTATTACAGATGTGCAGCAACTTTTGAATGAAAATGAAGGTATATCTATAGGAAATATTTGAAAGAATTTAAAAAGAAAAGTGATTTCTATCCAATACACACTAGATCACATAATTTAGACAGAGGCTGAAGAGGAACGTAGATCCTTGAACACATATTTAAAGGGAATTCATTATAATTAAACAGCAAAATAGTGGAAAGCTCTTAAAACAATAAGTAATGATGGCAGGATAGTGATCACACCTTCGGATAATGGAGGTAATGTATTAGATATGGAGGCATATAAAAATGAGGCCAGGTGACAATTAGGAGATACTGAAATTTATATGAAACTAATAGAAAATCCAACAAATTAATATAAATGTATCTTAATTGGGCTAACATCTTCATTAATCAAACAGTACAGGAAAGTTTAATGCCGACCATCCTGTGATTCCCATTTTTCGTTACTTCCCAAAAATTAATAAGGATTCTAAACAGCCCCCTGGTTGCCCCAAAATTACAGGTGTGAATTCCTTAGATAAGATATTGTCAGATTTAGTTGATTTGCAATCAATGATGAGAAATCTATGTAGCTATATCCAGGATACTACATATATTTTAGTCAAATTGAAGGAAGATAAATGGAAGTCTTCTTATAGATTTTTAGTGGTGGATGTTTCATCATCGTAAATCTCTATTCAACATGATAAAGGGATGATGGCAATTGAATATTTTTTTATTATCACATCAACAATGAAAGCACTATAAGTGTTTTCTTTAAAACCTATTGAATATTTATTGACAAATAATTTATTTATGTTGGACTGGATTTTCTATCTCCAGATGTGTGGATCTGCAGTGGGAGCTAAATTTGCCCCTTCTTACACCAACCTTTTTATGGGTTGGTGGGAGCAGTTCCACGTCTATGGAGATAGGAATCACTTTATATCTCACATTGTATATTATTGACATTATATTGATTACTTGTTTTTCATTTTGGATGTTGATGAAGAAATGGCTAATTCTTTTTACAAGTATTTAAATTAAAATTCTTGTGATATTGCCTTAGTGGGGAAACAAAGTCTGACTCAGATAATTTTTTTGGATGTGACCATTAAATGTAATCTTAAAAAGGACGTATTAGAGACAGACTTATACCGTATGCCCACTGCAGGATACCATTTTAGAGTTTGGTTCCTGTCATCCAGAACATATATTACGTGGAATACAAAGGGGACAATACTTTCTCTAAAACAAACTGTTCTAGTGAAACTAAATACCATGAACATGCAGTAAAAATTAGACGTTTTTAAAGATAGAGGATATGATAATGAAACTTTAGAAACAGTGCAGCAAGCAGTGTATAATATCCCTAACACTGAACTTTTCTCTTAAAAAAATAATAAAAAAACAACAATCTAGAAAAAAAAAAAAAGCCTATGTTTGTCAATACAATGTAATAAGGTTTGTAACATCATTAAGGAATCTATACTGTACATGGATTCCATTCTTAAAGCTATAGTACAAAAGGGTTGTGACAAATCTGCAGGGGGCGGTATTGCACCAGCAGTTCACAAGAACTGCTAGTGCAATGATAAATGCTGACAGTGTATGCTGTCGGCATTTATAGATGTGCGGCGGACATGATACGCTACATCATATCATGTCCGTCTGCACAATAATAAATTGACTCCTAATACTTCACATGTAATATATTTGTTAACATGTTGTGTATGTTTTAAGCAATACATTGGGAGGACTAAAAGACCTCTGAAAGATCATTTTTAAGAACATGTGAGATCTATAGAAGACCCTGATTCAGATACCCCTATTGCAAGGCATTTTAGACAATTTCATAATTATAATACAAAACTACTCATGCTACAGGGTATTGATCATGTCCGTGTATGGAAAAGGCGGTGCACTGGACATTGTGGATTTTATAGCATTGTGGAACTGTGGCACTTAATCATTGGGCAATTACGTATACCTATGGACAGTGGTATTTACTGGATCAGCTGAGTGGAGGATGATGTGAGTGCTCCGACTTGTCTTATGTTTACCTTAAATATTACAATACCAGAAAAGTAAAAAAAATATTTGAATCTTAAGCTTATTACATATAGTTTTAAAGGACTTAAGTTGGTAGGATATGTTGGTTTGGAATACTCCAATAAATTAACTCCACTAATGCACATGGACATGGAGGCCACCCAAGTCTTCACCTGATACTCTTTTTTTTATATATCAAAATGTAAGAAATACCCCCTTATTGCCAAAACTTTGGAATTACTTGTTCAACAGCAAAGTTTTAAACTCTTCATAAAGACTACAATATAGAATTCTAATTCCACATCCTCAAAACCCTTCTCAAAATGTCGCAAGTATGTTCTAAAGCTGGTAAAATAGGTAAGTATATACAGTGTGCGACTACTTTATTAGGTACACCTCTGTTGTGCACACAAATGGTTCCTTCCACTATGTTGCACGTCACATGGTCACAGTTTTGGTATAAATACAAAATAACAACCTTCATACTATCAGTTAAGCATACATATCGCAGTAAGAATTGGAAAGAGCAGTGATCATATGGACTTTGAACATGGCATTACGTGCTGGACAAAGGGTATCTGAAACTGCAGTACTCCTGAACTTTTCATGTACCACAGTTTCAAGGGTGTATTAAGAATGGTGCAATGAACAAAAAACATCCAGTAAGTGGCAGTCCTATGGAAGAATAACGCTTGTTGATGAGAGAGGTTAGAGGAGGATGGCTAGACTTGTGCAAGCAAACAGACAGGCCACAATTTCATGAATCACATCAGAATTCAACCTTGGTGCAGAGAAAAACATATTGCAATGCACCACTAGGTGAACCTTGTGTCGGATGGGCTACAACAGCCTGCTGACACGTCGGGTGCTGTTGTTATCAGGGAAGAACAAGAGGGCATGCCTTCTGTGGGCACAACAACACCAGCACTGGACCATCTTAGAAAAAGGTCTGATGAGTCAAAGTTCCTAGTGTGTGATGTTGATGGCAGGCTCTGAATTTGGTGAAAACAGCATGGACTTGTCATGTCTGATGAAAATTGTGCAAGGTAGTGGGGGTGGTCTTATGGTGTGGGGAATGTTTTCCTAGCATACATTGGGTCCATTGATACCCCTAGATTCACGTCTAAATGCCACAGCGTACGTAAACATTGTTTCTGACCAAGTGCATCCGTTCATGTCAACAGTTTATCCTCAGGCAGATGGTTACTTCCAACAGGATAATCCTCTGGTGCACAAAACCTGCATCACTATGGGATTGTTCATGACAATGACTTTTCTTTGCTGAAGTGGCCCACTCAGTCCCCTGAATGAGCTGGAAAGGGCTATTTAATGCAGGCCTACACCTCCGTTGAATCTCCAGGAGTTGCATGACACACTCATGTCTGTATGGTACACTATACCTCCACAACATTTACAGCATCTTGTTGAATCCATGCCTAGATTAATTCAGGCTGTTTTGAAGGCTAAAGAAGGCTCAACATGCTACTAGGTAGCTGTACCTAATAAAGTGGCTGCACAGTGTATGTAACTGTGTAATACTATAGCAAAACATGAAAGGGCTAGATTACAAGTGGAGCACATTCATAGGAAAGTGTGAATTATTTTTTTTATGCAACCTCCCAAAAAATTCACTGGTATTGCAAGTGATTTGTTAAATATTTCAACCAAAGCATCCTAACACAGTTGAAACTTGTTCAGTGCACACTATACTTTTTATCAAAAGTGTAGGAAGTGGTATAAGCACTTGTATTACAAGTTAAGTGTTGAGCTAAAATGTTGCTCTTTTAAAGACCTGAAGTAAACCATTATTATCAATAGTAAAGCACCGAACTACATGAAGAACTCCATTACTTGAACACTGTTGGCTTAGCCCACCATTGGCTCAGTTCTTGAGTTATTTCTGACTTGAATTTTACTTTGTACCCCCATAGGAGAGATTTAGCACAACCACAATATCCAACATTCAGTTGTTAGCATGCCCTAGACCTTCACTTGAGCGATGAAGAATAACTTGAAATACAAAAATAGAAGAGCTATTGATAGCTCTTGAGTGATGTTAATGCACAATAGCCCTAATGTTTGGCACTTCACTTGTAATCTAAACCTAAAATAGGAAAATTCTACAAGGTGTGTATTACTTTTTAAGTTTCAAATAGTCTGAAATTAATGGCATTTTAATTTAGCCAATTTCGAATGATAATAAATCCCTATAGATTACTAAATTACCATTTATGCTTTTTTGCATCTAAAATCTTCAAGAAGAAATTCTTTAAATGTTTCATCATTTGCAAAGACTCATAATCTAAATAAGACTCCAGATTTCAGGCTTTCACTGCACAGCTCATTATTAATAAATAACTATAACAACTGCACATTAATGCATGTTGTAAGCAAATGTTGATCAAATCTTTTTTCCATACATGATAACTACTAAATGTTACTCGCTGTTTTTACAGTGCTAAATGGAAGCTGCTTTAAAATCATATGTTATTGCCATATGAGGAGTTTAAGGTTAATGCAACATAGATGTCAACCTTCAGGAACCTGGAAATAAATTGATGTAGATAACAGTGCGTGTGTGTGTGGGGGGGGGGGTGGCACACAGCAATTTAATGGTTCTGTGTTTTTTTGTCATTGAAATGTAAAAGATCACTAATGTTACAACACAGAAAGTTGACTTCAAGAACATTAGCAAGATTTGACAGCTATAATTGGTCATATTCAAGTGCAATTTCAATGCCTCTAGCTGTGACCAAATTACTAGCATTTTTCAATGCAGCGTGTGTCATATAATGTATTGATTGCTTCTGTTAATTTACTAAGAAACCATTGATAGTTGGGCTGTTTTCCTTGAGTGATTGAAAAATGTGCAGAATGCAGAATGAAATGTATCGCTGGTTTATTCAAGATTTTATATCATTTTCATTCATATTTTAAACAAATAATCCTTCAATTTACCAGTCTAAAGAAATAAAAGCACACCTTTGTGTCGTTATAAGAATTATGTGAAGCACGTCTGGCTTGTGACACTGATTATCTGTTGTGAACTATGGAATGTAGCCTTTGACTTTTTCTGACAACTGCATTTCTTGTGGAGAAAGGAATATGGATGAAATATATGAACTGTGGATGTATTTTGTCTAACCTTTACTTAATTTGATCTATAAAAAGTAACAAGTGTATTGAACCTGTTAATAAAAGGGTCTAAAACTTGCACAGAGAAATAAAATAGGTTAATTGCTTGTAATAAAGCATGTCTCCATGCTGCCCAAGGGGAGATCAGTAGGAAGAGGTTGACTATCAAAAGGCCTGAAGCTGAGATTCAGCATACACTTTATTCACAGAGGGCACTTCTAGTAATAACTGTCCGTAAGACAGACAGGGTGCCAATATATAATTATCTGTGTCACAGATATGCAAACTTAAACCTGAACACATAAAAGAAAACAAGGAACAACATTTTCTTTGGATAAAAAATATCTTTATTACAGGAGACATCATTAAAAATTAAACTGAGCTGACAATGTTTTGCAGCAATGCTGTATCCAGGTGGATTCTGAAAATGGCAGGGTGGTGAAAGAATCCACCCCTGCCATTTTCGGAAGCAAAAACTAACCGCCCGCATCAAGTATAACAAAAAAAAAAAAGAACCTCCCACATGAAGTATTAACACATACATCGCAAACCCACGCATCGCAAAATAAATAAGTTATTAACCCCTAAATCGTCAACCACCCATATCGCAATAAACCTAATTACCCTATTAACCCCTAAACCGCAAAAACCCACATCGCAATAAACCTAATTACCCTATTAAACCCTAAACCGCAAAGCCCCCACATCACAATAAACATTATTAACCTATTAACCCCTAAACCCCCACATCACAATAAACCTAATTAACTTATTAACCCCTTAAACCGCCATAACCCACAACGTAAATAACTAATTAAATAACTAAGTACTCTAACCTAACACATCCTAACCCAACACCCCTAACCTAACACCTCCTAAAATTACCAAAATTACCTAAACTAATAAATTCTAAAGTTACAAAAAATTAAAAAAGCTAAGTTTATAAAAAATAAAAAAGGCTAACATTACAAAAAATAAATAATCAAATTACCAATTTTTAAAAAATTAAACCTAATCCCTATGAAAATAAAAAGCCCACCAAAATAAAAACACCCCCTAACCTAAGAATAAACTACCAGTAGCCCTTAAAAGAGCTTTTTGCAGGGCATTGCCCCAAGATAACCAGCTCTTTTACATCCAAAATACACCAAGTCCCCCCTAACAGTAAAATCCCCCCACCCACCAAACCCCCCAGAATAAAAGAACCTAACACTAAAAAACCTAAACTACCCATTCCCTGAAAATGGCATTTGGATGCCAACACCTACATTGCTGACACCTGCATTATATTTATTAACCCCTAATCTGCCACCCCCAATGTCGCCGCCACCTACCTACACTTATTAACCCCTAATCTGCCGCCCCCAACGTCGCCGCCACTATAATAAACATATTAACCCCTAAACCGCCGCACTCCGGCCTCGCAAACATAAGTTAAATATTATTAACCCCTAATCTGCCGGCCCTAACATCGCCACCACCTACCTACATTTATTAACCCCTAATCTGCCGCCCCCAATGTCGCCGCCACTATATTAAAGTTATTAACCCCTAAACCTAAGTCTAACCCTAAACCTAACACCCCCTAACTTAAATATAATTTAAATAAATCTAAATAAATATTACTATCATTAACTAAATTATTCCTATTTAAAACTAAATACTTACCTGTAAAATAAACCCTAAGATAGCTACAATATAACTAAAAGTTACATTGTAGCTATCTTAGCGTTTATTTTTATTTTACAGGCAAGTTTTTACTTAACTAGGCAGATAATTATTATAGGTATTAATTTAATTAGGTAGAATAGTTATTAAAAAGTTATTAACTATTTAATAACTACCTAGCTAAAATAAATACAAATGTATCTGTAAAATAAAAACTAACACCTAACACTACACTATAATTAAATAAATTAACTAAATTAAATACAATTACCTAAATTAAATTAAATTAAATTAGCTAAAGTACAAAATAAAAAAACACTAAATTACAGAAAATAATAAACCAATTACAGAAATTTAAACTAATTACACCTAATCTACCAACAACCCCCCCCCCCAACAGTAAAACCCACCACCCACACAACCAACCCCCCAAATAAAATACTAGCTAAAAAAAAACCTAAGCTCCCCATTGCCCTGAAAAGGGCATTTTGATGGGCATTGCCCTTAAAAGGACCGTTAGCTCTTTTGCCGCCCAAACCCTAATCTAAAAAATAAAACCCACCCAATACACCCTTAAAAAAACACTAACCCCCCTGAAGACTTACCGGGAGACTGTTTTTTTACAGCTATTGATTGTACTGCAATTGCAGTACAATCAATAGCTATAAAAAACAGTCTCTGATCTTAAAAGACAGATTCCTAGAAAAAGGTTATCCTTTAGATTTGATATAAAAAGGATACCTTAGAGCACTACAAGATGACAGAAATACTTATCTACTACAAGATAAGAATAAAAAGAAGGCTAAAGAACAATCATCAGATGATTATTTCAAGACACCGGTATTTGTTACCGGTTTCAATAGTCACCATCGTGAAATTAATCAAATTATATTAAAGCATTGGCCCATTATCTGTGATGATCCACATCTTAAAAAGTACATCCCTTCCAAACCAAGAATTGTATATAGAAGGGCGCCTACTCTCAAAAATAAATTGGCCCCCAGTAAGATAGTGAGAGACAGGGCGACCTGTTCCAACCATCGGCTAGGCCTCAATAGAACCTTTCTGGGTAACTTTACCCCTCAGATTGGGGTTTTCAAATGTATGAAGTGGAAATGCAATATGTGTAAAGTTATTAGAAGTGGAACTAACACCTTCCTATCCAATCAGACAGGAGAACAATATAAGATCACTAAGAGGCTTTCTTGTGAATCCACTTATGTAATATATCTAGTGAATTGCTCCTGTGGGGCTCATAATGTAGGGCGCACTAGCCGCACTATCAAGAAGCGTTGGAGTGAACATACTTACAATATTAAAAGGAAATTTCTTAAACACAGTTTATCAAGACACTGTGCTTATGCACATAGAGGAAGCCTCAAAACAGTATCCATATTACCTATTGAACAGATCTCTTGCAATAGCCATAACCCCATGCTTAGGTTGCGTCGTAGGGAGACCTACTAGATAGATAAATTACACACTCTAGCTCCGAATGGTCTTAACGATTGTGTAGACCTAGCAGCCTTTGATGTTTAGTTTGATCTTTATTGTGGCCATACACCTGTGTCTGGTACACATGGTTTATAGCGAGTTGGGATATGTAACATTATTCTTTATATTTATGTCATTCTATTTGAGATAATTTTGACAATTTTCTATTAAGTTTTGGCTTTATAGTGAGTCTATAGTGAGTTAGATATTTATATTATTCCAAATGTTATATGTCATTTCACTTGAGACATTTTTTATTAATTCTTAAGTTTTGGCTTTTAGAAAGACAGAATCATATGTTTATCTATATTTGGTTTGCTGTCATATCATTATAATGAACTCTCTGGATCCGATGCTTGACATACCATCTAATATAAAATAGACCATGATGAATGTTTGTCTTATCTAAAGACATCACATCTGGATAGATTACTTACTATCAACTTTATCTCTAGTTTTTGCGATTGATAATCACATTATATCCACCACTAGACCTCCTCATTGGTTATCTAGATTTAAGGACTGTATCCCATTAAGTTAGACTTAGATAGATTTCTCCAAGATAGTAATCTGTAGAGATCTATTATATTATAGCAGTCATTTATTGTAGTTCATTGGCCGTTATCCTTTAGATCTTTGGCGATTCTTTTATATATACTATTATTAGGAATTAAGAATATCACTTATATCACATATTTATCACATGGCTATTTACTCATGTCTCATTTATGAGCCTATCACCCATAGATATTACTGATATCTTATCTAGTAGGCGACTTATCACACTTATATTAGGGAGTTGATTTTTGTATCACTCTTGTATCTCGTGATGGTTATATTGTGTTTATACCACTATTAAATACATTTGACACTTTTTCATAGGAGGGATCACTTATATGTTTTGTCAATAATTCTCCCATTTTTATTTTTATTATTAATTTTTATTATTATTCTACACCCCTCATGTATATGTTGAATAGTATCACATGCTATTCACTATATTTTTCACCACATCATGGTGTTTATCACTTCTTTGGTATTAATAATGGCCAAATCAATAACTCTATGCTAAAGACCACTTATGTTAATGTATACTGCACCCTTATATCTTCTCAGTAGATAATCATATCTTATATATTATCATTAATCATGATTTATGTATTTATGGTTGCCATAACAACACTGCCTTTGGCAAAACATTAATCATATATTTAAAATATTTAATAATTGGTAGTTACGATGCCCATACTAATAGTT
Source organism: Bombina bombina (assembly GCF_027579735.1). Lineage (NCBI taxonomy): Eukaryota > Metazoa > Chordata > Amphibia > Anura > Bombinatoridae > Bombina > Bombina bombina. The sequence goes on from NC_069502.1 coordinate 499,677,563, forward strand.
TTATATTAAAAGACCGCTGGTGTTAATGTCAAAAATATACACCAATATATTTCCATTGATAACCATATCCCATATATCATACATAATTGATGTTGATGTTGCTTTAATAACAAGGCTTTTGGTTTTCATTATTTTATTTGTCCCTTCATGACACCCCGACCTGTATTAAGTTTGGGGATTCTCAAACATAGTGAATTGTTGTGACAGCTAGACATCTGACAGTCCTTATATATTTACTGCGGCTATAGTAAAGAAGACACACCTCCTATGACGCTAGCGGAGATCACTGTCTGACAATCTAGTCATTAATCGCTTAATCGCTACGGTTTATACTTATGAACATATCCATACTGATGACCAGCTTTTTATATATAGAAACATGCTGCGTTATTGAGTGATAGGCCAAGGATAATACATACGCTGTGCATGTACACACCCACTATGACGAAACAGTTTGACCGGCTCGGCTCATAAAAATATATGCTAACCCGTTGTGCCATTGATTGACAGACTGGGTATGAGGCATGCACAGTAGGAAATAGCAAACGCCAATATAATTGAATGGATGCCATTAACCACAATAACGTGCATAATATGACAAGAATTAAACCAAGTAAGTGTTATGAGAATGCTATTTTTTGAGAACATGATTATTCTTGGGCTTTATACTAGCCATTTATTTCCAAAAGGAACATATAGTTTTTATATGTGAATTACAAAATTAAATAACAAATGAAATGTTAAAAATTACTATGAAGTTACTTTCTATCGGCTAGATTTAGAGTTTGGCGTTAGCCGTGAAAACCAGCGTTAGAGGCTCCTAACGCTGGTTTTAGGCTACCGCCGGTATTTGGAGTCAGTGATTAAAGGGTCTAACGCTCACTTTTCAGCCGCGACTTTTCCATACCGCAGATCCCCTTACGTCAATTGCGTATCCTATCTTTTCAATGGGATCTTTCTAACGCCGGTATTTAGAGTCGTTTCTGAAGTGAGCGTTAGAGCTCTAACGACAAAACTCCAGCCGCCGTAAAAAAGCAGGAGTTAAGAGCTTTCTGGGCTAACGCCGGTTCATAAAGCTCTTAACTACTGTACCCTAAAGTACACTAACACCCATAAACTACCTATGTACCCCTAAACCGAGGTCCCCCCACATCGCCGCCACTCGATTAAAATTTTTTAACCCCTAATCTGCCGACCGCCACCTACGTTATACTTATGTACCCCTAATCTGCTGCCCCTAACCCCGCCGACCCCTGTATTACATTTATTAACCCCTAACCTGCCCCCCACAACGTCGCCGCCAGCTACTTACAATAATTAACCCCTAATCTGCCGACCGCAAAGCGCCGCCACCTACGTTATCCTTATGTACCCCTAATCTGCTGCCCCTAACACCGCCGACCCCTATATTATATTTATTAACCCCTAATCTGCCCCCCTCAATGTCGCCGACACCTGCCTACACTTATTAACCCCTAATCTGCTGAGCGGACCTGAGCGCTACTATAATAAAGTTATTAACCCCTAATCTGCCTCACTAACCCTATCATAAATAGTATTAACCCCTAATCTGCCCTCCCTAACATCGGCGACACCTAACTTCAATTATTAACCCCTAATCTGACGACCGGAGCTCACCGCTACTATAATAAATGGATTAACCCCTAAAGCTAAGTCTAACACTAACACTAACACCCCCCTAAGTTAAATATAATTTAAATCTAACGAAATTAATTAACTCTTATTAAATAAATTATTCCTATTTAAAGCTAAATACTTACCTGTAAAATACATCCTAATATAGCTACAATATAAATTATAATTATATTGTAGCTATTTTAGGATTAATATTTATTTTACAGGCAACTTGGTAATTATTTTAACCAGGTACAATAGCTATTAAATAGTTAAGAACTATTTAATAGTTACCTAGTTAAAATAATTACAAAATTACCTGTAAAATAAGTCCTAACCTAAGTTATAATTAAACCTAACACTACCCTATCAATAAATTAATTAAATAAAATACCTACAATTACCTACAATTAACCTAACACTACACTATCAATAAATAAATTAAATACAATTGCTAGAAATAACTACAATTACATAAACTAACTAAAGTACAAAAAATAAAAAAGAACTAAGTTACAAAAAATAAAAAAATATTTACAAACATAAGAAAAATATTACAACAATTTTAAACTAATTACACCTACTCTAAGCCCCCTAATAAAATAACAAAGACCCCCAAAATAAAAAATTCCCTACCCTATTCTAAATTAATAAATGTAAAGGCTCTTTTACCTTACCAGCCCTGAACAGGGCCCTTTGCGGGGCATGCCCCAAGAAAATCAGCTCTTTTGCCTGTAAAAAAAAACATACAATACCCCCCCCCAACATTACAACCCACCACCCACATACCCCTAATCTAACCCAAACCCCCCTTAAATAAACCTAACACTAAGCCCCTGAAGATCTTCCTACCTTGTCTTCACCATCCAGGTATCACCGATCCGTCCTGGCATCCGGTGCTGAAGAGGTCCAGAAGAGGGTCCAAAGTCTTCCTCCTATCCGGCAAGAAGAGGACATCCGGACCGGCAAACATCTTCTCCAAGCGGCATCTTCGATCTTCTTCCATCCGGTGCAGAGCGGGTCCATCTTGAAGCAGCCGACGCGGATCTAAGGTAGGAATATTCTGATTGGCTGATGGAATCAGCCAATCAGAATCAAGTTCAATCCTATTGGCTGATCCAATCAGCCAATCAGATTGAGCTCGCATTCTATTGGCTGTTCCGATTAGCCAATAGAATGCGAGCTCAATCTGATTGGCTGATTGGATCAGCCAATAGGATTGAACTTGATTCTGATTGGCTGATTCCATCAGCCAATCAGAATATTCCTACCTTAATTCCGATTGGCTGATAGAATCCTATCAGCCAATCGGAATTCGAGGGACGCCATCTTAGATGACGTCCCTTAAAGGAACCGTCATTCGTCGGGAGACGCCGGAAGAAGAGGATGGATCCGCGTCGGCTGCTTCAAGATGGACCCGCTCCGCACCAGATGGAAGAAGATCGAAGATGCCGCTTGGAGAAGATGTTTGCCGGTCCGGATGTCCTCTTCTTGCCGGATAGGAGGAAGACTTTGGACCCTCTTCTGGACCTCTTCAGCACCGGATGCCAGGACGGATCGGTGATACCTGGATGGTGAAGACAAGGTAGGAAGATCTTCAGGGGCTTAGTGTTAGGTTTATTTAAGGGTGGTTTGGGTTAGATTAGGGGTATGTGGGTGGTGGGTTGTAATGTTGGGGGGGGTATTGTATGTTTTTTTTTACAGGCAAAAGAGCTGATTTTCTTGGGGCATGCCCCGCAAAGGGCCCTGTTCAGGGCTGGTAAGGTAAAAGAGCTTTTACATTTATTAATTTAGAATAGGGTAGGGAATTTTTTATTTTGGGGGTCTTTGTTATTTTATTAGGAGGCTTAGAGTAGGTGTAATTAGTTTAAAATTGTTGTAATATTTATGTTTGTAAATATTTTTTTATTTTTTGTAACTTAGTTCTTTTTTATTTTTTGTACTTTAGTTAGTTTATGTAATTGTAGTTATTTGTAGAAATTGTATTTAATTTATTTATTGATAGTGTAGTGTTAGGTTTTATTGTAGGTAATTGTAAGTATTTTATTTAATTAATCTATTGATAGGGTAGTGTTAGGTTTAATTATAACTTAGGTTAGGACTTATTTTACAGGTAATTTTGTAATTATTTTAACTAGGTAACTATTAAATAGTTCTTAACTATTTAATAGCTATTGTACCTGGTTAAAATAATTACCAAGTTGCCTGTAAAATAAATATTAATCCTAAAATAGCTACAATGTAATTATAATTTATATAGTAGCTATATTAGGATGTATTTTACAGGTAAGTATTTAGCTTTAAATAGGAATAATTTATTTAATAAGAGTTAATTAATTTCGATAGATGTAAATTATATTTAACTTAGGGTTAGACTTAGCTTTAGGGGTTAATACATTTATTAGAATAGCGATGAGCTCCGGTCATCAGATTAGGGGTTAATAATTGAAGTTAGGTGTCGGCGATGTTAGGGAGGGCAGATTAGGGGTTAATACTATTTATGATAGGGTTAGTGAGGCGGATTAGGGGTTAATAACTTTATTATAGTAGCGCTCAGGTCCGCTCGGCAGATTAGGGGTTAATTATTATAAGTAGCTGGCAGCGACGTTGTGGGGGGCAGGTTAGGGGTTAATAAATATAATATAGGGGTCGGCGGTGTTAGGGGCAGCAGATTAGGGGTACATAGGGATAATGTAAGTTGCGGCGGTTTACGGAGCGGAAGATTAGGGGTTAATAATATAATGCAGGGGTCAGCGATAGCGGGGGCGGCAGATTAGGGGTTAATAAGTGTAAGGGTAGGGGTGTTTAGACTCGGGGTACATGTTAGAGTGTTAGGTGCAGACGTAGGAAGTGTTTCCCCATAGGAAACAATGGGGCTGCGTTAGATGCTGAACGCTGCTTTTTTGCAGGTGTTAGGTTTTTTTCAGCTCAAACAGCCCCATTGTTTCCTATGGGAGAATCGTGCACGAGCACGTTTTTGAGGCTGGCCGCGTCCGTAAGCAACTCTGGTATCGAGAGTTGCATTTGCGGTAAAAATGCTCTACGCTCCTTTTTTGGAGACTAACGCAGCATTTTTTTGAACTCTCGATACCAGAGTTAATTTTATGGTGCGGCCAGAAAAAAGCCCGCGGAGCGTTAACAGCCCATCTACCGCCAAACTCCAAATCTAGGCCTAAGTTTGTTGATTGCATTAAGGAGATCATTTTCATATGGGATTTTATGAGGTGACACTTTGAAATGATACTGTATGTTTTGCAATGAATTTGTATCTATCTATTTTTTATTAGGTTCTGAAATGTTTTCTACATATTCTTATTAAATGCTGATAGGTTCCCACATAAGGGAGCTGTCATTTAACTACTCCCTTTACAAGTGTGGCCAATTAAGTTGATACAATTGTTTGGTGTATATATAGCAAGTGTTTGCTGTTATTTTTATAAGCCTGATGGAACAGCTTGTTGCTGAGAAACGCGTCGCTTGTTTTTAAATTATTTTTAGTAAAGTTTGATACTTTTTATACAAAACACTTGCTGCACTTTATTCTTTGGATCAATACTATTTTGACGCATTGGACTCCTTGGAACCCTGGTATATGCTGTTTGCCTTGTTAAAGTATGTTGGGTGACTGTATTGATCCCTTCCTGCCTTACTAGCATCATTGGAGATGCTACACCAAATGTGAGTATATACCATACCACGTAATACTATACACTCCTGGATCCAAACTGTGCTAGGCCATATAGGCACTTTTGTGTCTTCTTGTATTTCCACACTACCGATTATCTATCTATCCCAAGAGGTTGGTCTGCTGGGTGACTGTTATAGATCCCAGACTGCTCCCACGGCACTATTTGGAGTGCTTCAACACATGTGAGTGTAATTCTGCACCTCTTTTCTACATCTATGTTTTGGAACAAACAATATTGGGCCATGTGGCGCATCTGTCTCTGTTTTTGTTTCTGTTTTTAGATAAACATAAATTTTATTTCCCCATAGGAATCAATGGGGCTGCGTTAAGGAGTTTTACGCTGCTTTTTTGCAGGTGTTAGACTTTTTTTCAGCCGACTCTCCCCGTTGATTCCTATGGGGAAATCGTGCACGAGCATGTTACACCAGCTCACCGCTGACTTAAGCAGCGCTGGTATTGGAGTGCGGTAATGAGCAACATTTTGCTCTACGCTCACTTCTTGTCTTTTAACGACGGGTTTCTGAAAACTCATAATACCAGCGCTGTAGGTAAGTGAGCAGTGAGTGAAAACTGCTCGTTAGCACCGCATAGCCTCTAACGCAAAACTCGGAATCTGGGCCTTGATTTTTTATTTTCTGTAATGTTAGCCTTTTTTCTTTTCTATAAACTTAGCTTTTTTATTTTTTGTAACTTTAGAATTTATTAGTTTAGGTAATTTGGGTACATTTAGGGCGTGTTAGGTTAGGGGGTGTTAGATTAGGGTGTGAAAGGTTAGTGTGCCTAGCTATTTAATTAGTTATTGGCATTGTGGGTTATGGCGGTTTAAGGGGTTAATAAGTTAATTAGGTTTATTGCAATGTGGGGGTTTTGCGGTTTAGGGGTTAATAGGTTAATAATGTTTATTGCTATGTGGGTTTTTTTGTGGTTTAGGGGTTAAAAGGTTAATTAGGTTAATTGCGATGTGGGGTTTTTGCGGTTTAAGGGTTAATAGGATAATTAGGTTTATTGAAATGTGGGGGTTTTGCGGTTTAGGGGTTAATAGAGTAATTAGGTTTATTGCGATGTGGGGGGTTTTCGGATTAGGGGTTATTAATTTTTATTTTACTTGCGATTTTTGGGGGATGGTGGAAACATAGGTAAAGAAGTGTTAGCAGGCAACGTATTATTTAAATAGGACGAGACTTAGCCAAACAGAGGAGGAAAGGGATTTGGGAGTAGTAATAGATAACAAGCTAAAGATGGTTGCAAAATGCAGGGTAGCGGCTTCCAAGGCTAATAAGATACTAGCATGTATTAAAAGAGGCATTGATTCAAGGGAGGAAAGCAAGGGAGGAAAGCATAATTCTGTTACTATATAAAGCCCTGATAAGACCTCACCTTGAGTATGGAGTGCAGTTCTGGGGACCAATCGCAAAAAAAGATATTGCAGAACTAGAAAAAGTTCAGAGAAAGGCCACAAAGCTAGCCAAACTGGGTCTGTTTTCTTTAGAAAAGAGGCACTTAAGAGGTGACATGATTACTTTATATAAATATATTCAAGGCCCATATACAGAGATAGCAGAAGCTCTGTTTATTCCAAGAAAATTGTTTGTGACAAGAACTCACAATTTAAGGTTGGAGGAAAGGAGATTTAATCTACTGCAACAAATTTTTTTTTTACTGTAAGAGCAATAAAATTGTGTACCAAAGGAGGTAGTGAATGCTAATACCCTAGATACATTTAAAAATTGTTTGGATACATTTCTGTCTATAAACAAAATTCATAGATATGATTGTGTAAGGATTCCGCTTCATGTTTTACCTATGCCTTTCCCATTCACCTTATGTTTGGATTCCGCTCCATGTTTTACCTATGCCTTTCCCATTCACCTGACTTCAGCCTTACCTGTACTTAAGGCATCAGCTGACTGCAGACAGGTGCTTAATTATTAAGTTTCTAGACTAGCTCTGAAGTGTGTCTGTTTTCCAATTGCTGTGTGTTTTTTCTGAAAACAAACCAGTCTGCTTTCCTTCCAATTTCTGAACCAGCTACTACCTTGGGATTACTTATTTTTACTGCCGGTTCATATGCTCATTTTGCCTACAGAAAGTTTTACAGAGGCGAGTTTTTCTTTTTAGCGTGCACGCTACAACAGAGACTTATTTCATACTGCAGTGTGTTTGCTGCCTTCTCTCTCTGAGTTGCTATCTCATTTGAGCCACTGAAGCATTTTTCACACACCGGACTTCAACCTCTCTTCCACTGCAAAACAGTGCAACTCATCTACAAACAACCTCCCACGGACTAAGTACAAGGACATCTCAGAATTAATTCTGCTTCTATTACACACCATCCGGTGACTGGGGGTAAGCACTGTAGTTACTTTAAGCTGTGCTGTACAAATAAACCTTGAACTTTGCTTTTCCCTGCTGCTCTACTGACCGCAAGACTATCAGCACATGTGTATACCATTCTGTGACAAACTAACTAACAGTGTCTAAAACTGAGAGTTACACTTCACACTGAACTGTTATATCTTACTCCAGCACTAATAGCAACACTACCTGCTTTCTGGAACTCTGCTTTTCTTTATCAAGATTTATCATACTGGGAGCTAGCTGAACACTAATGTTTGTTACTAAGAAATTGTTTTATTTTTTACATTTCTTCTGATCCAGCCTTTGTTTATGTTTATACTATTGCTGTGACGTTCAACAGCATATTTGATTTACATCATTAGTTGCCAGACAAGTTTCTGATCTGCAATTCAATTACTTGAGAATAACAACTTCACTGAAAGCAGCATGGTCTATGCTGTTCAATAGTCCATTTGCCAAAAGTGATACAAATCATTTATTTTGCATACTCTGCAGTTGTGATCCATCCTCACTCTCTACTAAATCATTACAGATTGCTAGTATTAAATGGGTCACCTTTTAGTGGGATTATTTAAATTTAACTGGAGCTTGTAAGTCTTTTAGATTTGTATAGGTTGAACTTGATGGACTTCAGTCTTTTTTCAACCTCATCTACTATGTTACTATGTTTATTATTGGGAAGCGGCTCAGTCTACACATTATTTATACAGTCACAATGCATAGTGGCTGTATAAATAATGTAGACACTGACACTTCTATAATAAGCATTTGTAATATATATATATATATATATATATATATATAATGTATATACTGACACTTTAAATAATTTAGCCTTATGTTTTGAAAGGAAGTGTATATATAAGTGTCAGTTTGTACATGATTTTTATTAATGCTTATTTTTTCAGTGTTAGTGTTTACATTATTGATACAGTAACTATGCATTGTTACAGTATAAATTATGTGTGGGCGGAGTTAATATTTTACGGGCATAGGAATTTACATATGCGTCAGTGTCAATCAAACACTGCACGTTTGTGGAAAGCCACGCCTCTCACACACGGTAAAACGCGTGTGTTGCTCGTGACTAACCACGCCCCTTCCTCGCGCCAGTTAGTTAATTTGAATAATAAGTTAAAACATTATCTGACGCAGTTAGGAAAAAGCAGTCTGTGAGGAGAGTTGTTGAAGAGAGAGATCAGTTAGTTTAATAGCGAAACATTGTATTTAGTTTAATTTTTTAGCATTATTAACTATTCTATCCAAAAGCTTTTATAAAAGCTAAAGATAAGACTGTTGTTTTTTATTTTTAACAGCTTTTTTCAAAGCTTAAGTTGTTAAAAAAAAAAGAAAAACGATTTGACATATTTTACCTCATAAACTTTATAGAAAGCTAAATAACAGAACATAAATATACTTATAAAGCTTTTTTAAAAGCTAAAGTAGTTTAAATAAAAATGTCTGTTGCTACATAAGTAGCTCAGTAGGATATAAAGTTGAATAATAATTTATATAAATATATTATTATAAAGTATACTTTTTATTTAAAAGGTATACTATTTTTTTATAATTTTTTTTTTAAAAATGGGTTTTATGTTTTAAGTTAAAAAAAAAATTGTAAATGCAATTATAGATTACATAATATATAATACATATATATATTTATATATATATATATATATATATATATATATATATATATATATATAATACATCTGTAGATTAATTTATATCTATAGATAAAAGCAGCAATGCTAACTAAAGTGTTGCTATATCTGTAACATTATAACAAAAATAAATATTATTGCTACATCTGTAGCCTTATTATCTATAATATATCTGGCATATATTTAGGACAACAGTCCATCCAGATAGGGTTGTCACTAAGGGGCCCATTTATCAAGCTCCGTATAGAGCTTGAGTGCCCGTGTTTCTGAGGAGGCGGACAGACATCGCCGCAATTCAACCCGATTGAATACGATCGGGTTGATTGACACCCCCTGCTAGCGGCCGATTGGCCGCAAATCTGCAGGGGGCGGCCTTGCACCAGCAGTTCACAAGAGCTGCTGGTGCAGTGCTGAATGTGGAGAGCGTATTGCTCTCCACATTCTGCGATGTCTGTCGGACATGATCCGCTGATCGGATCATGTCGGACAGACACATAATAAATAGGCCCCTATACCTGTTGGTTATATATATATATATATATATATTTAATAAGTTTGCCAAATAGGGTTTTGCTAAACTGGTATATTTATTATATATATAGACCGTTGAATATAAAGCTGTCACTACACCTGTAGAAATATTTATATATAGATTAAAGCCGTTTTCACGCAAAAAAATTTGATACTTTGGTACTTTGGTACTTTATTATATATTCTATTGTTTTATTAGAAATTTCATATTTTTGTATATTTAAGACAGTAGTCCATTCAAATAAGGGTGTCGTTACACCTGTAGGTTATATATTTATATAAAAGAAGAGTTACAAAATAGGTTGTTTCTACATCTGTAGTAAAAAACGAAAATAGATGATTGAAAAAGTTAATTTGCTATGCTTAATATTTGATCTGACATTGTGTTAAACTTTATTAACCCTATGTATAATAAAATAAAAACATAAGAACATAGTGTTATGATAAAAAATGAAAATAAAATATTGATAATATTAATTTACTTGAATATAATATGCTTAATATTTGATCTCACAGTGTTCTTATCTGTAATAACCCTCTAATGTGTAATAAAATAAAAAAACAAGAAAAATGGTTATTATAAAAAAAAAATCAAACTGAATATTAAAATGCTGGTAAACTTTAAATAATCAAATCTCATCAATGTAAACTTTGCTATGAAAAAGTATATGTGTACTTTTTTATATATATATAGTGTATATATATATATATACTAAAAATAATTATGTGATTTTACTTGCAAACTAATATATTTTTTATTGTAACATTATTATTATTATTATTCTTTATTTATAAAGCACCAACATATTCCGCAGCGCTGTCCATAACATTCTTATAGTCTGAAATGTACCATCATTTTAATAATGGGCAGCAGATTTTAAATATATATGTATATGAATATATACCTATATATTTATGTGTTTATATATGTATATAAGCAAATGCATACATATTTACAGGGAACACACAGTTCCCCATAGACCGAAATGCAAAGGCACTTTTAGTACAGTTTTTTTTTCTAATACTCCACACCCGCCAATGTTAACCCCTAAAAACTGTTTTGTGCAGTTACATTTAAAAAAAAATACAGAAAACAAACACCCCACTGTATTTTGGGGGCATATGGGGACATTTAGAAATTGAAGCGCTAATTTATACTGCAAGTTCATGGTAGCAATAACCAGCCACTGCATAACCAACACAGTTATAGTTATACACTTTTTGACAGTCCATTTATTAATAGAAAACTGTTTTTCAATTAACTGTGGAAATTTATTATACATGTGCAAAAAAACAGTGCATAATATAATCTTTAGATACTTAAGAAGGTTTAAAAAAATAATAATAATTGTAGTATGATTTTTTTGCAAAATAATATGTTTATTAAATGTAATGAGTATGTAATATAAAAGAAATATATGCCATACTGGAAAACATACAAATTAATATAACACAAAATACTACCCTGGGTAAACAATTTATAATATTGCCAGTTATAGTAATATTTGCCTCTGTAAATACGTGTATTCCCTCCTCTCTTGTTTTGGAACACCATTATTGAGTGTCATATATGTAATATTCATTGTGATTGATTAAAAATGATACCACAAATATATCAATAGCATCTGTGCACTCGTATAAAACGTTGAAAGAAAAGTTTTTTTCCCTCAAGCTCAAATCTCGTTCAAGAGCAAATTATCAGATTAGCAAGTAAAATGTGCTTTTGATGATTAATTCCAGAAACCTACCAGTTTCCTACTAAATAACCAGTTAAGCAGGTGAAGCAGCTTAACTGATTGTCGGCCAGATTACAAGTGGAGCGCTATTTTACGATCCCGCTCAAGTGTGAACTGCGCTACAAATAAGCTTTTAGCGCTCGTCGGGTTGTGCTCGTATTACGAGTTGAAAGTAAAATGTTTTCACTCTTTTGCGGTAATCCGACAAGCGCAAAAATCCAAACTTAGAATATCGCTTGCGCGTTCACGTATTCCCCCCATAGAAGTAAATGGAGAAAAAAAGTGGGGGAAAACACCCCACTCTCACACAAACACAATCACATATTTTCATTTTCGCTAATCCAACATGAAAAATCAATATTTCATATTCCAATGTTTTTTACATAACAGAAAATGTTCTATATATTTATAAATAATAAAAAAAATATATATACATATACATACTAGTACTAAAACCCGTGTACAGGGGCCATTTTCTGCAAAGCAGCGTTTCTGCTCGGCCCGCCCACCCAACACCGCCATTAGATAGTGTAATTATGAGTGTAGCTATACTTGGTAATATATTTTCGGTTTGTTTTGTGCAACCTTTTAGTTTCGCAAAACAGTTAACCAGAGCTCTGAAGTTGCGGTAATCATTCTAGCGTAAATCGCGTTTGCACTAAAGCAATCGTGTTTACTTTCAACCTGTAATATGAGCGGTAAGCCGGATGAGCGCATCCCTCACAATATATCCCTTATTGCTCGGGCAAACATTTGTGCTACACTTTCTTTTGTGCAAATGACCAATGTATAGTTGGTTTAAAAGAAGATGAGAGGTGAGTTTTCCTGGTATACTATATTCAATATATTATGCTCACAAAAATTTCCTTTTAACATTAGAATATATATTATTGTTTAGGAAGAAAGGAGCATGAACTATGTAAAAGAGCAACACTACTGGTAATCACATGATAAATATGTCCAGGATTAGCAGATATAAAAATTACCTTCTGGTATTAAAAATACTAAAACAGCTGGGAAATTCAGCATTCGTGGTTAGGCAGGATTATAGCTGTAAAATCTATGGTTTTCCTATATTACTTAAAGGGCCATTATATAAGAAAAATACTTGCTCTAATTCATCTCTATGTTTTTAGCCCTGCAAAGGAATTAAATACATTGTAAATGTACCACTCGGGACTCACAGAGCACTGCTGGTCCTAAGAAGAAACTGCTTATCCAATCAGTAGTGCTAGTTACACAGCTGGGTTGTGTGACTAGCGCTGCTAATTGGGCCAGCAACAGTTTTGGATTTTCAGGGGGGTTAAACATAGAGGTGCAGGGTCGCAAGTCATAAATATTTTTTTAACTATAATGGCACTTTAACCACTTTACTGCTGAGCTATTTTCACACCCCTGTGCTAGAGTTTTAGTTGTTTAGTATTCAGTGCATTTACACAGAAATGTAATCTGAGATTAACCATCATAAGAAATGCAAACAAAAAAGTACATTTTTGTCTACTTTTTCTATATATAGTAAATAGCACTGTGGGAGTCATTATTTCCTAAATATTTCAAACACACAATTGTCCCTCAATTAGCATCAGTTCACCTCCAAAAAACAGCAACATTTATGATTTTATACTTATATGGTTAAATTAAAATTAACAATTACAAATAAGAAAAGAGAACAGTAATTTGTCACTTTGCATTGTGCAGAAAATGAGGTAGGTATACAATATAAAACCATACAAATATTACATACATTTAAAAGATTTTTCAGAACTGTGGCTTAACCCACTTTGTCAATGTATGCACCTTATATACGTTTTGTGTCCAACATTACTCACCATAACAAAATATATTAAGAAACCTGAAAACATAACATTGTTGTACCAAAAGTCACAAAAGATCACTCATTCTTACATTCTCCATTAATTTTGCTTATTTATTTATTAGTCCAGACAAACATCGACCTATGAGCCCTAACATCAGCAGTACAAATACATGAGGCAAGTTGTTACTGCCAGGTTATCAGCCTCACTATAGCAATTACTTTACAGCTATACGGACGTGAAAACATTTATTTGACCAGTGAAACCTCACTTTTTCATATTATTATGGTGAGGGAGTAATAAAGGCCTCTGAAAAGCATTAGATGGGAGGTATTTGTCATTTTAATTACAATCCGCAGGCACCAGGTAGACCCATATGTATGAATTGTGGAGGGCAACATAGGGGATAGCCCACCACCTGATGCTGTTTCATATGCTTATGGTCCTGATTGGTTATCACTGATAACACAGTGGTCGGCGGATAACCACCTGGTCATGTGACCCCCTCCTTTGAAAGAGTCACCAAACCTCTTTGCTCAAAGGGTAATTTGCCCCATTGTATTGCATATTTTGGGGTGCAAGGGTCCATTTTACAACACAGAGGACTTTACAAATTACTAAGTATACAGGCAATTGTTATTTCTATGGCAATTCTCTCTTTTATGTTAAGAGATATTGTGTGTATATGTGTTGCCTGCTGTCTTTAGAAGATGGGGCACCTATACAGTGAATACATTGGATAGGTCATTGGCACAAAATGGCAATCAACTACTAATGACAGGGGAATGAGACCCCACACTGGAAAAAGGTGGTTTCTCTCTTTTAACTTGCGGTCTCAAACTCTTTTGTGTTATATGGGGGAATGGGGACTCTAACAGCCCCCCCTACCCTTCCTCAAAAAGAATACAGCTGTCTACTTGGGCAGATAACAACCATTACTATGGTGATCACCTGAAAATTTCAGGGGGGTGTGACACCTCATTTAAAAGAAGGGAATTTCCTCTCATACCCATAGGGGCTATATAGTAGTTCTCCTCACCCATCACTTTGTTTCTAGTGGGGCAGGTGATCCCAATATGAATGGTAATCAGCTGAATCTTAGGGGGCAAGTAACTCTTCATTTGAAAGAGAGAAGTATGAACTTTCAAATGAGGGGTCACTTGTCCCTCTAGCCTAAATTGGGTGAAAGAGAGGGACTTCATTAGAGCCACCTTCCCCTTTAAATTAAAAGTCCTCTCCCCACCCCCCTGACTTTTTGTCTCACAGACACTAGTGGCGACATCACAGAGCCTGCATTGGAGAGAGAGTCTGCTTTGCCCATATGCAGTGCGGGGACCCCAGGATCAGAATCAGAAGAGGGACCCCCTCATGGCACATCTAAGAGCATAATATGCAGTAAAATTATCAGAATCCTCACTGAGCAATATGGCAACTACCTAATATCCAGCATCCCACCCATCAAACAACACTCTTTACCATATCTGATGCTCCTTTCACATCTTCACCTTACCGCACAAAAGACTAATCCCAACCTTATGGAACCCCCCATAATAACTCTTGAATAGTGTCACACATGAGTTTATTAGTGGGATCCTCATTTTAATGATGATCTTAAGAATTCAAATTATATTTATTCAACATTAGTTAATATGTCTGCCATTGTCTAAAAAGACAACAAAGATAAATTATTGGAAATCTAGGATTTCTGTATTGATGCAAAACCATGAGTCTCATACCTCTCTGTTTGTGTGGTATAATTGCTGTCGTAGGCTTCATAATCCTGTTCATCATAATCCTCCCCAAAGCCGTCATCGTAACCCTGCAGACAAATATAAAATAAGTTAAAGGTCTGTGTGTAGTGCAAAATATAACTTGTAAAATAATTATCACCTAGATCATGAGTTTTGCATTACGGTTTTAACACTGAAAAAATGGCCATTTCAGCGTAAAAACATAACGCAGCCATTACGAGTCTTGTCGGTATAGCTATACCGCAAGCTTTTAGCCTCTAACGCAACCTCAATCCCGCAGTCAAAACAATGGCGTTTTTGCGTGGGATTTCCATAGCTCTGGTATTGTGTGGTGAGGCTAAAATGCTTGCATTCCAGCCTATACCGACACGATCCAATCCGCCATCTGAGACCAGTAGTTATGAGTTTTGCGAAACAAAACTGTTACACAAAACTCATAACTAAAATGTTACAAAGTACACTAATACCCATAAAATACCTATTAACCCCTATTCCGCTGCCCTCCCACATCGCAAACACTAAATTAAACTTATCAACCCCTAATCTTCTGCTCCCGACATCGCCGCCACTAGTAAAAGTTATTAACCCCTAATCTGCCTCTCCCTGACATCGCCACCACTATAATAAAGTTATTAACCCATATTCCCCGTACCCCAACATCGCCAACACTATAATAAAGATATTAACCCCTAAACATCTGGCCTCCCACATCACTGCCACTAAATAAACCTATTAACCCCTAAACTGCCAGCCCCCCACATCGTAAAAAAAACTAAATTAAACTATTAACCCCTAAACCTAACAACCCCCTAACTTTAAATTAAAATTACAATATCTCTATTTTAAAATAAATACAAACTTACCTGTGAAATTAAAAAAAAAATAAGTTTAAACTAACAATTAACCTAACATAACTATTATACTAAATAACTACCAATTAAATAAACTAAATTACACATTAGAAAAAACCTAACACTACTAAACAAATTTAATTCTAAAATTAAAAAAAAATAACAAATACTAAATAAAAAAAAATAACAAACACTAAATTACGAAATATAACAAACAAAATTATCCAAAATAAAAACAATTACACCGAATCTAATGGCCCTATAAAAATAAAAAGCCCCCCCAAAATAAAAAAACCCTAGCCTACAATAAACTAACAATAGCCCTTAAAAGGGCCTTTTGTAGGGCATTGCCCTAAATAAATCAGCTATCTTACCTGTAAAAAAATACAAAGACCCCCCAACAGTAAAACCCACCACCCAACCAACCCCTCAAAATAAAAAAACTAACTCTATGTATGGGCATTGCCCTTAAAAGGGCATTTAGCTCTTTTGAATTGCCCTGAAAAAGGGCATTTAGCTCTTTTAAAAAAGCCCAAACCCTAATTAAAAAAAAAAAAAACACCCAAAAAATGTAAAAAAACCCCTAACACTAACCCCAGACGATGCACTTACAGTTTCTGAAGTCCGGACATCCAGGCGGTGAGAAGACTTCATCCAGGTGGCGAGGTCTTCATCTACCCAGGTGACGTCTTCTATCTTCATCTAGGCGGCATCTTCTATCTTCATCCCAGGGGCATCTTCTATTTTGATCCCAGTGGCGCGGAGCGGGACCATCCTTGAAGACAGCTCTCATCCTATTGGCTGATATGAATTTCAAAAATCAAATCAGCCAATAGAAATGCAAGGGATGCCATTTTGAAAAGGCTCCCTTGCATTGAAGATTCAGTGTACGGCGGTGACCATATGAAGAGGACCCTCCGCGTCGCATGTCTTCAAGGATGGATTCGCTCCGCGCCACCGGGATGAAGATAGAAGACGCCGCCGGGATGAAAATAGAAGATGCCGCCTGGATGAAGATAGAAGACGCCACCTGGATGGATGAAGACCTCGCCGCCTGGATAAAGACTTCTCGCCGCCTGGATGTCTGGACTTCAGAAACTGTAAGTGGATTGTCAGGGGTTCGTGTTAGGTTTTTTTAAAACTTTTTTGGGTGTTTTTGATTAGGGTTTGGGCTTTTTAAAAAGAGCTAAATGCCCTTTTCAGGGCAATGCAAAAGAGCTAAATGCCCTTATGCAATGCCCATACAAATGCCCTTTTCAGGGCAATGGGTAGCTTAGGTTTTTGCTAGAGTTAGGTTTTTTATTTTGAGGGATTGGTTGGGTGGTGGGTTTTACTGTTTGTATTTTTTAACAGGTAAAATAGCTGATTTCTTTAGGGCAATGCCCTAGAAAAAAGCCATTTTAAGGGCTATTGGTAGTGATGTCGCGAACATAAAAATTTGGGTTCGCGAACGGCGAACACAAACTTCCACAACTGTTCGCGAACGGGCGAACCGGGCGAACCGCCATAGACTTCAATAGGCAGGCGAATTTTAAAACCCACAGGGACTCTTTCTGGCCACAATAGTGATGGAAACGTTGTTTCAAGGGGACTAACACCTTGACTGTGGAATGCCGGAGGGGGATCCATGGCAAAACTCCCATAAAAAATTACATAGTTGATGCAGAGTCTGGTTTTAATCCATAAAGGGCATACATCACCTAACATTATAAAATATGAGGAAAAAATGGAAAAAAGACCCCCAAAATCTGTTACACATCTACAACCACCAAAAAACAACCATGCTAAATAGTTTCTAAATTTTGTCCTGAGTTTAGAAATACCCAATGTTAACATGTTCTTTGCTTTTTTTGCAAGTTATAGGGAAATAAATACAAGAAGCACTTTTTTTCAAAATGAGCGCTAGTTACATTGGAACCCTGATATCTGTCATGAATACCTGAATATCCCTTGACATGTACATATTTTTTTTTAGAAGACATCCCAAAGTATTGATCTAGGCCCATTTTGGTATATTTCATGCCACCATTTCACCGCCAAATGCGATCAAATAAAAAATTTTTTTCACTTTTTCACAAACTTTAGGTTTCTCACAGAAATTATTTACAAACAACTTATGCAATTATGGCATAAATGGTTGTAAATGCTTCTCTGGGATCCCCTTTGTTCAGAAATAGCAGACTTATATGGCTTTGGCGTTGATTTTTGGTAATCAGAAGGCTCCTAAATGCCACTGCGCACCACACGTGTTTTATGCCCAGCAGTGAAGGGGTTAATTAGGGAGCATGTAGGGAGCTTGTAGAGTTAATTTTAGCTTAAGTGTAGTGTAGTAGACAACCCAAAGTATTGATCTAGGCCCATTTTGGTATATTTCATGCCACCATTTCACCGCCAAATGCGATCAAATTTAAAAAAAAACTTAATTTTTTTCGCAATTTTAGGTTTCTCACTGAAATTATTTACAAACAGCTTGTGCAATTATGGCACAAATGGTTGTAAATGCTTCTCTGGGATCCCCTTTGTTCAGAAATAGCAGACATATATGACTTTGGCATTGCTTTCTGGTAATTAGAAGGCCGCTAAATGCTGCTGCGCATCACACGTGTATTATGGCTAGCAGTGAAGGGGTTAATTAGGTAGTTTGTAGGGAGCTTGCAGGGTTAATTTTAGCTTTAGTGTAGAGATCAGCCTCCCACCTGACACATCAGACCCCCTGATCCCTCCCAAACAGCTCCCTTCCCTCCCCAACCCGACAATTGTCCCCGCCATCTTAAGTACTGGCAGAAAGTCTGCCAGTACTAAAATAAAAGGTTTTTATTTTTTTTATTTTTTTTAGCATATTTACATATGCTGTGGTGTAGCATCCCCCTTAGCCCCCAACCTCCCTGATCCCCCCCCAAAACAGCTCTCTAACCCTCCCCCTCTGCCTTATTGGCGGCCATCTTGGGTACTGGCAGCTGTCTGCTATTATTTCACAGTCAAAAAAGTGTTGTTGTTTTTTAAATGTACACTACTGTTACATCATATATGAGTGGTGGCACTGGGCAAGTGGGCACAGTATACGCTGTGAGCCTGACACACACGCTGGCAGGCAGACAACTGCAATTAGATTACACAGGAAAAAAAAAAAAACAGACTGATGTTCTAGTCATAAAAAGGGCTTTTTGGGGTGCTGTCCTTACAGCAGAGATCAGATGAGTCCTTCACGACTGTAGTGGACACTGAATACACTAGCCTAGCTATCGATTTCCCTATTAAATCAGCAGCAGCTACACTGTCCCTCCTCTCACTAAGAATGCAGCTTCCGAATGAATCTAAAATGGATGCTGTCCAGGAGGTAGGAGGGTCTAAGAGGGAGTGTCTGCTGCTGATTGGCTGGAATGTGCCTGCTGACTGTGAGGTACAGGGTCAAAGTTTTACTCAATGATGACGAATAGGGGGCAGATCGAACATTGCCGGTGAACTATTCGCGACATCACTAGCTATTGGTAGTTTATTGTAGGCTAGATTTTTTTATGTTGGGTTGGCTTTTTATTTTTATAGGGCTATTAGTTTAGGTGTAATTATTTTTATTTTGGATAATTTTGTTTGTTATTTTTTGTAATTTAGTGTTTGTTATTTTTTGTAATTTAGTATTTGTTATTTTTTGTAATTTTAGAATTAATTTATTTTAGTAGTGTTAGTTTTTTTTAATGTGTAATTTAGTTTATTTAATTGGTAGTTATTTTAATTTTAGTATAATAGTTATGTTAGGTTAATTGTTAGTTTAAACTTAGTTTTTTTTATTTCACAGGTAAGTTTTTATTTATTTTAAGATAGGGATATTGTAATACATTTAAAGTTAGGGGGTTGTTAGGTTTAGGGGTTAACTGTTTAATTTATTTTTTTGCGATGTGGGGGGCTGGCAGTTTAGGGGTTAATAGGTTTATTTAGTGGTGGTGATGTAAGAGGCAAGAGGTATAGGAGTTAATAACTTTATTTAGTGGCAGCGATGTCGGGGAGCGGCAGAATAG
This sequence comes from Bombina bombina, assembly GCF_027579735.1. Classification (NCBI taxonomy): domain Eukaryota; kingdom Metazoa; phylum Chordata; class Amphibia; order Anura; family Bombinatoridae; genus Bombina; species Bombina bombina. The sequence continues at coordinate 499,697,607 of NC_069502.1, forward strand.
GGGTTAATATCTTTATTATAGTGTCTGTGATACTGGGGTGTGGGGGAATAGGGGTTAATAACTTTAATATAGTGTCGGCGATGTTGGGGAGCGGCGGAATAGGGGTTAATAACTTTTATTAGTGGCGGCGAAGTCGGAAGTGGCAGATTAGGGGTTAATAACTTTATTTCTGTGTCGTCAATGTCAATGTCGGGGGCAGCGAGCACTTATTCTCAGCCCTTGGATTTTGTGCGGTATGGAGCTCATCGCCACCATATCGCACGCACAAGGCGGCTTTTTAGAAACTTGTAATGGCAGCGCTATGGAGGGTGAAATAACGCAACTTATAGCGCAAAACTTGTCATCTAGGTGTTTGTAAATTAGATATAAATTGACAGATATGACACTGTAAATTTACAATAGCATGAACTCATGATAAATGCTTTGGCATAATAGGAGTATTATTACTGAAGGTTGGAAAAATAATTATAATAATAACATTTCTGCAAACATTCTTTCCACCTGCATGAGTGCTGAAACGCTGTTTTTAAATAAAATGTTTACTTGGAAGAAACAGAAAGATCAACTTTCCTTAATTATCTTCATAATTTATTAGATCATTCTAAGAAGTTTATTGTATCAAGGTGTATAATGTAGGTGATTACAGATCTCCCAGCACTGAAAGAAGCATGTAACTTGGAACAAAGAACTTCACTTCACTCATAGCCCATATTTTGAGATTTAGGCTTCCATTTAAAAATCTGTCTAATCACCTTCAGGACTATTTTTTATGACTCCTGCTTCTTAACATGTCCGCAACCTTAGAGGTTACAATTGTCAGACAATCCAGACTCATTCATCCGGGAAGACTGACAAGTTTTGTTCTTGCACAATTGGTTGCATGAGAGCAGGGTTGCACGATCGTTTGCTCGTTCATTCTTAAAGGAGTGCAGACAGGTTCTCTTTCTGAGAACCTTGTTCACATGCAGTTTGATAAGTGGGAGTCTACATATGTATTTTTAAAAACATTTATCACTCATTAACAAAACACTTTCTAGACTATACATATTCCACCATAACGCACATGCTTGTTAATGTTCCTAAATTCAGAAACTGCACCTAACACCAGGGTGTGAAACCAATAAGAAAAAATACATACATGAAGAAGACAATGGGGTCTCCTAATTACTTTTGTAAATTGCTGATTTATCATCTTAGCAAAAATGATTGTACATATTGTGTGTGATTCAGTTTGTTTGTCCGGTAACTCTTATGTTTAATTTATTCAGTGGATTATCATATTTTCAACCCCTTTCTGAATAAACCTCTACCAATTTTGACTTAAACCCTTAATGACCAGTGACTTACCCTGTACGTCGCTAGTCTTTATATATGGGTGTCGCTTTCAATAGCATGGTCTTACCACTAGCGGCAGGATACACTATTATAGACAGACAATTCCTTAAAAAACAGCGACGTACAGGGTACATCACGGTCGTTAAGGGGTTAAACCGATTCCTTTATGTAATGTTTTACTGCCTGAAACTACATTTAAGTAATGCAACACTTAGGGCTCCATGTACAAAGCAGCGTAAGCTGCTCCAGAGCCCTTGCAGGGCAGGTTCACACATGCAAGCCTGCTTTCCATAATGTAAAAAGAAGTGGTCATTAGACCGCTGCTTCTTACACTCTTCACCACCTCTTACGTGGCGAAGAAAAATCCCTACTTATGCTGAAAGTTTATATACTTAAATATATGCTATAGTGAAGCTATGTAAGCATAGGCAGCAGAAATTACAATTCCAGTGGAAATTAGGAGAAATAAAATGTTAATTTTCAATTGTTCTCTCTAAGGGCCTAATGATCTAAATCTCACACGTGTTTTTTCTCGCCAACCCTCGTAGGGGCTGCCCTGGTGGAATTACAATAAAAAAGGAGCAGTCTCTGCAAATGGCGAGATGTCTCCTATTGAAAGTAATGGAGCTCACTGGAAAGGGACAATTCGAACTGAGGACTGAAGTTAGCAGTGAGCAGGAGGCGTACTGTAAAAATTAAATGCTGCAGCCAATATAAATCACATTATGCTGCTTTCAGTGAATATCATCTTAATCTGCCATATGACTATGGCTATTGCTGAAACATGTAAGCAATGGATATAGCGCGTTAACCACTTTTTGCTCACCTTGTGTTATTTTTAATGAACAAATAAAAGTTAAATTTTATATTTTTCTACCATTCCAGCTCACGAACTTCATTTCCTGTTTAAGCCTCCATGTACAAAGCAGCGTAAGCACGGAAGGGAGCTACAGTACAGCTGTTCGTGCTTGAAAAGCATTTGCCATTGGATCCATGTGTACACGTGGTTTAGCAGAGGTTCTTCCAACTTATAACTCAGAGTGTCTTTGGCTCTTGAGTTCTTGGTTGAAAAGTCAGATTTCATGTGCAGGATGGAGATACTTGTAAAGTATACCAAGGTCACTGAGGCAAGTGTATGCCTCAATAGACTCTCCCGGGTTGGTGGGATAGAGCGATTTCCTCTGAAGAATATTCTGGTGTTGCATATGAACAGTGAGTAACCTGCTTTCACATGCTGTACTCCTTACTAACTGTGGGCTTTAATACGGACCTGCTATCCTAACTTCCCATTTCGGAGGCCACAACTTACAGGGATTGCAATCATACCAGACATTGCTTGTAGATTTAACTATAGACGCATTTATTGCTATTTGTTTTTTTATGTTCTATATTTACTATGGTCCTCATTGCTCGGATTTGCTTTTGGCATCTTACAATCCCCTATATGCATGTGTTTGTCTATTAGGGTTATAAGTATTTTTAATGTTTTGACAAAAACTTGTCACCTTTTAGTTGTCGAGAAAAAACTGTAATTATTAAAACACAATCAAGGGAAGTATAGGTACTGAGGCTATTTAAATATTAGATTTAGAGACACAAACTAAAAATAAAGACTAAAAGGATATATAGGCTTATTAAACAGCGCTAGTCTTAATAAATGGTTACTGTGACGGAAGAGTGGGTGCCCAGGCTCTCTGATGGGGGGTTGGGCCCATATGTTTTCCCTTATTCTGTGTTTTGGGGCTTGCCTCTCATGCATGTATGTCAATAACAGTGGTGTATTGCTATTCATACAAATTATGTGACAAGACAGTGTACAAAGAAAGATTTTCACAGTCTCTACTTAAAAGACTGATTTACATATCTGAGCAGGCTGCTTCAAAGCAGATAGTTAATTACTCATGGAAGTAAATCTTCTAGGGACAAAAGTGGAATCTGGTCCATCTATTGCCTTCAGATCTGGCACTTGAAAAGGCTGCATTTGTACATCCTCAGCCAGACTGACTACAATCTCAGCAGGTGATCAGGTGGTGGGACTAACAGCTGTTGACAGTGATGCCCATCTGTGTGCTGGGTTACAATTGGTTGCTAAGATCATCGATAGGGGGCATGTTGTGAGCTGACAAGAGAGATGGGCAGTTTTCAAAACCACTTTGCGTGGGAAAAGAGAGATAGTTATTTTAAGTTGCATGAACTATATAGGGGTCGATTTTTAATAAATAAACTACAATTTATTTCACCATTCGTTTTGCTCATTGAAATGATCAGAGTTAAACAACGGTATCGAGTGCTGGTCTCCTGTGACAGTTACTACTGTAGAAATTGAAAGCTCTTTTATGACACCAAGGAACTGTTATTTTGGCGGCTTTATTTGGGATTATTAAGTTACAAGCTATGGTGTGGCTGATCGGAACAGCCAATAGAATGCGAGCTCAATCTGATTGGCTGATTGGATCAGCCAATCGGATTGATCTTGATTCTGATTGGCTGATTCCATCAGCCAATCAGAATATTCCTACCTTAATTCCGATTGGCTGATAGAATCCTATCAGCCAATCGGAATTCGAGGGACACCATCTTGGATGACGTCCCTTAAAGGAACCGTCATTCTTCAGTTGGACGTCGCCGGATGAAGATGGGTCCGCGGTGGAGGTCTTTAGGATGGAGCCGGTCCTCATCGGATGAAGATAGAAGATGCCGCTTGGAAGATGATGGTTGCCGGTCCGGATCTACTCTTCTTCCCGGATAGGATGAAGACTTTGGAGCCTCTTCTGGACCTCTTCAGCCGCCGGAAGATGGACCCGCTTGGGTTGGATGAAGATTTTGGAGCCAGGACGGATCGGTGAACCTGGTATGGTGAAGACAAGGTAGGATGATCTTCAGGGGCTTAGTGTTAGGTTTATTTAAGGGGGGTTTGGGTTAGATTAGGGGTATGTGGGTGGTGGGTTGTAATGTTGGGGGGGGTATTGTATGTTTTTTTTTACAGGCAAACGAGCTGAACTTCTTGGGGCATGCCCCGCAAAGGGCTTTGTTCAGGGCTGGTAAGGTAAAATAGCTTTGAACTTTAGTAATTTAGAATAGGGTAGGGCATTTTTTTATTTTGGGGGGATTTGTTATTTTATTAGGGGGCTTAGAGTAGGTGTAATTAGTTTAAAATTGTTGTAATATTTTTCTTATGTTTGTAAATATTTTTTTATTTTTTGTAACTTAGTTCTTTTTTATTTTTTGTACTTTAGTTAGTTTATTTCATTTTAGTTATTTGTAGGTATTGTATTTAATTTATTTATTGATAGTGTAGTGTTAGGTTTAATTGTAGGTAATTGTAGGTATTTTATTTAATTAATTTATTGATAGTGTAGTGTTAGGTTTAATTGTAACTTAGGTTAGGATTTATTTTACAGGTAAATTTGTAATTATTTTAACTATTTTAGCTATTAAATAGTTCTTAACTATTTAATAGCTATTGTACCTGGTTAAAATAAATACAAAATTACCTGTAAAATAAATATTAATCCTAAAATAGCTATAATATAATTATAATTTATGTTGTAGCTATATTAGGATTTATTTTACAGGTAAGTATTTAGCTTTAAATAGGAATAATTTATTTAATAAGAGTTAATTAATTTCGTTAGATTAAAATTATATTTAACTTAAGGGGGGTGTTAGTGTTAGGGTTAGACTTAGCTTTAGGGGTTAATACATTTATTAGAATAGCGGCGAGATTTGGTCGGCAGATTAGGGGTTAATAATTGAAGTTAGGTGTCGGCGATGTTAGGGAGGGCAGGTTAGGGGTTAATAAAACATAATTTATGCTTACCTGATAAATTTATTTCTCTTGTAGTATATCCAGTCCACGGATCATCCATTACTTGTGGGATATTCTCCTTCCCAACAGGAAGTTGCAAGAGGATCACCCACAGCAGAGCTGCTATATAGCTCCTCCCCTCACTGCCATATCCAGTCATTCGACCGAAACAAGACGAGAAAGGAGAAACCATAGGGTGCAGTGGTGACTGTAGTTTAAATTAAAATTTAGTCCTGCCTTAAAAGGACAGGGCGGGCCGTGGACTGGATACACTACAAGAGAAATAAATTTATCAGGTAAGCATAAATTATGTTTTCTCTTGTTAAGTGTATCCAGTCCACGGATCATCCATTACTTGTGGGATACCAATACCAAAGCTAAAGTACACGGGTGATGGGAGGGACAAGGCAGGAACTTAAACGCAAGGAACCACTGCCTGTAGAACCTTTCTCCCAAAAACAGCCTCCGAAGAAGCAAAAGTGTCAAATTTGTAAAATTTTGAAAAGGTGTGAAGCGAAGACCAAGTCGCAGCCTTGCAAATCTGTTCAACAGAGGCCTCATTTTTAAAGGCCCAGGTGGAAGCCACAGCTCTAGTAGAATGAACTGTAATACTTTCAGGGGGCTGCTGTCCAGCAGTCTCATAGGCTAAGCGTATTATGCTCCGAAGCCAAAAGGAGAGAGAGGTTGCCGAAGCTTTTTGACCTCTCCTCTGTCCAGAGTAAACGACAAACAGGGCAGATGTTTGAAGAAAATCTTTAGTAGCCTGTAAGTAAAACTTCAAGGCACGGACTACGTCCAGGTTATGCAAAAGACGTTCCTTCTTTGAAGAAGGATTAGGACACAATAATGGAACAACAATCTCTTGATTGATATTCCTATTAGAAACCACCTTAGGTAAAAACCCAGGTTTGATACGCAGAACTACCTTGTCTGAATGAAAAATCAGACAAGGAGAATCACAATGTAAGGCAGATAACTCAGAGACTCTTCGAGCCGAGGAAATAGCCATCAAAAACAGAACTTTCCAAGATAAAAGTTTAATATCAATGGAATGAAGGGGTTCAAACGGAACTCCCTGAAGAACTTTAAGAACCAAGTTTAAGCTCCACGGGGGAGCAACAGTTTTAAACACAGGCTTAATCCTAACCAAAGCCTGACAAAATGCCTGGACGTCTGGAACTTCTGCCAGACGCTTGTGCAAAAGAATAGACAGAGCAGAGATCTGTCCTTTTAAAGAACTAGCTGATAAGCCTTTGTCCAAACCCTCTTGGAGAAAGGACAATATTCTAGGAATCCTAACCTTACTCCATGAGTAACTCTTGGATTCACACCAATAAAGATATTTACGCCATATCTTATGGTAGATTTTCCTGGTGACAGGCTTCCGAGCCTGTATTAAGGTATCAATGACTGACTCGGAGAAGCCACGCCTTGATAGAATCAAGCGTTCAATCTCCATGCAGTCAGTCTCAGAGAAAGTAGATTTGGATGATTGAAAGGACCTTGTATTAGAAGGTCCTGCTTCAGAGGCAGAGTCCATGGTGGAAGAGATGACATGTCCACTAGGTCTGCATACCAGGTCCTGCGTGGCCACGCAGGCGCTATCAGAATCACCGATGCTCTCTGCTGTTTGGTTTTGGCAATCAGTCGAGGGAGCAGAGGTAACGGTGGAAACACATAGGCCAGGTTGAAGAACCAAGGAGCTGCTAGAGCATCTATCAGCGTTGCTCCCGGGTCCCTGGACCTGGATCCGTAACAAGGAAGCTTGGCGTTCTGGCGAGACGCCATGAGATCCAGTTCTGGTTTGCCCCAACGATGGACCAGTTGAGCAAACACCTCCGGATGGAGTTCCCACTCCCCGGATGAAAAGTCTGACGACTTAGAAAATCCGCCTCCCAGTTCTCTACGCCTGGGATGTGGATCGCTGACAGATGGCAAGAGTGAGACTCTGCCCAGCGAATTATCTTTGAGACTTCTAACATCACTAGGGAACTCCTGGTTCCCCCTTGATGGTTGATGTAAGCCACAGTCGTGATGTTGTCCGACTGAAATCTGATGAACCTCAGTGTTGCTAACTGAGGCCAAGCTAGAAGAGCATTGAATATTGCTCTTAACTCCAGAATATTTATTGGGAGGAGTTTCTCCTCCTGAGTCCACGATCCCTGAGCCTTCAGGGAGTTCCAGACTGCGCCCCAACCTAGAAGGCTGGCATCTGTTGTTACAATCATCCAATCTGGCCTGCGAAAGGTCATACCCTTGGACAGATGGACCCGAGAAAGCCACCAGAGAAGAGAATCTCTGGTCTCTTGATCCAGATTTAGTAGAGGGGACAAATCTGAGTAATCCCCATTCCACTGACTTAGCATGCATAATTGCAGCGGTCTGAGATGCAGGAACGCAAATGGCACTATGTCCATTGCCGCTACCATTAAGCCGATTACTTCCATGCACTGAGCCACTGACGGGCGTGGAATGGAATGAAGGACACGGCAAGCATTTAGAAGTTTTGATAACCTGGACTCCGTCAGGTAAATTTTCATCTCTACAGAATCTATAAGAGTCCCTAGGAAGGAGACTCTTGTGAGTGGTGATAGAGAACTCTTTTCCACGTTTGAAAGCTTGACGCCTGTATCAGGATGTCGTCTAGATACGGAGCCACCGCTATGCCTCGCGGTCTTAGAACCGCCAGAAGTGAGCCCAGAACCTTTGTAAAAATTCTTGGGGCAGTGGCCAACCCGAAGGGAAGAGCTACAAATTGGTAATGCCTGTCTAGAAAGGCAAACCTTAGGAACCGATGATGATCTTTGCGAATCGGTATGTGAAGGTAGGCATCCTTTAAGTCCACTGTGGTCATGTACTGACCCTCTTGGATCATGGGTAGGATGGTCCGAATAGTTTCCATTTTGAATGATGGAACTCTGAGGAATTTGTTTAAGATCTTTAGATCCAAGATTGGTCTGAAGGTTCCCTCTTTCTTGGGAACCACAAACAGATTTGAATAAAATCCCTGTCCTTGTTCCGTCCGCGGAACTGGATGGATCACTCCCATTACTAGGAGGTCTTGCACACAGCTTAGGAATGCCTCTTTCTTTATCTGGTTTGATGATAACCTTGAAAGATGAAATCTCCCTTGTGGAGGAGAAGCTTTGAAGTCCAGAAGATATCCCTGAGATATGATCTCCAACGCCCAGGGATCCTGAACATCTCTTGCCCACGCCTGGGCGAAGAGAGAAAGTCTGCCCCCTACTAGATCCGTTTCCGGATAGGGGGCCGTTCCTTCATGCTGTCTTGGGGGCAGCAGCAGGCTTCCTGGCCTGCTTGCCCTTGTTCCAGGACTGGTTAGGTTTCCAGGCCTGTCTGGAATGAGCAACAGTTCCCTCTTGTTTTGAAGCGGAGGAAGTTGATGCTGCTCCTGCCTTGAAATTTCGAAAGGCACGAAAATTAGACTGTTTGGCCTTTGATTTGGCCCTGTCCTGAGGAAGGGTATCACCCTTGCCTCCAGTAATGTCAGCAATAATTTCCTTCAAGCCAGGCCCGAATAAGGTCTGCCCCTTGAAAGGAATGTTGAGTAATTTAGACTTTGAAGTCACGTCAGCTGACCAGGATTTAAGCCATAGCGTCCTACGCGCCTGGATGGCGAATCCGGAATTCTTAGCCGTTAGTTTAGTCAAATGAACAATGGCATCAGAAACAAATGAGTTAACTAGCTTAAGCGTTCTAAGCTTGTCAATAATTTCATTCAATGGAGCTGTCTGGATGGCCTCTTCCAGGGCCTCAAACCAGAATGCCGCCGCAGCAGTGACAGGTGCAATGCATGCAAGGGGCTGTAAAATAAAACCTTGTTGAATAAACATTTTCTTAAGGTAACCCTCCAATTTTTTATCCTTTGGATCTGAAAAAGTACAACTGTCCTCAACCGGGATAGTAGTACGCTTTGCTAAAGTAGAAACTGCTCCCTCCACCTTAGGGACCGTCTGCCATAAGTCCCGTGTAGTGGCGTCTATTGGAAACATTTTTCTAAATATAGGAGGTGGGGAAAAGGGCACACCGGGTCTATCCCACTCCTTGCTAATAATTTCTGTAAGCCTTTTAGGTATAGGAAAAACGTCAGTACACACCGGCACTGCATAGTATCTATCCAGCCTACACAATTTCTCTGGAATTGCAACTGTGTTACAGTCATTCAGAGCAGCTAATACCTCCCCAAGCAATACACGGAGGTTCTCAAGCTTAAATTTAAAATTAGAAATCTCTGAATCAGGTTTCCCCAAGTCAGAGATGTCACCCACAGACTGAAGCTCTCCGTCCTCATGTTCTGCATACTGTGACGCAGTATCAGACATGGCTCTAACAGCATTTGCGCGCTCTGTATCTCTCCTAACCCCAGAGCTATTGTGCTTGCCTCTTAATTCAGGCAATCTAGATAATACCTCTGACAGGGTATTATTCATGATTGCAGCCATGTCCTGCAAGGTAATCGCTATGGGCGTCCCTGATGTAATTGGCACCATATTAGTGTGCGTCCCCTGAGCGGGAGGCGAAGGGTCTAACACGTGGGGAGAGTTAGTCGGCATAACTTCCCCCTCGACAGAACCCTCTGGTGATAATTCTTTTATAGATAAAGACTGAACTTTACTGTTTAAGGTGAAATCAATACATTTAGTACACATTCTCCTATGGGGCTCCACCATGGCTTTCAAACATAATGAACAAGTAGGTTCCTCTGTGTCAGACATGTTTAAACAGACTAGCAATGAGACTAGCAAGCTTGGAAAACACTTTAAAACAAGTTTACAAGCAATATAAAAAACGTTACTGCGCCTTTAAGAAACACAAATTTTCCCAAATTTTGAAATAACAGTGAAAAAATGCAGTTACACTAACAAAAATTTTACAGTGTATGTAATAAGTTAGCAGAGCATTGAACCCACTTGCAAATGGATGATTAACCCCTTAATACCAAAAACGGAATAACAAATGACAAAAACGTTTTTTAAACAGTCACAACAACTGCCACAGCTCTACTGTGGCTTTTTACCTCCCTCAATATAACTTTTGAAGCCTTTTGAGCCCTCCAGAGAAGTCCTGGATCATGCAGGAAGAAGCTGGATGTCTGTGTCTGTAATTTTTGCTGTGCAAAAAAATGCCAAAATAGGCCCCTCCCACTCATATTACAACAGTGGGAAGCCTCAGGGAACTGTTTCTAGGCCCAATAAGTTTTATCACCAAACATATGTAAAAAACGATTAAACATGCCAGCAAACGTTTTAAAATACACTTTTATAAGAGTATGTTTCTCTATTAATAAGCCTGATACCAGTTGCTATCACTGCATTTAAGGCTTTACTTACATTACTTCGGTATCAGCAGCATATTCTAGCAAATACGATCCCTAAAAAAATATTTTAACTGCACATACCTTATTGCAGGAAAACCTGCACGCTATTCCCCCTCTGAAGTTACCTCACTCCTCAGAATATGTGAGAACAGCAAAGGATCTTAGTTACTTCTGCTAAGATCATAGAAAACGCAGGCAGATTCTTCTTCTAAATACTGCCTGAGATAAACAGTACACTCCGGTACCATTTAAAAATAACAAACTTTTGATTGAAGAAATAAACTAAGTATAAAACACCACAGTCCTCTTACGACCTCCATCTTAGTTGAGAGTTGCAAGAGAATGACTGGATATGGCAGTGAGGGGAGGAGCTATATAGCAGCTCTGCTGTGGGTGATCCTCTTGCAACATCCTGTTGGGAAGGAGAATATCCCACAAGTAATGGATGATCCGTGGACTGGATACACTTAACAAGAGAAATATAATATAGGGGTCGGCGGTGTTAGGGGCAGCAGATTAGGGGTACATAGCTATAATGTAGCTGGTGGCTCTTTGCGGTCGGCAGATTAGGGGTTAATTATTGTAGGTAGGTGGCGGAGACGTTGTGGGGGGCAGGTTAGGGGTTAATAAATATAATATAGGGGTCAGCGATGTTAGGGCAGCAGATTAGGGGTACATAGGGATAATGTAGCTGGCGGCGGCGTGCGGACGGCAGATTAGGGGTTAATAAGTGTAGGTAGCTGGCGGCGACGTTGTGGGGGGCAGATTAGGGGTTAATAAATATAATATAGGGGTCGGCGGTATTAGGGGCAGCAGATTAGGGGTACATAAGGATAACGTAGGTGGCGGTCGGCAGATTAGGGGTTAAAAAAATTTAATCGAGTTGCGGCGATGTGGGGGGACCTCGGTTTAGGGGTACATAGGTAGTTTATAGGTGTTAGTGTACTTTAGAGTACAGTAGTTAAGAGCTTTATGAACCGGCGTTAGCCCAGAAAGCTCTTAACTACTGACTTTTTTCTGCGGCTGGAGTTTTGTCGTTAGATTTCTAACACTCACTTCAGCCACGACTCTAAATACCGGAGTTAGAAAAATCCCATTGAAAAGATAGGATACGCAATTTACGTAAGGGGATCTGCGGTATGGAAAAGTCGCGGCTGAAAAGTGAGCGTTAGACCCTTTTTTGAGTGACTCCAAATACCGGAGGTAGCCTAAAACCAGCGTTAGGAGCCTCTAACGCTGGTTTTCACGGCTACCGCCAAACTCAAAATCTAGGCCTAAGTTACCAAAAAAATAAACACTAAGTTACACAAAATAAAAAAAGAAATTATCAAAGATTTAAGCCCTATCAAAATAAAAAAGCCCCCCTAAAATAAAAAAAACCCTAGCCTACAATAAACTACCAATGGCCCTTAAAAGGGCCTTTGCGGGGCATTGCCCCAAAGAAATCAGCTCTTTTACCAGTAAATTAAAAATACAAATACCCCCCAACAGTAAAACCCACCACCCACATAACCAACTCCCCCAAATAAAAACCTAACTAAAAAAACTAATCTCCCCATTGCCCTGAAAAGGGCATTTGGATGGGCATTGCTCTTAAAAGGGCATTTAGCTCTATTGCAGCCCAAACCCTAATCTAAAACTTAAACCCACCCAATACACCCTTAAAAAATCCTAACACTAACCCATGAAGATTCACTTACAGTTTTGAAGATCCGACATCCATCCTCCAAGAAGCCAGCAGAAGTCTTCATCCAAGTGGCCGAAGTCTTCATCCAAGCCCGCAGAAGTCTTCACACAGACGGCATCTACTATATTTATCCATCCGGTGCGGAGCGGCTCCATCTTCAAGACATCCGACGCGGAGCATCCTCTTCGCTCAACGTCTTCTTCCCAAATGAAGGTTCCTTTAAATGATGTCATCCAAGATGGCGTCCCTTAGATTCCGATTGGCTGATTCTATCAGCCAATCGGAATTAAGGTTGAAAAAAATCCTATTGGCTGTTGCAATCAGCCAATAGGATTGAGCTTTCATCCTATTGGCTGATCCAATCAGCCAATAGGCGGGATATGGGTTAATAACATAATGTAGGTGGCGGTCGTGTAGGGGGCAGCAGATTAGGGGTTAATGACATAATGTAGGTGGCAGAGGGGTCCGGGAGCAGCGGGATAGGGGTTAATAAGTTTATTAGAGTTGCGGTGTGCTCCGGGAGTGGCGGTTTAGGGGGTTAATAACTTTATTTAGTTGCTGCAGGGTCCGGGAACGGCGGTATAGGGGTAAAACATTTTAGTATAGTGGCAGTGTTTAGTGACAGTATACAAATAAAGCTGTGAAAAAGCCGAATAGCAGCGAGATCGATGACTGTTAGTTAACAACAGTCCGTTGCTCATCGCCCTGTACTTTGTGCACATTTTTTTGACAGCTTTTTTGTTAAATAAGGAGAGCGTATTCAGGTCAGAGGCCGCGATGTTAGGCGATGCGTATTGGTGCCGGTGAATGCAGCACAGTTGACAGCTTGATAAGTAGGCCTCTATATATCCTTTTAGAGAAAAAACTGTAAGATCTGCAGTGCGAACATTTTTACAGATTTACCCTGAGATTAGAGAGACAATTTCATATGTCTTATGGAATGCCCATGTTCAGCCAAGTTTACGAAAAAACAACAATTATGCTTTGTAGTTTGAACTTTAAAGTATGAATATAATGGTTTGTTTTGCACATCCAGTGTACTTAAAGGGACAGTCTAGTCCAAAATAAACTTTCATGATTCAGATAGAGCATGTAATTTTAAACAATTTTCCAATACTTTTATTACCAATTTTGATTTGTTCTCTTGGTATTCTTAGTTGAAAGCTAAACCTAGGAGGTTCATATGCTAATTTCTAAGCCCTTGAAGGCCGCCTCTTCTATCATTTTGACAGTTTTTCACCACTAGATGGTGTTAGTTCATGTGTGTCATATAGATAACACTGTGCTCATGCACGTGGATTTCCGGTGAGCCAGCATTGATTTGCTAAAATGGATGTCTGTCAAAGAACTGAAATAAGGGGGCAGTTTGATGAGGCTTAGATAAAAGGTAATCACATAGGTAAAAAGTGTATTTATATAACTATGTTGGTTGTGCAAAACTAGGGAATGGGTAATAAAGGGATTATCTATCTTTTTAAACAATAACAATTCTGGTGTAGACTGTCCCTTTAAATTATGATTTACACTGTGCATAGTTAATAAGATTTATTCCTGTGTAATTTACAAACAAATGTTACATTTTTGATCAAATACTATCGGCTAGATTTAGAGTTTTGTCGGTAAAGACCCGCGTAGGGAGCGTTGAGCCGAATTTAGCTCCACTTCAACCCTCAATACCAGCGTTGCTTACGGTAGCGGTAAGCTGGTAAAACGTGCTCATGCACGACATCCTCATAGGAAACCATGTGGCAGATTGGGCTGAAAAAAAACCTAACACCTGCAAAAAAAGCAGCATTAAGCTGCCAACACAGCTCCATTGTTTCCTATGGGGAAATACTTTCTAAGTCTACACCTAACACCCTAACATGAACCCAGAGTCTAAACACCCCTAACCTTACACTTATTACCCCTAATCTGCCGCCCCCGCTATCGCTGACCCCTGCATATTATTATTAACCCATAATCTTCCGCTCCAGACACCACCGCAACCTACATTATCCCTATGAACCCCTAATCTGCTGCCCCCAACATCGCAGACACCTACATAATATTTATTAACCCCTAATCTGCCTCCCCAACGTTGCCGCCACCTAACTTCAAGTATTAACCCCTAATCTGCCTACCGGACCTCGCCGCTACTAAAATAAATGTATTAACCCCTAAAGCTAAGTCTAACCCTAACCCTAACACCCCCCTAAATTAAATATAATTTTAATCTAACGAAATAAATTAACTCTTATTAACTAAAGTATTCCTATTTAAAACGAAATACTTACCTGTAAAATGAACCCTAATATAGCTACAATATAACGAATAATTATATTGTAGCTATTTTAGGATTTATATTTATTTTACAGGTAACTTTGTATTTATTTTAACTAGGTACAATAGCTATTAAATAGTTATTAACTATTTAATAGCTACCTAGTTAAAATAATTACAAAATTACCTGTAAAATAAATCTTAACCTAAGTTACAATTAAATCTAACACTACACTATCATTAAATTAATTAAATAAATTAGCTACCAATACCTACAATTAAATACAATTAAATAAACTAAACTAAATTACAAAAAAAACATAAATAAAAACATAAATAAAAAAATTACAAGAATTTTAAACTAATTACACCTAAAAAGAGAAGAGGAACAGAGGCGCCAAGCATGACCTAGTAACGTCAGGGCACCAGACAACACAGACGCCTCTTGTAAGTGCAACTTTAAAAATTCTATCCTCCTGGTTTAAAGAATACTAGGCTATGTTTTTGTGCCTTTTTCCATCTCCAGGACTCAACCAATAGGCCATCCTAAGGATCATCTGGTTTCGGACCTCTAGCTGGTTGTCACGTGAGCTGGACCATGTATATAGTTCCAGTCTGCTACAATAGCACCATAAGGGTGCGCCTCACTTGTGAGTATATTTCTATCTTGTTGGTCCTGTGTCGTCTGGTGCCCTGACGTTACTAGGCCATGCTTGGCGCCTCTGTTCCTCTTCTCTTTTCAGACCACGTTTCATCAGGATGACCGTCCTATGACAGAGAGCTGCCTATATTTCCAATCTAAGATTTGTTGTGGACTTTGTGTGATATTTGCATATATCCATGTGCCCTTGACCCACTCATTTGGGTTTCATTTTTCTTATTGAGTGCATAAATTGTGTCATTTTTAATAATTTTAGCTATACCTATTGTATTTTCATGTTGCAGGTGTTATATACTAGTTAGCGCCCCCTACAGAGCGTGGTGTGTACTGAGTGCACACCACTCTCTTTATTCTTTTTGTGCTAATTACACCTAATCTAAGCCCCCTAATAAAATAAAAAAAATAAAAATAATAAAAGTCCCTACCCTATTCTACATTACAAAGTAATCAGCTCTTTTACCAGCCCTTTTTGCGGGGCATTGCCCCAAAGTAATCAGCTCTTTTGCCTGTAAAAAAAAAATACAACCCCCCCAACATTAAAACTGATCGGAACAGCCAATAGAATGCGAGCTCAATCTTATTGGCTGATTGGATCAGCCAATCAGATTGAACTTGAATCTGATTGGCTGATTGAATCAGCCAATCAGATTTTTCCTACCTTAATTGCGATTGGCTGATAGAATACTATCAGCCAATCGGAATTCGAGGGATGCCATCTTGGATGACGTCATTTAAAGGAACCTTCATTCGGCGAGTAGGCGTCGGTTGAAGAGGATGGATCTTCGTCGGCTGGGAAGAAGACGGCTCCGCTCTGCTCTGGATGGATGAAGATAGAAGATGCCGTTTGGATGAAGATGTCTGCCGGTCTGAATGTCCTCTTCTGCTCGGATAGGATGAAGACTTCTGCCGGTCTGGATGTCCTCTTCTGCCCCATCAGATGAAGACTTCGGCCTGGCTGGGTGAAGACGACTCAAGGTAGGGAGATCTTCAGGGGGGTAGTGTTAGGTTTATTTAAGGGGGGTTTGGGTGGGTTAGAGTAGGAGTATGTGGGTGGTGGGTTTTAATGTTGGGGAGGTTGTATTTTTTTTTTACAGGCAAAAGAGCTGATTACTTTGGGGCATGCCCCGCAAAAAGCCCTTTTAAGGGCTGGTAAAAGAGCTGATTACTTTGTAATGTAGAATAGGGTAGGGACTTTTATTATTTTACCCAGTTAAAATAAATACAAAGTTGCCTGTAAAATAAATATAAATCCTAAAATAGTTACAATATAATTATTCGTTATATTGTAGCCATATTAGGGATTATTTTACAGGTAAGTATTTAGTTTTAAATAGGAATACTTTAGTTAATAAGACTTAATTTATTTTGTTAGATTAAAATTATATTTAATTTATATTTAATTTAGGGGGGTGTTAGGGTTAGGGTTAGACTTAGCTTTAGGGGTTAATACATTTATTATAGTAGCGGCGAGGTCCGGTCGGCAGATTAGGGGTTAATACTTGAAGTTAGGTGGCGGCGACGTGGGGGGGGGCAGATTAGGGGTTAATAAATATTATGTAGGTGTCGGCGATGTTAGGGGCAGCAGATTAGGGGTTCATAGGGATAATGTAGGTGGCGGCGATGTGCGGTCGGCAGATTAGGGGTTAAAAATATTTATTACAGTGGCGGCGATGTGGGGGGACCTCGGTTTAGGGGTACATAGGTAGTTTATGGGTGTTAGTGTACTTTAGAGCACTGTAGTTAAGAGCTTTATATACCGGGTTAGCCCATAAAGCTCTTAACTACAGCCTTTCCATGGGCATTAGGAGTCTTGTCCTCACTTCAGCCAAGACTCTAAATACCAGCGTTAGGAAGATCCCATTGAAAAGATAGGATACGCAATTGTCGTAAGGGGATCTGCGGTATGGAAAGGTCGCGGCTTGAAAGTGAGCGGTACACCTTTACCTGTCCGACTCTAAATACCAGCGGGCAGCCAAAAGCAGCGTTATGACCCCTTATCACTGCTTTTGACGGCTAACGCAGAACTCTAAATCTAGGTGTATTTTTGGTGAACAATTTTGTTACAATTTTTTATTTGGCTTAATAATACAATTTTCCTCTGCTTATTTTTATGTGAATGGTTCAATTTTTCATTTTGTCTGTGCACTTTTCATATAAAAAACAGAATTTATGCTTACCTGATAAATTACTTTCTCCAACGGTGTGTCCGGTCCACGGCGTCATCCTTACTTGTGGGAATATCTCTTCCCCAACAGGAAATGGCAAAGAGTCCCAGCAAAGCTGGCCATATAGTCCCTCCTAGGCTCCGCCCACCCCAGTCATTCGACCGACGGACAGGAGGAAAAATATAGGAGAAACCATATGGTACCGTGGTGACTGTAGTTAGAGAAAATAATTCATCAGACCTGATTAAAAAACCAGGGCGGGCCGTGGACCGGACACACAGTTGGAGAAAGTAATTTATCAGGTAAGCATAAATTCTGTTTTCTCCAACATTGGTGTGTCCTGTCCACGGCGTCATCCTTACTTGTGGGAACCAATACCAAAGCTTTAGGACACGGATGAAGGGAGGGAGCAAATCAGGTTACCTAAACGGAAGGCACCACGGCTTGCAAAACCTTTCTCCCAAAAATAGCCTCCAAAGAAGCAAAAGTATCAAATTTGTAAAATTTGGCAAAAGTGTGCAGTGAAGACCAAGTCGCTGCCTTACATATCTGGTCAACAGAAGCCTCGTTCTTGAAGGCCCATGTGGAAGCCACAGCCCTAGTGGAGTGAGCTGTGATTCTTTCAGGAGGCTGCCGTCCGGCAGTCTCATAAGCCAATCGGATGATGCTTTTAAGCCAAAAGGAAAGAGAGGTAGAAGTCGCTTTTTTACCTCTCCTTTTACCAGAATAGACAACAAACAAAGAAGATGTTTGTCTGAAATCTTTTGCAGCCTCTAAATAGAATTTTAGAGCACGGACTACGCCCAAATCGTGCAACAAACGTTCCTTCTTTGAAACTGGATTCGGACATAAAGAAGGTACAACTATCTCCTGGTTAATATTCTTGTTAGAAACAACCTTTGGAAGAAAACCAGGCTTAGTACGCAAAACCACCTTATCTGCATGGAACACCAGATAGGGCGGAGAACACTGCAGAGCAGATAACTCTGAAACTCTTCTAGCAGAAGAAATAGCAACCAAAAACAAAACTTTCCAAGATAGTAACTTAATATCTATGGAATGTAAAGGTTCAAACGGAACCCCTTGAACTGAAAGAACTACATTTAGACTCCAGGGAGGAGTCAAAGGTCTGTAAACAGGCTTGATCCTAACCAGAGCCTGAACAAATGCTTGAACATCTGGCACAGCTGCCAGTCATTTGTGTAGTAAGACAGATAAAGCAGAGATCTGTCCCTTTAGAGAACTTGCAGATAATCCTTTCTCCAAACCTTCTTGTAGAAAGGAGAGAATCTTAGGAATTTTTATCTTATTCCATGGGAATCCTTTGGATTCACACCAACAGATATATATTTTCCATATTTTATGGTAAATCTTTCTAGTTACCGGTTTTCTGGCCTGAACCAGAGTATCTATCACAGAATCTGAAAACCCACGCTTTGATAGAATCAAGCGTTCAATCTCCAAGCCGTCAGCTGGAGGGAGACCAGATTTGGATGTTCGAATGGACCCTGAACAAGAAGGTCCTGTCTCAAAGGTAGCTTCCATGGTGGAACCGATGACATATTCACCAGGTCTGCATACCAAGTCCTGCGTGGCCACGCAGGAGCTATCAAGATCACCGAGGCCCTCTCCTGTTTGATCCTGGCTACCAGCCTGGGAATGAGAGGAAACGGTGGAAATACATAAGCTAGGTTGAAGGTCCAAGGTGCTACTAGTGCATCTACTAGAGTCGCCTTGGGATCCCTGGATCTGGACCCGTAGCAAGGAACCTTGAAGTTCTGACGAGACGCCATCAGATCCATGTCTGGAATGCCCCATAATTGAGTTAGTTGGGCAAAGATCTCCGGGTGGAGTTCCCACTCCCCCGGATGGAATGTCTGACGACTCAGATAATCCGCTTCCCAGTTTTCCACACCTGGGATGTGGATCGCAGATAGGTGGCAGGAGTGATCCTCCGCCCATTGAATTATTTTGGTCACTTCTTTCATCGCCAGGGAACTCCTTGATCCCCCCTGATGATTGATATACGCAACGGTCGTCATGTTGTCTGATTGGAATCTTATGAATCTGGCCTTTGCTAGCTGAGGCCAAGCCCTGAGAGCATTGAAGATCACTCTTAGTTCCAGAATGTTTATCGGGAGAAGAGACTCTTCCCGAGACCATAGTCCCTGAGCTTTCAGGGATTCCCAGACCGCGCCCCAGCCCACTAGACTGGCGTCGGTCGTGACAATGACCCACTCTGGTCTGCGGAAGCTCATTCCCTGGGATAGATGGTCCAGGGTCAGCCACCAACGGAGTGAATCTCTGGTCTTCTGATCTACTTGAATCATTGGAGACAAGTCTGTATAGTCCCCATTCCACTTTTTGAGCATGCACAGTTGTAATGGTCTTAGATGAATTCGTGCAAAAGGAACTATGTCCATTGCTGCAACCATCAACCCTACTACTTCCATGCACTGCGCTATGGAAGGACGTGGAACAGAATGAAGAACTTGACAAGTGCTTAGAAGTTTTGACTTTCTGACCTCTGTCAGAAAAATCCTAATTTCTAAGGAATCTATTATTGTTCCCAAAAAGGGAACTCTTGTTGACGGAGACAGAGAACTTTTTTCTATGTTCACCTTCCATCCGTGTGATCTGAGAAAGGCCAGAACGATGTCTGTATGAGCCTTTGCTTTTGACAGGGACGATGCTTGTATTAGAATGTCGTCCAAGTAAGGTACTACTGCAATGCCCTCGGTCTTAGAACCGCTAGAAGGGACCCTAGTACCTTTGTGAAAATCCTTGAAGCAGTGGCTAACCCGAATGGGAGGGCCACAAACTGGTAATGTTTGTCCAGAAAGGCTAACCTTAGGAACTGATGATGTTCTTTGTGGATAGGAATATGTAGGTACGCATCCTTTAGATCCACGGTAGTCATAAATTGACCTTCCTGGATAGTGGGTAGAATCGTTCGAATGGTTTCCATCTTGAACGATGGTACCCTGAGAAATTTGTTTAGGATCTTCAAATCCAAAATTGGTCTGAAAGTTCCCTCTTTTTTGGGAACTACGAACAGATTTGAATAAAATCCCATTCCTTGTTCCTTTATTGGAACTGGGTGTATCACTCCCATCTTTAACAGGTCTACTACACAATGTAAGAACGCCTGTCTCTTTATTTGGTTTAAGGATAAGTGAGACATGGGGAACCTTCCCCTTGGGGGTAGTTCCCTGAATTCCAGAAGATAACCCTGAGAAACTATTTCTAGTGCCCAGGGATCCTGAACATCTCTTGCCCAAGCCTGAGCAAAGAGAGAGAGTCTGCCCCCTACTAGATCCGGTCCCGGATCGGGGGCTACTCCTTCATGCTGTTTTGTTAGCAGCAGCAGGCTTCTTGGCCTGCTTACCCTTGCATCAGTTTCCAGGCTGGTTTGGGTTGTGAGGCATTACCCTCTTGCTTAGAGGATGCAGAATTAGAGGCCGGTCCGTTCCTGAAATTGCGAAAGGAACGAAAATTAGACTTATTCTTGGCCTTGAAAGCCCTATCTTGTGGAAGGGCGTGGTGTCTGAGATAATCTCTTTCAATTCTGGTCCAAATAGAGTTTTACCTTTGAAAGGGATGTTAAGCAATTTTGTCTTGGATGACACATCCGCTGACCAAGACTTTAGCCAAAGCGCTCTGCGCGCCACGATTGCAAACCCTGAATTTTTCGCCGCTAATCTAGCTAATTGCAAAGCGGCATCTAAAATAAAAGAGTAAGCCAACTTAAGTGCGTGAACTCTGTCCATAACCTCCTCATATGGAGTCTCTCTACTGAGCGACTTTTCTAGTTCCTCGAACCAGAACCACGCTGCTGTAGTGACAGGAACAATGCACGAAATGGGTTGTAGAAGGTAACCTTGCTGTACAAAAATCTTTTTAAGCAAACCCTCTAATTTTTTATCCATAGGATCTTTGGAAGCACAACTATCCTCGATAGGAATAGTAGTGCGCTTGTTTAGAGTAGAAACTGCCCCCTCGACCTTAGGGACTGTCTGCCATAAGTCCTTTCTGGGGTCGACCATAGGAAATAATTTCTTAAATATAGGAGGGGGAACAAAAGGTATGCCTGGCTTTTCCCACTCCTTATTCACTATGTCCGCCACCCGCTTGGGTATAGGAAAAGTGTCGGGGTGCACCGGAACCTCTAGGAACTTGTCCATCTTGCATAATTTCTCTGGAATGACCAAGTTGTCATAATCATCCAGAGTAGATAACACCTCCTTAAGCAGTGCGCGGAGATGTTCTAATTTAAATTTAAATGTCACAACATCAGGTTCAGCTTGTTGAGAAATTTTTCCTGAATCTGAAATTTCCCCATCTGACAAAACCTCCCTCATGGCCACTTCAGATTGGTGTGAGGGTATGACAGAACAATTATCATCAGCGCCCTCCTGCTCTTCAGTGTTTAAAACAGAGCAATCGCGCTTTCTCTGATATGTAGGCATTTTGGATAAAATATTTGCTATGGAGTTATCCATTACAGCCGTCAATTGTTGCATGGTAATAAGCATTGGCGCGCTAGATGTACTAGGGGCCTCCTGCGTGGGCAAAACTGGTGTAGACACAGTAGGAGATGATGTAGTATCATGTTTACTCCCCTCATCTGAGGAATCATCTTGGGCAATTTCATTATCTGTGGCAGTACTGTCCTTACTTTGTTTGGACGCTATGGCACAATTATCACACAAATTTAAATGGGGAGACACATTGGCTTTCATACATATAGAACATAGCTTATCCGAAGGCACAGACATGTTAAACAGGCTTAAACTTGTCAATAAAGCACAAAAAACGTTTTAAAACAAAACCGTTACTGTCTCTTTAAATTTTAAACAGAAAACACTTTATTACTGAATATGTGAAAAAGTATGAAGGAATTGTTCAAAAATTACCACCACAGTGTCTTAAAGCATTAAGAGTATTGCACACCAATTTTCAGAGCTTTAACCTTTAAAATAACGGAACCGGAGCCGTTTACAAATTTAACCCCTATACAGTCCCAGCTATAGCCTTTGCTGTGACCTAACCAAGCCCAGAGGGGAATACGATACCAAGTGACGCCTTCTAGAAACTTTTCCAGCTACTTTCAGATCCTCACACATGCATCTGCATGTCTTGCTCTCAAAAACAACTGCGCAGTAATGGCGCGAAAATGAGGCTCAGCCTACAACTGGGAAGGCCCTCCCTGACTGGAAAAGGTGTCTAACATAGTGCCTGCCGTTAAAAAAACGTTCCCCAAGTTTATAAATGTGAATTATCAGCATAAACATGTATAAAATGCCCAAATAAAGCAATTGATTTAGCCCATAAAAGTGTCTACCAGTTTTATAGCCCATATTAAGCCCTTTATTCTGTTTGCTTGACTAAGAAAATGGCTTACCGGTCCCCATGAGGGGAAATGACAGCCTTCCAGCATTACATGGTCTTGTTAGAAATATGGCTAGTCATACATTAAGCAGAAAAGTCTGCTAACTGTTTCCCCCAACTGAAGTTACTTCATCTCAACAGTCCTATGTGGAAACAGCAATCGATTTTAGTTACTGTCTGCTAAAATCATCTTCCTCTCACAAACAGAAATCTTCATCCTTTTCTGTTTCAGAGTAAATAGTACATACCAGCACTATTTTAAAATAACAAACACTTGATAGAAGAATAAAAAACTATATTTAAACACCAAAAAACTCTTAACCATCTCCGTGGAGATGTTGCCTGTGCAACGGCAAAGAGAATGACTGGGGTGGGCGGAGCCTAGGAGGGACTATATGGCCAGCTTTGCTGGGACTCTTTGCCATTTCCTGTTGGGGAAGAGATATTCCCACAAGTAAGGATGACGCCGTGGACCGGACACACCAATGTTGGAGAAATGTAGCCCCTTAGCGAGACACCCTGTTTCCCGGAAAAAAAGTAGCTTTAGATCATTCCATCATGGAAATAGAAGTACTGGCAAGCATTCTTTAATAATCTCACCAGTTAAGAGAGCTTTAGATCATCGGCCCTAAGTATTGGGCTTTGGCAAATGGATAATATAAATATATTATTATTCTATATCCTACCCTATAGATTGTAAGTTCCCAAGGAAATAGGGCCCTCCATTCCTTCTCTATTTGGTTGATACATTTTGTTTAGTCTCTTACAAATATTATATCATGGTTGTATTTTTAGCATTTGCACCCATGGGCAGTGCTGCGTAAATTGTTGGTGCTTATAAATAAAGTATAATAATAATTATATATATATATATATATATATATAAACTGTGTGCAGAATTATTAGGCAATTGAGTATTTTGACCACATCATCCTCTTTATGCATGTTGTCTTACTCCAAGCTGTATAGGCTCGAAAGCCTACTACCAATTAAGCATATTAGGTGATGTGCATCTCTGTAATGAGAAGGGGTGTGGTCTAATGACAAAAACACCCTATATCAGGTGTGCATAATTATTAGGCAACTTCCTTTCCTTTGGCAAAATGGGTCAAAAGAAGGACTTGACAGGCTCAGAAAAGTCAAAAATAGTGAGATATCTTGCAGAGGGATGCAGCACTCTTAAAATTGCAAAGCTTCTGAAGCGTGATCATCGAACAATCAAGCGTTTCATTCAAAATAGTCAACAGGGTCGCAAGAAGCGTGTGGAAAAACCAAGGCGCAAAATAACTGCCCATGAACTTAGAAAAGTCAAGCGTGCAGCTGCCAAGATGCCACTTGCCACCAGTTTGGCCATATTTCAGAGCTGCAACATCACTGGAGTGCCCAAAAGCACAAGGTGTGCAATACTCAGAGACATGGCCAAGGTAAGAAAGGCTGAAAGACGACCACCACTGAACAAGACACACAAGCTGAAACGTCAAGACTGGGCCAAGAAATATCTCAAGACTGATTTTTCTAAGGTTTTATGGACTGATGAAATGAGAGTGAGTCTTGATGGGCCAGATGGATGGGCCTTGGCTGGATTGGTAAAGGGCAGAGAGCTCCAGTCCGACTCAGACGCCAGCAAGGTGGAGGTGGAGTACTGGTTTGGGCTGGTATCAAAGATGAGCTTGTGGGGCCTTTTCGGGTTGAGGATGGAGTCAAGCTCAACTCCCAGTCCTACTGCCAGTTTCTGGAAGACACCTTCTTCAAGCAGTGGTGCAGGAAGAAGTCTGCATCCTTCAAGAAAAACATGATTTTCATGCAGGACAATGCTCCATCACACGCGTCCAAGTACTCCACAGCGTGGCTGGCAAGAAAGGGTATAAAAGAAGAAAATCTAATGACATGGCCTCCTTGTTCACCTGATCTGAACCCCATTGAGAACCTGTGGTCCATCATCAAATATGAGATTTACAAGGAGGGAAAACAGTACACCTCTCTGAACAGTGTCTGGGAGGCTGTGGTTGCTGCTGCACGCAATGTTGATGGTGAACAGATCAAAACACTGACAGAATCCATGGATGGCAGGCTTTTGAGTGTCCTTGCAAAGAAAGGTGGCTATATTGGTCACTGATTTGTTTTTGTTTTGTTTTTGTATGTCAGAAATGTATATTTGTGAATGTTGGTTTCACTGGTAAAAATAAATAATTGAAATGGGTATATATGTTTTTTGTTAAGTTGCCTAATAATTATGCACAGTAATAGTCACCTGCACACACAGATATCCCCCTAAAATAGCTATAACTAAAAACAAACTAAAAACTACTTCCAAAAATATTCAGCTTTGATATTAATGAGTTTTTTGGGTTCATTGAGAACATGGTTGTTGTTCAATAATAAAATTAATCCTCAAAAATACAACTTGCCTAATAATTCTGCACTCCCTGTATATATATATATATATATATATATATATATATATATATATATATATATATATATATATATATATATTTGTGTGTGTGTGTGTGTGAAGAAAGTAGAATGCTTCCAGCCAGAAGCAAGCTGTGTCGATTATGCACAAGTATTAAGTCATATATAAAAATAAGTGTGAAATGTGAGTGCAATCAGTACTTTTAGAGCAGGGGTACCAAGTTCATTGTATCCGGGGGCCAATGGCCAAGTGTTCTTCTCCCACATGGGCAACATGAACAGAGTGCTCTTGAGCTGAATATACTACAAACTGGAAGTGGCATTTACCCAAGTAGTAGTAGCGCATGGTATGAGCTATAGTCCACAATAGACATAAACAGTGTATATTTACCTTGTGAGTGCCAAGTGATCATTCTGGAACTGAATAAAAAGTGACATTTACCCAAACAGTAAATAATGGGAGTCTACAATGGACAATGCATGCTAGTCTTTACATTTATCTTGTGAGTGCCTATATAGAACATTAACTTGTTATATATCTTAGAACCCAAAAAATAATGATGGGCCCAAATTAATAATTTTACCAAATAAGCAAGGGAGGGCCAGATTAAACTATCTTAATGGCTGCATATGGCCCCAGGGCCTGTACATTGAGACCACTGTTTTATAGGTATAGTAAATTGCAAACACAAAAATGGATTACAATATACAAAAAATGCAGCTAAACAAAGTGAAGTACATAGGGCTCAAAGAGATCTGTGATAGAAATAGGTGTTAAGGTGAACACAACTTAGGATGATGAGAAATCTAAAGCCTTTCTTTTATCCCTGGATGCGGAAAAGGCTTTCGATAATGTCAAATGGCCCTATCTTTTTGATGCTTTAAATCATTTTAATTTCCAAGGCCTCTATATACAAGTACTGCGTAAAGTATACTCAACCCCTACAGCCCGCATATTATTCAATGGTTGTTTCTCCCCGGATTTTACTCTGTAAAGGGGCACCAGACAGGGATGTCCTTTGTCCCCTCTGAATTTTGATTAGGCTTTGGAGCCTTTAGCAGTGAAGTTGAGACAGATCTTTCCAGGTGTGAATATTAAAAACAATACACATAAGTTAGCATTGTACGCGGATGACATGCTTCTGTTTGTAGATTCCCCAAAAGTACATGTTCCTATAATTTTAGATACTCTACATACGTTTGGTAAATTTTCAGGCTATAAGAAGAATAATTCCAAGTCAGAAATCCTATGGTTACATAAACACAATTCTTATACTACATCTTACCCTTTTGTAGAAGTATCCAACTCACTTATCTAGGTATAAATTTGAACAAAAATCCAAATAAACTATACATTGTACGCGGATGACATGCTTCTGTTTGTAGATTCCCCAAAAGTACATGTTCCTATAATTTTAGATACTCTACATACGTTTGGTAAATTTTCAGGCTATAAGAAGAATAATTCCAAGTCAGAAATCCTATGGTTACATAAACACAATTCTTATACCACATCTTACCCTTTTGTAGAAGTATCCAACTCACTTATCTAGGTATAAATTTGAACAAAAATCCAAATAAACTATACAAACTTAACATTGCAACTCAGTGTAACTCAATTTGCTCCCAGCTAATTGACTGGAAAAATCTTCCCTTAGGCTTCACTGGAAGCATAAACCTATTCAAAATGTCTCTTCTACCAAATATTCTATATCCACTACTTATGCTGCCCTTCCTGCTGACTAAAGGAGATATCAGGATATTAGAAAGAGCTATTGGTCACTTCATTTGACGAGGGAAAAATCTTGAATCGTGGCTCACAAACTCCAACTTTCCTATTTAAATGGAGGCCTGGGGTTGCCAAATATTCAATTCTATAACTGGGCAACTCTATTACGACTAGTGACAGACTGACAATTAGATACAGCATACTTTTATGATAAACGTAAAACCTTAGAAGCAACCTTTACAGCACCATACGCCCTGTCCTATGTTCCCTGCTGCTCTTTAAAAGACCTACCACAAAATACAAAAAAAACCCTCCTGTATAGAGATCCCCTCAGAGCATGGTCACAAGCTCACAAATTGCTGGGATACCTGCAACCATCCCCAAAATTCATACCTATAAAAGGGAATGCTAGCTTCCCAGCAGGAGATAAATATGCACTTTTTGCTCTGTGGAGGGAGAGGGGACTGAGAAGGGTGGGGGATGCTCTGGATACACTGTCGCACACCGTGAGAACATTCCAAGACATGAAAACCAAATTCGACCTTCCACATAAACATTTCTATGCTTATTTGCAACTTAAGCGTCATATTACAAAACAAGAAGAATCCAAACCAAATTTTTGGAACCAAACACCTTTTGCAATCTCGAAAATAGCGTTCACTATGGGACATTTCTCAATATCAGAATTTCATCAAGATTTACTTAGACAGCAAATGACTAAAGCTCACTCACATTTTAGGGAAATTACAATTAGACACAACAAATGAAATTACCATTTTAGACATTAAAAACAGCCTCATTAAAGCTAAATCAGCCACATTGACTATGACGTTGCAGGAGGCACAGATAACATTAATTAATAGAGACTATATTACGCCCAGTTGATAGATAAAATGGAATCCGCAAAAGCCAAATCACTGTATAAAATGCCATTATCCTAATTCCTCCTTATCTCACTATTTTTATGAATACCCACTTATTCGGCACTTCTGGAGTCTCATACAATACTGGTTTAGAGTAGTCATGTCTATTGAAATAACTTTCAATATCACCAATATTTACCTGTTCACATGGAATATCCTAAGCAGCAAACTTCACCCTCTACTAACCATTTGCACACTTGTCATAAGACATTGCATTCTAACGCAATGGTGTTCTAAAAATCCCCCTAATATGACTCAATTTAAAAGTGCTCTCTATAAACACTTATTCATTGAACAACAAAATGTCATTCTAGACATCAAACACAGATTGCCTGCCTTTTTGAAGAAAAGGAAGGTCTTTTTAGAAAATGTGTTATTGGGAAAACAAAAACAAATCCTTAAACTTTTCATGCAACATGAGATAATGTTGGAAGCATCCTTGTGGGAAGAATGGGCATCATTATTTGAAACACGACCCCCCAAAATGCAACAGGAGAATCTGAAGAAATACTCATTAAGACTTTTTTTTTTTTTAATTTCCCCTTAAAGTATTATATTTGTTTGTTTTTTTCATCTCTACCTTGCTATCCTCTTCCTATCCCATCCTCTTAGGTTAAGATGTGTCACTATTAGTATGGACAGGGATATAATTGGTTTTAAGGTTAATAGAAGTAATAGGTTATTAGGTTAGTAAAGGTATGCAAGTTATTATTAAAAAATATATTGAAGGGCACATACAGGTAGACAGACTGGTAAACCTTCCAAAAAGTACTCTGAAATTTATAACAACTACTTGCTAATAATAGTTGTAGTTGAACTCAATGTAGTATTGCTATGATTACCTTGTTATATTCCTTACTCAACTATATCCTATTGATGAATATACCAAACATGTTAAAGATGTAAACTTGGAAGATCATGACTGTTACAAACATGTATGTAACTGTTGCACCTGTTTTGATGTGTCCTCAATAAAAAAAAACAAATAATAAAAAAAAAGAAATAGGTGTTAGTGCTTATTCAGTATGTATAATCAGTTCCCAAAAACGTAGCAATGGAATCCAAATTTCAGAGAAACAGACAAAAAAATCCCTAATAGATCCTGCAATATATCATATGGGTCTGGTAATCCCAATGATAAACCACCTACTATAAGGGACCTCAGTCTGATATGAGGTAAGTGTCACATATAAGAGGTGTCTTCAGTGGCTTCCCAGCATGGTTATCGCTGTGTTGCGCTTGTCTTTCTCAGTGTTTCTTGTAGTATGGTATCCCTTAAGGCTCCATGCACTGGTATAAAGATAAAGGGAAGAGACAAAAGCAGTAAATAGTGTAATACTGTTTCTTTAAAAAGTGGTAAAAAATCCCCACCATAAGAATCACACTCACACTATCTACCCTCAAAGGCAATCTGAGGTATTTTACAAGCAGATATAATTAATCACAAATGCAGTTCACGGGGATACAGTTCACATAGAAATAGTGTATCAATGGTAGCAGGAAATACTTTGACTCACCGGATCATGCCCAAGCCTGTAAGTATAATCCAAGTAGAAAAATACAGCTATTCCTGACACATTTCAAAGGGTAGTATAGTCCTTCTTCCTCAGAGGTAAAAGCTGTATTGTGTTTGATCAGACGTTTTATTTTGCGGCTAAGATAGCTGTTAAGAGAATGAGGTTGTGCTGATTGGTGGATTAGGGTCATGTGATTAGTTTCATCACACTATGATGTAACCCTGGGTTACAGGAAGCTAATCTGATTGGCCTCCTAAATCATGTGATCGAGTGACCTAGTCTTGGGGTGGAGGATGTTAATCTGATTATCCCCTTTAATCATGTGACCAAAACAGCAAAGAGCATACTGTGTTATGTTTTCATACAGGGGTTGAAGCGTAAACTGTATTACTGTTTGACTGCATGTAAAATTGCCTCATGACAGATAAGGGTACAAGATGTGTGCTTTAGGGATTTGAATAAACTTGATACAAGCTTAGTGTAATTGTTTGATTAGGATCTGTGCAGCGTTCATCCATCCTACTACTACACCATATTTCAACTCACCCTATAGTCTCTTGTGTACATTAGAGAATTAGTTAATATATTCAAGATGGTATACTCAATGTATATAATGGCACTAGAGGATGTTGTAGTTCATTTTAATATTAATGTATCAGCAATGATTGATATATTAGCCTAACATTTCAAAGGCATCTGTATGTGTGTTTACTACTATTATTGGAAAAATGAATAGATTCTTACTTTGATATATCCTTATTCAGAGTAGCATATCTATATACATATATTTTTGGTAGATATAGGGATAAAAGTAGAGTGGGCAGAATGCTTTATTAATTTAAAGCAAAATCAAAGCTAAAATCTGCTAGAAGTTTAATTTAGGGATGGGTCAGTTTGGTGATCTAATATTCAGATACATTTTTACACTAGAAATGCTGCTAAATCTATATTCATGTTCAGACCCTTGGGTACCATAGAATTCATAGGCCTAGATTTAGAGTTCGGCGGTAAAAGGGCTGTTAACGCTCCGCGGGTTTTTTTCTGGCCGCACCATAAATTTAACTCTGGTATCGAGAGTTCAAACAAATGCTGCGTTAGGCTCCAAAAAAGGAGCGTAGAGCATTTATACCGCAAATGCAACTCTCGATACCAGAGTTGCTTACGGACGCGGCCGGCATCAAAAACGTGCTCGTGCACGATTCTCCCATAGGAAACAATGGGGCTGTTTGAGCTGAAAAAAAACCTAACACCTGCAAAAAAGCAGCGTTCAGCTCCTAACGCAGCCCCATTGTTTCCTATGGGGAAACACCTCCTAAGTCTGCACCTAACACCCTAACATGTACCCCGAGTCTAAACACCCCTAACCTTACACTTATTAACTCCTAATCTGCCGCCCCCGCTATCGCTGACCCCTGCATTACACTTTTAACCCCTAATCTGCCGCTCCGTAAACCGCCGCCACCTACGTTATCCCTATGTACCCCTAATCTGCTGCCCTAACATCGCCGACCCCTATGTTATATTTATTAACCCCTAATCTGCCCCCCACATCGTCGCCGACACCTGCCTACACTTATTAACCCCTAATCTGCCGAGCGGACCGCACCGCTACTATAATAAAGTTATTAACCCCTAATCCGCCTCACTAACCCTATCATAAATAGTATTAACCCCTAATCTGCCCTCCCTAACATCGCCGACACCTACCTTCAATTATTAACCCCTAATCTGCCGACCGGAGCTCACCGCTATTCTAATAAATGGATTAACCCCTAAAGCTAAGTCTAACCCTAACACTAACACCCCCCTAAGTTAAATATAATTTTTATCTAACAAAATAAATTAACTCTTATTAAATAAATGATTCCTATTTAAAGCTAAATACTTACCTGTAAAATAAATCCTAATATAGCTACAATATAAATTATAATTATATTATAGCTATTTTAGGATTAATATTTATTTTACAGGCAACTTTGTAATTATTTTAACCAGGTACAATAGCTATTAAATAGTTAAGAACTATTTAATAGTTACCTAGTTAAAATAATAACAAATTTACCTGTAAAATAAATCATAACCTAAGATATAATTAAACCTAACACTACCCTATCAATAAAATAATTAAACTACCTACAATTACCTACAATTAACCTAACACTACACTATCAATAAATTAATTAAACACAATTGCTACAAATAAATAAAATTAAATAAACTATCTAAAGTACAAAAAATAAAAAAGAACTAAGTTACAGAAAATAATAAAATATTTACAAACATAATAAAAATATTACAACAATTTTAAACTAATTACACCTACTCTAAGCCCCCTAATAAAATAACAAAGCCCCCCAAAATAAAAAATTCCCTACCCTATTCTAAAATACAAATATTACAAGCTCTTTTACCTTACCAGCCCTGAACAGGGCCCTTTGCGGGGCATGCCCCAAGAATTTCAGCTCTTTTGCCTGTAAAAAAAAACATACAATACCCCCCCCCAACATTACAACCCACCACCCACATACCCCTAATCTAACCCAAACCCCCCTTAAATAAACCTAACACTACCCCCCTGATGATCTTCCTACCTTGTCTTCACCATGCCAGGTTCACCGATCCGTCCTGGCTCCAAGATCTTCATCCAACCCAAGCGTGGGCTAGACATCCACTGAAGAAGTCCAGAAGAGGGTCCAAAGTCTTCCTCCTATCCGGCAAGAAGAGGACATCCGGACCGGCAAACATCTTCTCCAAGCGGCATCTTCTATCTTCTTCCATCCGATGACGACCGGCTCCATCTTGAAGACCTCCAGCGCGGATCCATCCTCTTCTTCCGACGACTAGACGACGAATGACGGTTCCTTTAAGGGACGTCATCCAAGATGGCGTCCCTCGAATTCCGATTGGCTGATAGGATTCTATCAGCCAATCGGAATTAAGGTAGGAATTTTCTGATTGGCTGATGGAATCAGCCAATCAGAATATAGTTCAATCCGATTGGCTGATCCAATCAGCCAATCAGATTGAGCTCGCATTCTATTGGCTGATCGGAACAGCCAATAGAATGCGAGCTCAATCTGATTGGCTGATTGGATCAGCCAATCGGATTGAACTATATTCTGATTGGCTGATTCCATCAGCCAATCAGAAAATTCCTACCTTAATTCCGATTGGCTGATAGAATCCTATCAGCCAATCGGAATTCGAGGGACGCCATCTTGGATGACGTCCCTTAAAGGAACCGTCATTCGTCGTCTAGTCGTCGGAAGAAGAGGATGGATCCGCGCTGGAGGTCTTCAAGATGGAGCCGGTCGTCATCGGATGGAAGAAGATAGAAGATGCCGCTTGGAGAAGATGTTTGCCGGTCCGGATGTCCTCTTCTTGCCGGATAGGAGGAAGACTTTGGACCCTCTTCTGGACTTCTTCAGTGGATGTCTAGCCCACGCTTGGGTTGGATGAAGATCTTGGAGCCAGGACGGATCGGTGAACCTGGCATGGTGAAGACAAGGTAGGAAGATCATCAGGGGGGTAGTGTTAGGTTTATTTAAGGGGGGTTTGGGTTAGATTAGGGGTATGTGGGTGGTGGGTTGTAATGTTGGGGGGGGGTATTGTATGTTTTTTTTTACAGGCAAAAGAGCTGAAATTCTTGGGGCATGCCCCGCAAAGGGCCCTGTTCAGGGCTGGTAAGGTAAAAGAGCTTGTAATATTTGTATTTTAGAATAGGGTAGGGAATTTTTTATTTTGGGGGGCTTTGTTATTTTATTAGGGGGCTTAGAGTAGGTGTAATTAGTTTAAAATTGTTGTAATATTTTTATTATGTTTGTAAATATTTTATTATTTTCTGTAACTTAGTTCTTTTTTATTTTTTGTACTTTAGATAGTTTATTTAATTTTATTTATTTGTAGCAATTGTGTTTAATTAATTTATTGATAGTGTAGTGTTAGGTTAATTGTAGGTAATTGTAGGTAGTTTATTTAATTATTTTATTGATAGGGTAGTGTTAGGTTTAATTATATCTTAGGTTATGATTTATTTTACAGGTAAATTTGTTATTATTTTAACTAGGTAACTATTAAATAGTTCTTAACTATTTAATAGCTATTGTACCTGGTTAAAATAATTACAAAGTTGCCTGTAAAATAAATATTAATCCTAAAATAGCTATAATATAATTATAATTTATATTGTAGCTATATTAGGATTTATTTTACAGGTAAGTATTTAGCTTTAAATAGGAATCATTTATTTAATAAGAGTTAATTTATTTCGTTAGATAAAAATTATATTTAACTTAGGGGGGTGTTAGTGTTAGGGTTAGACTTAGCTTTAGGGTTTAATCCATTTATTAGAATAGCGGTGAGCTCCGGTCGGCAGATTAGGGGTTAATAAGTGTAGGTAGGTGTCGGCGACGTTGTGGGGGGCAGATTAGGGGTTAATAAATATAACATAGGGGTCGGCGATGTTAGGGGTAGCAGATTAGGGGTACATAGGGATAACGTAGGTGGCGGCGATTTGCGGTCGGAAGATTAGGGGTTAATTATTTTAAGTAGCTTGCGGCGACGTTGTGGGGGGCAAGTTAGGGGTTAATAGATATAATACAGGGGTCGGCGGTGTTAGGGGCAGCAGATTAGGGGTACATAAGTATAACGTAGGTGGCGGTCGGCAGATTAGGGGTTAAAAATTTTAATCGAGTGGCGGCGATGTGGGGGGAGCTCGGTTTAGGGGTACATAGGTAGTTTATGGGTGTTAGTGTACTTTAGGGTACAGTAGTTAAGAGCTTTATAAACCGGCGTTAGCCAGAAAGCTCTTAACTCCTGCTATTTTCAGGCGGCTGGAATCTTGTCGTTAGAGCTCTAACGCTCACTGCAGAAACGACTCTAAATACCGGCGTTAGGAAGATCCCATTGAAAAGATAGGCTACGCAAATGGCGTAGGGGGATCTGCGGTATGGAAAAGTCGCGGCTGTAAAGTGAGCGTTAGACCCTTTAATCACTGACTCCAAATACCAGCGGGCGCCCAAAACCAGCGTTAGGAGCCTCTAACGCTGGTTTTGACGGCTACCGCCGAACTCTAAATCTAGGCCATAGTGTGTATCCAGAAGGTCTCTCTTTTCCTGGGTCCTGATTGTTTATGGTCTTATCATGTGCTGAGAGATTGTGAAATTGTTTGCCTTTAGTTTTTTTGGTTATATGTTCTAACAGTTGATTTTTTATAAGGGCGTATCATGCACCCTTTGTACTGTAGGCCACATTTGCACTGGAGTAGGTATAAAACATATGTAGATTTGCAATTGCAATGAGACTGCATTGTAAAGGTTTTTCCATTCACAGCAGAGGTAATTTAATTTGTGGTTTTCTTGCCAGAGTTTTAGTGTAAGCAATCTATGCAATTAGTTCACCTACATCCGGAAAAAACAATTTTTTTCCTTCTTCTTACCCTTGAGCTTGCTGGGTGCAAGGATAGATTAAAATTCTTATTTTTGCTGAATATTCTTTGTGGTTCTATTTTTGTTATTTATTTTAGTAAGCATTTTATTTTAAGATATGCTAATGTTTTCTCAGAATTTTTTTTTTATTTTGCCTGTACCCTCATTTTATGTGGTTACCGTAGTAACATTCTTGTTTATGTTATTTGGTTTGTTTGTATTCTTTTTGAAGAGGAGTTTCCTGTCTACGCTTTGTACTTTCTCATACGTTTTGTCTACTGTTTGTGTCTTGCACCACTTCACTGCAAATTGTCCTTAGCTTCTATTTCAAAATCTTGCAATTTGGTAGTGTTGTTGCCTGTGTTTCTAAAGATATTGGAATGTTTTCTGAACTGTCTTGGATTTCTAATAGGACCACTAGTGGTATGTAGTAATCTCCTTATGGGTCACTTATTGTTGAGTTTTTTTTGTAGTGTATCACTTGTAGTCAGAGTTATTAGAGTTCTCTGGAGAATTAATGTCTGCCCATTCATATTGTAAATTATTTATATTTGGTATATCTGGTATATTCTCCCAAATATCCTCCTGCACCTTATTTGGGGGACTTTGGGAGTCGATATGTTCTTCATGTTGTTCGGTCTTTTATTCAAAATAGTCCCTCATACATTAATTTTTCCTTTTTATTCTCAACTATATTCTCAAATCTATTGACTTTGGCTCTATTTTCGTTATCCAATTCTCTATAATATACATTATCTTTAAAAATTAGTTAGTCACTCTCTAATGTCTTTAATTTGTTCTGAGAAAGTATCTACTTTTTTGTTTCTGTATGTAATTAAGATCTTAATTAGTCGAAAGGAACATTCTTCTGATAATAATTCAATTTCTTAATCCTCAAAAATTATGTTTTTTTCCCAATCTCAAGCCTTTAGGCACTATCTGGTATTTTATATATCTTTCCAAGCTGTTACTATCATTCCAGTTTAATAATTTTTTTTTGCTCAACTTCTCTAGTTTATCGAATAATTTTTTTAGGATTAGTGATATATAAACGAAACACGAGAAAGGGGAATATGTGAAGAAAGTAGAATGCTTCCAGCCAGAAGCAAGCTGTGTTGATATTTTGCACAAGTATTATGTCATATATATGTGTGAGATGTTGGTGCAATAAGTACTATTAGAGTTGTAGTGAATTGCAGACACAAAAATGGATTAAAATATACCAAAAGCACTGCTAAACAAAGGGAAGTACGCTAAAGGGGCCAATCAGATTATTGTCCTCTAACCTAGGGTTAAATTAATCACGTGACCCTAATCCACCAATCAGCACACCAGTAATATTGAACAAATAAAAATCATCAACTTATCCACTAGAAATCTAACAGAAGAAATTACACTACTTAGAAAAGTTCTTTTTTTACCCCCACAAGAGGCCCTCTTTGTAGACTTGCACAAGTACATTAGAAAACTTACCCTAAAAAGACACTTTGAAAAGGTAAAAAAAAGACAGAATAAAAAATATGGAAGATATCAACACAGACAGATCAGGTCCGCCAGACCTCGCTGAATACGGTGAGCAATACGCTCTCCGTATTCAGCATTGCACCAGCAGCTCACAAGAGCTGCTGGTGCAACGCCGCCCCTGCAGATTCGCGGCCAATTGGCCGCCAGCAGGGGGGTGTCAATCAACCTGATCGTACTCTATCGGATTGATTTGTGGTGATGTCTGTCCGCCTGCTCAGAGCAGGTGGACAGGGTTATGGAGCAGCAATCTTTAGACCACTGCTTCATAACTGGTGTTTCTGGCGAGCCTGCAGGCTTGCCAGAAACACGGGCCCTCAAGCTCCATCCGGAGCTTGATAAATGGGCCCCAGAGACCTTAAAGTGAATGTAAAATTTACTGAATAAGTGCCCAGTATCTAAAAATACTCTTAAAAAAAGGGGCACTTTTTGATTTATTAAACTTTACAATGAAGCTTCTTTTTTAAAATACTTACCGTTGTTTTATGAAAAGCCGACCGGTGGTCCTCTGCCCGCAGCTCCTGCTGCAGTTAGCATATCGATGACAAATCCGGCTTCCTCCAATCATTGCGTGCCTCACGAACTGGATGTCAACGGGGGCACGCAACGATTGGAGGAAGCCAGATTCGTCATCGATCTGATAACTACAACAAGAGCTGCAAGCAGAGGATTACCGGTCTGCTTTCCATAAAACAAAGGTAAGTATTTTAAATAAGAAGCTTTGTTGTAAAGTTTAATGAATAAAAGTGCCCCTGAGTATTTTTTAGATATCAGGCACTTAGTCATTAAACTTTACATTCACTTTAAACAATAAAGTTTTGGAGGTCTTAATTGCACTGGAAGAACTCAATACAGAGTCTATGACTAACAAAATAACTGAGAAGAACATTATTTTACTCACAAAGGGAATTTTATTCTGGTACTTGCAAACATACTAGTAGTACAGGAAGAACTTGCCAACCTCTGTCTTAATTACAAAATTAAAAATGATAACAATATAAAAAAATATAAAGGGGAGCGGAGTTGGCTGCCTATGGGAATGATCGCACATTAATGTTAGCTCTGCATCACCTGTCCATTGCCTAGAATATTAGCACACCTACGGGAGCAACTGCAGGTGATCAGCACACCTCTGGCTTCCCTACCACTGCAGGGCCATTCAGTTGCAGAGATCGCACCATGAGAGGCACTTAGACTTCTGCTGAAATGATTCTGGAACTGGGCCCTGACAAATAGTGGCGGCCATCTTAACCACGCAGTTTGAAGCATATAGAGACCTGCATAGGAAACTACATGATGCACCTCTATTGCCTTTTTCCTTTAAACGTGTTCACAAAGTCTAACATATCCTTTGATATACAACCATGGGACTCCATCTCTGTGCACAGTGTCATTGGACTTAGACTGCGCTTTAATTGATTGAAGCATATCCTCACCGCAAGGCCTGCAGCCAGAAACTACTGCTTCATGCAGGTATTTACTATGCACATTTATTCCTGGCTTGACAAGCCTTTAATGTTTTGTGCCTCAACAACACTGCATTATTAAAGGGGACTTAGCTCCTCTGCCTAGTAAATAATTGTAAATCGTTGGTGCATTACTTTTAGAGTGCTAAACCTACTGGCCTCATCCTATCACATGTACTTCCTGTGACATTCAGTCTTTGAATTTCACCTTAACCTCTTTTACTGAATTTATTTATCTATTCAGCTTTGAACTATCCATGCCAGCTCAGTTCACACACCAATGCAGCTTTGTTTCACTGCCAGGGGATGCAGCCTTAGGTGACAACCCCTTTAGCTCCCATACTGATATCCTCATTGAGGATTCCTCAATACACAACTATATATTTTCAGTGGCTCAACACCTGACCTCTTGGAATTCTCTGCAAGATCTCTACTTTTGCAACCCCTGAAGGAAGAATGATCATTTTACACCCTTTATCTTCATATAACATGTCACCTAAAAAAAATTGGGAAGTAAAAAACGATGGCGAAAACTCTGACATCGGCTAAAATATCAGTGAATACATTCTTTAAGTTGGCTGATCCACCTATCTCCAATATATCTTCTAAACAACTGCAGTCACAGAGCTCTCCTGCACCTTCCTCAAATAATGAGGAACACCTAAATGAAACCATATAGATACCTACATCTTTATTGACCTCTATACCCTCTAAGAAGGACTTTAATACCTTACTTGTATAAGTCCGTCAATGCATCAAGGAGGAAATCTCTGAATTGCGTAAAGAAATAATGAAATTGTCAATAGAGTTGAATACTTGGAACAAGAAAACTAAACAAATCAATGTGAGATATCTGATCTTCAACAGCACAATCTAGGACAAGACCTGATCATAGTTCAGCTCCAGAAAAAGCTCAATGTTATGCTAATACATCAATCTTTTCTCAAACATTAATATTAAAATTAACTATAACATTCTCTAGTGCCATCATATACATTGAGTGTACCATCTTGCATATATTAACTAATTCTCTAATGTATACAAGAGAATATAGGGTGATTTGACATATGGTGCAGTAGCAGGACTGATGAACGCTGCATGCCGCCTAAGGAAACAACAGGCTTCTATCAAGTTGTCCCCTTATCTGTCATGAGGCAATTTTACATGCAGTCAAACAGTAATACAGTTCACTCTACAACCCCTGTATGAAAACATAATAGCAGTGTGCTCTTTTTTTACTGTTTTGGTCACTTGATTAAGGGGGATACTCAGATTAGCATCCTCCACCTACCCCATGGCCAGGTCGATTGAACACATGATTTAGGGGGCCAATCAGGTTAGCTTCCTGTAACTCAGGGTTACCTCATAGTGTAATGAAATTAATCACATGACCCTAATCCCCCAGTCAGCACAACCTCATTCTCTTAACAGTCATCTTAGCAACAAAATAAAAAGTCTGATCAAACACATTACAGCTTTTATCTCTCAGAAAGAAGGACTATACTACCCTTTGAAACCTTTCAGGAAAAGCTGTATTTTTCTACTTGTATTATACTTACGGACTTGGGTCTGGTGAGTCAAAGTATTTCCTGCTACCATTTATACACTATTTCTATGTGAATTGTATACCCGTGAACAGCATTTGTGATTAATTATATCTGCTTGTGAAATACCTCAGATTGTCTTTAAGGGCACATAGTGTGAGTGTGGTTCGAATGGTGGACATCTTTAACCACTTTTTAAAGAAACAGTATTACGCTAATTACTGCTTTTGTCTCTTCCCTTTATCTTTATACCGGGTGCATGGAGCCTGAAGGGATACCATACTACAAGATACACTGAGAAAGACAAGCGCAACACAGTGGTAACCAGGCAGGGAAGCCTCTGAAGACACCTCTAATACGCGACACTTACCTAATATTGGAATGAGGTCCCTTCTAGCGCTAACAGATATTTCTACCACAGATTTATTTGAGCCCTATGTACTTAATTTTGTTAAGCTGCATTTTTGATATATTGTAATCCATTTTTGTGTCTGCAATTTAATATACCTCTAATAGTACTGATTGCACCCACATTTCACACATATATATATATGACATAATACTTGTGCGCAATATAAACACAGCTTGCTTCTGGATGGAAGTATTCTACTTTCTTCACACACACACATAATATATATATATATATATATATATATATATATATAATATATATATATATATATACTGTGTATATATATATATATATATATATATATTTATTATTATTATTATTATTATTATACTTTATTTATAAAGCGGCAAAAATGTACGCAGCGCTGCCCATGGGTGCAAATGATAAAAATACAACACTGATATAATATTTGTAAGAGACAAAACAAAATGTATCAAGCAAAGAGAGGGGGAATGGAGGGCCCTACTGCCATGGGAACTTATAATCTATAGGGTAGGATATAGAATAATAATATTTATCCCTGTTTGTTTGCCAAAGCCCAATACTTAGGGCCCAATGATCTAAAGCTCTCTTGACTGGCAAGATTATTAAAGAATCCTCACCAGTACTTCTATTTCCATGATTGCATGATCTACAGCCATAATACACAGGAGAGGCCAATGCAAGCACACTTCTAATAGGGGGCGCTGTCAGTAAATTATGTTTAATAGAATGTATCACTAAACAAATAATAAAGCATACATATATTTATTTAAAACATCCCTTTGGAGCAAAAAATTGTTCACACTGTGTGTAATAAATATATAAATATGTATATATGCAAACCAATAAAGTCTCTATGGATAAGTGTCCCAATAGGAGAATTGCTCAAAACAGATAGTAGTCAAATAGATCTGTTCCTCCAGAGTGGGGGCATCAGTCTCCAGTGGAGGCAGCACTCACCTTACACCTTAGTGTCAGGTGATCTGGAACAAAATATAAAGAAGAGAGAGGCACCTGTGTGTATCGATAGCGGACAGAATGAAGATACAAAAAGGACCCCTGATACAGGGTACTCACATTTCCTTGGAGCACTCAGACAGTGCTATTAGGCACAGACTAGGTATTTATGCAGCAACCCAGCTAACTGAACTCCCAAATACTGGAACCCAGGAATATAGGAACCGAGGATTACAGGAACTCAGAGATCACAGGAACATAGGATTGCTAGAATCTCCACAGCTTGATACTTCCAGTGGAAGTGATTGGTAAAGAGCAGGCAATGCAAGGTTCCAATATAAAAGTTAAAAAATGGTTTATTAAAATATCAATAAAAGTAAAGTAAAAACAGGAAGAAGCAAGGAAGGGTATGCTAGGTAACCCTCATAATTTACTACGCGTTTCTCAGCGCTTCAAAACACTGTTTCATCAGGCATACAATAATGGCTGCAGTTAGCCTTTAAATATATAAGCTTTACCAATCAGAAAACACAACTGGGAACCTCCCTCACAGGGAAGCGGTCCCAGCAAGTTAACCCTTTATTTAGAGTGCATATTCTCATCTATATTATAGTAGTATCTCAAGTTTCTTATAATGTGAAAACAGGAATTTTCCCAGCAAGTTAACCCTTTATTTAGAGTTCATATTCTTATCTATATTATAGTAGTAACTCAAGTTTCTTATTATGTGCAAACAGGAATTGTCAAACATAATGTGTAACAATATATAAAAAAGAAAATCTATAATGGGTTGTTCTTATATTTATATCGACCTCTAATAATATCCTAAATAGAATTTCATATCCGCACTGGCAAAAAGACTAACCATAATGACAGTAATATTCACTGTTATACGTCTATTACTATGTACATACCAATCTGCCTTGGGAGATGATGTATGTATTTTCTTCTTCAACTTTAGTATAATCAATTAGTTGTGAAGAAAGATTTGTGATCAGGAAATATTTCAAACTTTTTATACTATCAACCACAATAGTACAAGCGTGTTTACATCCGACATCACAGTATAAAAAGGGGTGTTTATGAAATAACGTAATGCTAAAAAGTAAAGGAAGGTGGATGCTTATCTTGAATAAACGTCACAAAAGGAGGTGTGTGAAAAGTGATTCACAAGCATGTTTATATCCGACATCACGGTATAAAAGTGGGTGTTTATGAAATAGCATAATGCTACAAAATAAAGGAAGGTGGATACATGTCTTAACATTTATAAAAGTGTCTAGCTATAAGTGCAAAAATGCACCAAGGTAGACTGGAATAAAGCGGCGTCTACAAAAAACTAAATATATAGTTATAGGCTGACAGGTTACCAAATGTGATACAATCCAAATGCAAGGAGGCTAAAAAATGCAGTATCAGATAAAAGTGCAGTATCAAATAAAAAAGACTAAGATAATTAAATATATTACGCATATATTATGCAAAAAATAAAAATAAAATTTAAAATACAAATTTAATCTTGAAAAATTAAAGCATATAAATAATACATATAAATGGAACAGATACTCCTATATCATAGGTGATCACAATGTATTAAACAATAAAACAATTCATAAAGCAATTCATATGCATGAAAAAAGTCCATAATGTTTATGATGTTTAAAAATAGGTCCAAAAGATTTCCTGCAGTGAGAGAAGAGAGCGATAAGGGGATCTTGTCAAAAGTATGCCAAATGTAACAACTTTAAGGTGCTCACTTTTACTTACACCATAAAGTTGAATGAGTAGATTCAAAGTTGTTCCTAGTTATGTGTGTAGTCCAGGCTATTGCCAGGTTCCAAACCGCTTTTCCTTCTCGCAGTCTTTGGTAATAG
This sequence comes from Bombina bombina, assembly GCF_027579735.1. NCBI lineage: Eukaryota > Metazoa > Chordata > Amphibia > Anura > Bombinatoridae > Bombina > Bombina bombina. Next base: position 499,740,020 of record NC_069502.1, read on the forward strand.
GACCAAACAATGGATCGTCTCAGTGGACACAAGTAGCGGTAAAGCGTTGCTTTTTCTTATCCCTATAGGGAAAAGCTACGGAACTTGCCCTGGGACACTTGCAGAGACAAACAGAATAACGCATTTTGGCTTTGATGCCTTTTTCAAACAAAGGCAACAAAGGCATGAAGACAAGACATGAACTAGTTTGGCTTTCAACTTTAACTAAATAAGAGTGCCACATGGAAACATTTGTTAAAAATGCAAATTACAAAATATAGGTATTTTTAAACATTGCCACATTCAGATTCCCCCCCCCCAGTAAAAATAGGTTTATTGATATGAAATTTTAATCATATTACAGTTTTGTGAGTTATAATAATGTAAAATTGTGACAGATGTAGGATGAAATAAATTTAGCTATGCATGAGAAAATATATGAAGCCATTTTTCTTACTCTTAGTTTGGTTGATAACTACATAGTAATGATATTAATGGGTCCATCTCAAAATGTATAAACTATGCAATACATATTTGGATTCTAGTCCAATTATTAAGTTTATTAGCATTTTTACTACATATATATTAATTCTCAAAAAACTTTGGTATGCAGTCAATGCACTGCAGTTGGTTACTTTCCGCTAATATATCTAGACTTCTGGATATATCTTGTATTTAAACTGTATTTCATATAACTAATTTTCCATTTTGTCTGTCCACTAGAATTTCCTTCCTAGAATGGTGCAGTAAGAAAAATAAAATAAATGCAATTTGTCAATTCTTTAATCATAGTCAACTACATTTTTAGTACCTGATTAATTAAAAAGTAAATGTAGTGGTAGAAATCTTTAACTACAGAATTCTGTAACACATTTTTTATAATTGTACAAGTAAAATAAAACCTCTGCACATATACATAAAAATAATTGAAGGCAACACATTTACAATATGTGGAAATATCACAAACTATTAAAATTGCATGAATATTGTCAAGGAATACATGGACGCTAATTTGGCTATTGTATCTGAGTTATTTTGAGCTAAATGTATTCCTTCTTAGCAAGATTCATGTAAATATACCACATAAGGAGTGCTTGCTACTATCAAATATTCCTTTACAAATGAATGAAAGAGCACTGAAACATGCTACTAGGACGAGGTCATACCGATTTGTAATCATGTTGCATATTCTCAAAAATCTATAAAGGTGCTAGAAACTTCATCGCCCACATATTCTGAAACACTAAAGGGCAGGAAGAACTTGCTAAATAACTCAGAGCATTTTATCATCTGGAAAAAAAAATCAGAGCCTGCGGTTAAAAATAAAACACACAAAATTACAGTGCATTTCCATTTAGAATACTTCTCTGCTTACAAGAATTAACTTTACTCTAGCAGTCAAAAATTCATATATGTAATTTTATTAACATCCTACAAGGTCATTTAGGAGATGGAAAATGTAATTCAGTATTCAATCTAAGTTAATTTTATTTCAAAGTTCCTGGTATATTCATTTATTTTAAGTACTGATTTTCATTACAATTAGAAGTAAAATTAGACACATCACATAAAAAAAATAAAGTCCTAGTTTTTTTAAATTTCTTCTGATTATTAAAACATTTAGTTTTTACTAAATTTGATATGTATATAAAAAGACGTACAACGTTTGTGTCTGTTTAGTAAGCTTCTTTTTATCAATTATTAAAATGTAGATGGAGATCATACCACATTTTAGCTCTGATTATTCTAGGAATTCAGAAATATTCTATGGGTTTATAAAATGGTTCCCAACATTATCTATACACATAGCATGGTCTTGCTAACTGATTGCTGCCTGCCATACTCTCTTAAATTTTACTTTAATCCTTGCACTGTGTAGGAATCATAGCCTATTTATACATAACTATACATACTCATATTTAGGCCACAAGAAGTTATTCAACAAATTAACAATAACATGCTCTTAATTAAATTTTATTATAATAAAGAATTGTATTTGTCTTTCATCCTGTCTTCAGCAAGGAACACATAAATCAGGGACAGATAATCTAAAGCTCTCCACTCTGGTTAGATGACGACTCTTGTCAGTATGGTGAGATCCCTCAAACAATTTTAGATAATTTGGAAAATCTTATGTATACTTTGAATACAAAAAATATGGACTTTTAATTGCACCAAGGTGAAGTCTGCAAATCTTTTTCTACTGATAGCAATAATTTTAGAAAAGCAAATTTTAGCCTGATAGCTGTTTATCTGGCTATATAGTGTTCTAAATGTGAAGTAAAACTGCATACATTGCAATAAAACGCAAAAAAAAGCCCCCAAAGATTTTGATTGCTTTCTTTTCATGGTGGCAAGGTTTTGATCCTCAAGCCTATAGTGAGACTCAGGTCAGATAAGGGGCTTTACCATTTTTTAATCCTGAAAAATGTGTCCTGCTGCAAGTTCCTTTCAAGAAGTTTTAAAAAATAAAAATAATAATAAGGGAGTAGTTTACTAACTTTCAGCTAGATTACGAGTTTTGCGTTATAAGTGCCGCATAGGTGTACCGCACACCTTTTTGGCCATCACGCAAAATCAGTACCGCACTTTTAAAAAAGTCCTTTTTTCAATGGGACTCACATAGCGCTGGTATTACGAGTTTGCCTGGGAGGCTAAAAAGTGAGCGGCACACCCTATACTGACAAGATCCGTACCGCCATCTAAAGTCAGTAGTTATGAGTTTTACGTTACAAATCTGTACCATAAAACTCATAACTAAACTGCTACAAAGTACACTAAACACCCATAAACTACCTATTAACCCCTAAACCGAGGCCCTCCCGCATCGCAAACACTAAAATAAAATTATTAACACCTAATCTGCTGCTCCGGACATCGCCGCCACTAAATAAAATTATTAACCCCTATTCTGCTGCTCCCCGACATCGTTGCCACTATAATAAACCTATTAACCCCTAAACCGCCGCCCTCCCTCATCACAAACACTAAAATAAAATTATTAGCCCCTAATCTGCCATCCACCCACACCGCCACTATATTAAACCTATTAACCACTAAACTGCAAGCCCCCCACAACTAAATATACTAAAATAAATTATTAACCCCTAAACCTCTGACCTCCCACATCACTAACTCTACATAAATATATTAACTCCTAATCCTAATCCTAACGTAACCCTAATCCTAATGTAACCCTAAGCCTAACACCCCCTAATTTAAATATAATTAAAATAAATCTAAATAAACCTTACAATTATTAAAGTGTCAGTAAACCTCAAAAATAATGTTATATAATTCTGCACATAGTGCAGAATTATATAACATTATATTTGCGCAAACTTTATAAAATTTAATATTCCCTTTTGAATTTTTTGAAACAACGGCTCAGAAGAGCACAGAGAGCGGGTCTGTTAGCTGTATAGTGACAGCCCGGCCCGACCACGCCATTATACACAGTGCAGCTCGCTCCTGCTGTCAGACAGAGCAGGAGCGAGTTGCACTGCGTGTTATGACGCAGTCGGGCTGGGCTGTGACTATACAGCTGGCCCAATGTGCTGTGTGAAAAAAAACAGACCCACTCAGAAGAGCACAGCCGTTGTTTTAAAAAATTCAAAGGGAATATGTTTTATAAAGTTTGCGCTAATATAATGTTATATAATTCTGCACTATTTGCAGAATTATATAACATTATTTTTGAGGTTTACTGTCCCTTTAACTAAATAATTCCTATTTAAAAATAAAAGAATCCAAGGTGAGTGGGCACCAATAGCGCAAATAAGTACTCCAATTAAGATAAAAAAGTAGTATTATTTATTAGAACAAGGGTAAAAACATGACAGCAAGAAGCATCTGTAAAAAAGCACTAAAAAAATGACCTAAACACAATGTCAGCGTTCAGACCTCATGCAGACATGTTTCGTGCGAGACCCGCACTTGATCACTGCAAAAATAAATACATACTTACCTGTAAAAAAAACCTAAGCTAGCTACAATATAACTAATAGTTATATTGTAGCTAGCATAGGTTTTATTTTTATTTCACAGTTAAGTTTGTATTTATTTTAACTAGGTAGACTAGTTAGTAAATAGTTATTAACTATTTAATAACTACCTAGTTAAAATAAATACAAAGTTACCGGTAAAATAAAACCTAACCTGCCTTACACTAAGAACTAACATTACAATAAAATTAAATAAATTCAATTAATAAAATACAATTTACTAAATTTAAAAAAAATAAAAAAAACTAAATTACAAAAAATAAAAAAATAAATTATCAAAAATAAAAACGAATTACTCCTAATCTAATAGCCCTATCAAAATAAAAAAGCCCCCCCCAGCCTACACTAAACTGCCGAAGGCCCTTAAAAGGGCCTTTTGTGGGGCGTTGAACCAAAGAAATCATCTCTTTTACCTGTAAAAAAAATACAAACACCCCCCAACAGTAAAACCCACCACCCACCCAACCAAACCCCCCAAATAAAAACCTAAATAAATCTAAATAAACCTAAGCTACACATTGCCCTGAAAAGGGCATTTGAATGGGCACTGCACTTAAAAGGGCATTTAGATCTTTTACATTGCCCAAAATCCTAACCTAAAAAAAAAACACCCAAAATTCCTTAATTTAATTTACTGTTGGGGGTGTTTGTATTTTTTTACAGGTAAAAGAGCTTATTTCTTTGGGTCACTGCCCTGCAAAAGGACCTTTTAAGGGCCATTGGCAGTTTAGTGTAGGCTAGGGTTTTTTTTTTATTTTGGGAGGGCTTTTTTATTTTGATAGGGCTATTAGATTAGGAGTAATTTGTTTTTGTTTTTGATAATGTGGTTTTTCATTTTTTGTAATTTAGTGTTTAGTTTTTTGTAAGTTAGAAAATTGTATTTTAATAATATAATGTATTTTATTGTAATGTAATGTTAGTTTTTAGTGTAAGGTAGCTTAGGTTTTATTTTACAGGTAACTTTGTATTTATTTTAACTAGGTAGCTAGTAAATAGTTAATTATTTACAAACTAGTCTACCTAGTTAAAATAAATACAAACTTACCTGTGAAATAAAAATAAAACCTAAGATAGCTACAATATATTGTAGCTAGCTTAGGTTTTTTTTTTACAGGTAAGTATGTATTTAGTTTTAAATAGGAATAATTTAGTTAATAATTGTAAGGTTTATTTAGATTTATTTTAATTATATTTAAGTTAGGGGGTGTTAGGGTTAGGATTACATTAGGGTTAGGGTTAAAGTTAGGATTACGTTAGGGTTAGGTTTAGAGGTTAATAACTTTAGTATAGTGGTGGCAACATTGGGGGCCACAGATTAGGGGTTAATAACTGTAATGTATGTGGCGGCGATGTTAGGGGCAGCAGATTAGAGGTTAATAACTGTATGTCGGTGATGGCAATATCGGGGGCGTCAGATTAGGGGTTAATAACTGTATGTAGGTGGCGGCGATATCGGGGGTGGCAGATTAGGAGTTAATAACTGTAATGTAGGTGGCGGCGATGTTAGGGGCAGCAGATTAGGGGTGTTTAGACTCTTTTTTTGCTGGCTTTCCCCATTGATGTCTATGGTGAAATCGTGCACAAGCACGTCAAAGCAGCGCTTGATTTCGGTGCGGTATGGAGCTCAAGGCAACCATATCGCCCGCGCAAGCCTGCTTTTTTTAAATTTCAAAACTCGTAATCTAGCTGTTTGATAACTGAATAAAAGTAAGCAACTGTATCATGAAAAGTGTTAATTTGTTAACCTACTGTTTGAAATATGTTGGGTTTTAGCATTCGTTTGCATGCGAGTTAAATTGCGCTCATAGTACAAGTTGAATTTCATTAATTATTTATAATACCATTTATGCCCCCTTGCACTCCTGGATACATTATCCCTTAGATATCCAGGGTTATCCCATATGTAATCAAATTGGATTGGGCTGGTACATCTTGCAATATATATATATGTGTGTGTGTGTGTGTGTGGTTGTGTGTGTGTCTAAATATGTGTATCTCTGTGTATTTATGTGTTTATATCTGTAAATATGTATGTGCACACATATATAAACACTTTTGAGCCCTTCCCAGTCAAATATCTTGAACCATGCAATATAATTTTTATGTGTTTTGAATAGTAATACTTGATATCCCTATATTCTTCAACTAAATTTTTATTTTATTTTAATATATATATATATATATATATTGTATATATATATATATATATATATATATATATATATATATATATATATAATAAACCAAAAGTGTTGCAGCAAAGAGAAAAATAGACTTAAAGTTTCAAAAAAGTTGATTATTTGTTAGAGTATTCACAACGGACTCAAAGTATCATCCGACAGTTACTGTGGTATACAATACAAACCAGCTGTAATTGTTCATGCATTGTTAAAGCGTAAACTCAGGAGAGCGGTATAAAGATACAGTATATGGTAAGCCGGTTAATGGTGGATATAAAGTCCCGGTTTAAACCAAACGTATTACCTTGGTATCACATAGTAGACTGATTGCTGCAGGTTAACGCTGATCAGCTCCCTGAGGAAGACGCCAGACTGACAGGTATGGAGCCGTTCCCGAGGCTCCCTGGAAAAAAGGTACAATAAAACGAGCAACAAAGTAACCTGTATGGCAAAGGCTAACACCGCAAGCTGTGTGAAGTTAAAAAGCAAACTTTTATTTGTATATCTGTAAAATAGTCAGGGTACAGCAGGGCTCAGGGGGAACCCGAAAACAACAAGGTCCAACGCGTTTCCTGCCCATAGGCACTTTTTCAGGGACTAAACATACATAAACATCTGTTCCTTAAAAAGGCTCAAATTAATCAGCGGAAGTGTTAACACATGGTTGTAAATTTCTCACGTGTATGCCTGTCATATTATGCCTAATTACAATCCCTTTGAGTAACAAATATCAAGACATATTGCATATAATCTTTTATCACTGGGAATCGAATAAGGTAAAAACATAAAAGACTGCAAAGAATTTATCAGTAAAACACACCCGCTGAATGTAAAAACATAAATGCTAGGATGTTACGGATGTACGAATAAAAGTTTGCTTTTTAACCTCACACAGCTTGCGGTGTCAGCCTTTGTCGCACAGGTTACTTTGTTGCTCGTTTTATGCATATACAATATACAGGTGCAATTCCGCACATCTGGAATTCCAATTTCCAAACTTATTTTAAAAAACAAACTTTTCAATGAATATTTAAAAAAACAAAAAACAAACCAAAAGTAACTATTTGATTTTTGTGTTCTAATATGCAAATAAAAGTCTATATTTATTACAAACAACAAACATTACCTTTCTGATACCAGTACTGTATTATCTTTCTGAGGGTACTATGCATACAAAAGTAAAAAAAAAATGATATAAAACTATGTTTAGGCTGCATGTATAAGCTGTATTATGACATGTAAATATTGACTAAATGACACAAGATATTGTTGTTTACACTTGGCCCTATTCCCTCCCCAAACTGCACCATTTTACAGATGCAAATATTGCAAAATCTAAACTATTCTGAAACCCAAACCTTTTCTGTTCCCTGTTTTCCCAAGCAGTTTGGATAAAGTGTTTTCTACCTGTGTATCTATCTATCTATCTATTTATATATATGTGAAGAATTTAAAGCATTCCTAATTAATTTTGGATTTTGCGCAGTTAGGATAATGCGGTGTCGGGCTAACGAGTGAGCTATAACGTTTTTTTTAGGGTGCCCTCCATACGTCTATGAAGAGAAGTTAGCGTGGTCGTGATATGCTAAATCCTGAAGTTAGCATGCCTCAGATTCAGAGTCTAGTGGCAGACCACTTCAGCAGACTTTGATGTGAGTCTTGTGCACAGCTGCTCAGCCATGACAACCCCTTTTATGAAGCTCCTGATACACATTTCTTGTCCTATTGTTGTTTTCCGAAGCAGTTGGGAACTCTGTAGTGAGTAATGAAATAGATAATCGGTGAAATTGATGCGCTACACGCTTCAGCACTCATCAGCCCCACAGTGAGTTTGCATGATATACTACTTTTTTGTTGGGCCATTGTTACTGCTAAATACAGTTGACCAGGGCAGATCTGGTAGGGCATAAGTTTTGCAAACTAACTTGTGACAAGGGTGGCATCCTATGACAGTGTCATATTAAAGTCACTGAGTCCTTTAGTAAGATCCATTGTAATACCGATGTTTGTCTTTAGGAATTTCATGGCACTCAGAAGCAATGGTTATGGCTAAAACCCTTTTTTTTCTTATTTTAGGCACAATATTTTCTTTTCGGATTCTGTGCTGTCCTGCACGCTCTGTCACCATGCTGTATTACAGCTCCATGTATTAAACGTCACCACATTTTAATTTAGTCTGCCTATATTAGTTTGTAGCACCAGCCTAGAAAAAAAGCACATTACCATGTACAGCTACTTTTTAAATGTGCATTATTATTTCATGGTTGATGTATAATCCTTTGTTTCACTTATACTAATTGTGTCTATTTTAAAACAGGAATTAAATGTGGTAATAATTTAATACTAAAATGTTACAGTATGGATTTGTGCATACTTATAAGTCACTTAATAAAAATGGTACATTGAAAAAAAATTCTATTAAATTTAACCAAAATGTTAACAAAGCACCTCTTTAATCATGTTAAGCGATTTTAACATAAAGTTTAAAAAAAATAAAAAATGTATACTTACCTGATAAATTTCCGGATATGGTAAGTCCATGGCTTGAGTAATTACTGTTGGGAATATCACTCCTGGCCAGCAGGAGGAGGCAAAGAGCACCACAGTTAAACTGCTAAGTATCACTCCCTTACCCACAACCCCCAGTCATTTGACCGAAGGGAAATAGAGAAAAAGGAGTAACACAAGGTGTAGAGGTGCTGAGGTTATAATCAAAAGAACAACAGTCTTAAAATAAAGGGTGGGGCCATGGACTCACCATATCCGGAAATAAATAAATTTATCAGGTAAGCATACATTTTGTTTTTCTTTCCTAAGATGTGTTGAGTCCATGGCATGAGTAATTACTGTTGGGAACCAATACCCAAGCTAGAGGACACAGATAAATAGGGAGCGACAAGACAGGCAGTCCTAAACAGAAGGCACCACAGCTTGAAGAACCTTTCTCCCAAAAGAAGCCTCAGCTGAGGCAAAAGTATCAAATTTGTAAAATTTTGGAAAAGTATGTAGAGAAGAACAAGTTGCAGCCTTGCAAAATTGTTTCACAGAAGCTTCATTTATGAAAGCCCAAGAAGAGGAAACAGCTCTATTGGAATGGGCCGTAATTCTCTCAGGAGGCTGCTGTCCAACAGTCTCATAAGCCAAACGAATTATACTTTGTAACCAAAAAGAAAGAGTAGTAGCAGTAGTTTTCTGACCTTTACGTTTCCCAGAGAAACAGACAAAGAGGGCAGAGGACTGGCGATAATCCTTAGTCGCCTGTAAGTAGAATTTAAGAGCATGTACAACATCCAAATTGTGTAACAAACGTTCTTTGGAAGAAGAAGGATTAGGATACAGAGAGGGAACAACAATTTCCTGATCGATATTTCTATTAGAAACAACCTTAGGAAGGAAACCTAACTCAGTACGAAGAACCGCCTTATCAGCATGAAAAATAAGATAAGGGGAATCACACTGCAGAGCTGAGAGTTCCAAGACTCTTCGAGCAGAAGAGATAGCAACAAGAAACAAAACCTTCCAAGATAAAAACTTAATGTCTTCGGAATTCAACAGCTCAAACGGAGCCAGCTGTAAAACTTTAAGAACAAGGTTAAGTCTCCAAGGAGGAGCAACAGACATAAAGACATGCCAGATTTTGATCAAGGTCTGGCAAAAAAATTGCACATCTGGCACATCTGCCAAACGTTTATGTAGTCTAACTGATAAAGCCGAAATCGGTCCCTTCACTGACAATCCCTTCTCCAGGCCTTCCTGAAGAAAAGATAAAATTCTAGGAATTCTAAGTCTACTCCAAGAGTAGCCCCTTGATTCACACCAATAAAGATATTTACGCCATATCTTATGGTAAATCTTTCTAGTAACAGGCTTGCGAGCCTGAATCATGGCCTCAATGACCAACTCAGAAAAAACCACGCTTAGACAGAATTAAGTGTTCAATCTCCAAGTCAGCTTCAGAGAAATGAGATTTGGATGAAGGAAGGGACCCTGAATTAGGAGGTCCTTCCACAGAGGTAGTCTCCAAGGTGGGAGAGACGACATCTTCACTAGATCTGCAAACCAGATCCTGCAAGGCCATGCAGGGGCTATTAGAATCACAGATGCCCTCTCCTGTTTGATATGAGCAATGACTCATGGAAGGAGAGCCAACCTGAAAAACCAAGCAAATGCCAGAGCATCTATCAGAATGGCCTGCAGATCTCTTGACCTTGAACCGTACCTTGGAAGATTGGCGTTCTGACGGGATGTCATCAGATCTAACTCCGGCACCCCCATTTGAGGACTAAGCTGGAAAACACCTCCGGATGGAGGTCCCACTCCCAGGGATGAAAAGTCTGTCTGCTCAGAAAATCCGCTTCCCAGTTGTCTACTCCTGGAATGTGGATGGAAGAAATACAGCAATTGTGGGTCTCTGCCCACTTAAGAATCCAAGTAACCTCCTTCATGGCTAAGGAACTCAGAGTTCCTCCCTGGTGATTGACGTAAGCCACATAGGTTATGTTGTCTGACTGGAACCTAAAAAACTGGGCTGAGGACAACTAATGCCAAGCCAAAAAAGCATTGTAAATCACCCTCAACTCTAAGATGTTGATGGGAAGAGCAGACTCCTCCCGAGTCCAAAGGCTTGAGCTTTTAACAAGTTCCAGACTGCTCCCCAGCCCAGAAGGCTGGCATTCGTGGTCACGATCACCTAGGAAGGTCTCCGAAAGCATGTGCCCTGAGACAGATGTGCCTGAGAAACCCACCATGGGAGGGAATCCCTTGGCGACTGCTCTAACTAACTAACTATCTATTCCCTGAGATAGATCTGCATGGTTGCCATTCCATTGTCTGAGCATGCACACCTGGAGAGTTCTCAAATTGAATCGAGCAAAAGGAATGATGTCCATGGAAGCCACCATCAGACCGATTACCTCCACACATTGAGCCACTGAAGAATAATCGATTATGGTCCCTAAGAACACTTCTCTTGTAGCAGGGGAAAGGGAGCTTTTCCAGATTCACATTCCATCTGTGGGAACGAAGAAAAGACAACAATATCTCTGTGTGAGATTTCACTTGTTGAAAAGATGGCGCCTGAACCAATATGTCGTCCAGGTAGGATGCCATAGCAATTCCACGAGAACGGATCACTGCCAAAAGAGCCCCCAGAACCTTTAAAAAAATTCCTGGAGCCATAGCTAGACCAAATGGAAGGGACACAAACTGGAAATGTTTGTCCAGAAAGGCAAATCTCAGGAATCTGCGATGGTCCCTGTGAATAGGAACATGAAGATACATCCTTTAGGTCTATGGTTGTCATGAACTGACCCTTTTGTACTAAAGAAAAAATGGAGAGTTTAGTATCCATCTTGAAGGATGGAACTTTGAGAAACTTGTTTAGACACTTCAAGTCTAGAATGGGACGAAAAATTCCCTCTTTTTTGGGAACCACAAATAGGTTGGAGTAGAACTTGAGACCCTGTTCCTGCACTGGAACTATCACTCCCAGGGAGAAAAGATGTTGTATACATTTCAATAATGCCTCTCTCTCTCTTTATCTGGTCTGCAGATAATCTTGAAGTCTTGAATTCCAACTTGTAACCCTGGGATGCTATGTCCACAGTCCAGGGATATGGGACATCTCATATCCAGGCTTGAGATAACTGAGAAAGTCTGCCCCCCACCTGATCCAATCCTGGATCGGGGGCAAACCCTTCATGTTGATTTGGAATCAGCTGTGGGTTCCTATGATTGTTTCCCCTTGTTCCAAGACTGATAAGGTTTCCAAGAAGACTTGGATTGTTCCTGCTTGGAAGAAGAAGGGGAAGGCCTTCCTCTGAAGTTACGAAAGGAACGAAAATTACTCTGACGTCCATTAGGCCTATTCTTCTTATCTTGAGGTAGAAAAGACCCTTTTTCACCCGTAAAATAAGAGATAATTTCTGCCAAACAGGGTCCAAAAAAGGTTTTGCCCTTGTAAGGAATCACCAGAAGCTTGACTTTAGAGGAAATGTTGGCAGACCAGGATTTCAACCATAATACCCTGCAGGCTAGGACAGCGAAATTAGAAGTTTTAGCTCCTAGTCTAACAACATGTAAAATGGCATCTGCAATAAAGGAATTGGCCAATTTAAGAGCTTTAAACCGGTCTTAAATTTCATCCAAGGAAGTCTCTACTTGAAGAGAATCAGAAAAGGCGTCGAACCAATAAGATTCCACACTAGTCATGGTGGCAATACACACCGCAGGTTGCCATTGGAGACCTTGATGAACATAAATCTTTTTCAAATAAGCCTCCAGCTTCTTATCCATTGGATCCTTAAAAGAGCAGCTATCCTCAATAGGAAAAGTGGTTCTCTTAGCCAGAGTGGAAATGGCCCCTTCAACTTTGGGTACAGTATGCCAAGGGTATTTAATGAAGTCTTCAACATGAAACATTTTCTTAAATGTGTGAGAAAGGGAAAAATAAACCCCTGGTTTCTCCCATTCCTGTGAGATAATCTCCCTAGCACTGTCTGGCACAGGAAAAACCTCTGAAGTGGAAGGTTCATCAAAGAAACCATTAAGTTTACTAGATTTCTTAGGAGTGACAATGACAGGGGTATCAGAGTTATCTAAAGTAGCTAAACCCTGTAATCTGAGAATGGCAGCTAACGCTGCAGATACTGCTGAAGATACCTGGGCAGCAGTTTCTGTTTTAAATAAACTCCACTAGGAGTTATAGAGAAACTGCAGGGCAGTGCATGTGACGCCATTGAGGCTTGGGATGTAGCCAGTTGAAAGCAGAGGTATTATTTTAACAGCATCATCCTGAGAGACATTAGGCTCAAAATTGTTACCTTTATTTTGCAAGGTTTTCTTGACACATAAAGAACAAAATTGCATAGGAGCTGCAATTTGTGCATCTAAACATAATAAGCATGAATTCATGAGAGTAGGGTCTTGCTCCATATCAGACATGTTGTGAAACAGTAAATAAACTTGTACAGATAAGTTTAAAAGATTTTAATATTCAATTAAAATAAGCAAAGGAAAAAATACACTTTCAATTTTATCCCAAATTAGGATCGATCCCCAGCTAAAGTTATGTGAGAAAAGTTAAGAAAAAACATTTAATAAATATTAAATACACTTCTAAAATACCTCTCAGGCAACATCACACCTCAATTACTGAGGTGCCTTACCGCTACCAATTAAGACCGGATCACTCAGAAATGGAGAAAAAACAGAATTTATGCTAACCTGATAAATTACTTTCTCCAACGGTGTGTCCGGTCCACGGCGTCATCCTTACTTGTGGGATATTCTCTTCCCCAACAGGAAATGGCAAAGAGTCCCAGCAAAGCTGGTCACATGATCCCTCCTAGGCTCCGCCCACCCCAGTCATTCGACCGACGGACAGGAGGAAATATATATAGGAGAAACCATATGATACCGTGGTGACTGTAGTTAGAGAAAATAATTAATCAGACCTGATTAAAAAACCAGGGCGGGCCGTGGACCGGACACACCGTTGGAGAAAGTAATTTATCAGGTAAGCATAAATTCTGTTTTCTCCAACATTGGTGTGTCCGGTCCACGGCGTCATCCTTACTTGTGGGAACCAATACCAAAGCTTTAGGACACGGATAAAGGGAGGGAGCAAATCAGGTCACCTAAATGGAAGGCACCACGGCTTGCAAAACTTTTCTCCCAAAAATAGCCTCCGAAGAAGCAAAAGTATCAAATTTGTAAAATTTGGCAAAAGTGTGCAGTGAAGACCAAGTCGCTGCCTTACATATCTGGTCAACAGAAGCCTCGTTCTTGAAGGCCCATGTGGAAGCCACAGCCCTAATGGAGTGAGCTGTGATTCTTTCAGGAGGCTGCCGTCCGGCAGTCTCATAAGCCAATCGGATAATGCTTTTAAGCCAAAAGGAAAGAGAGGTAGAAGTCGCTTTTTGACCTCTCCTTTTACCAGAATAAACAACAAACAAGGAAGATGTTTGTCTGAAATCTTTAGTAGCCTCTAAATAGAATTTTAGAGCACGGACTACGTCCAAATTGTGTAACAAACGTTCCTTCTTTGAAACTGGATTCGGACACAAAGAAGGTACAACTATCTCCTGGTTAATATTTTTGTTGGAAACAACTTTCGGAAGAAAACCAGGCTTAGTACGCAAAACCACCTTATCTGCATGGAACACCAGATAGGGCGGAGAACACTGCAGAGCAGATAACTCTGAAACTCTTCTAGCAGAAGAAATTGCAACCAAAAACAAAACTTTCCAAGATAATAACTTAATATCTACGGAATGTAAGGGTTCAAACGGAACCCCTTGAAGAACTGAAAGAACTAGATTTAGACTCCAGGGAGGAGTCAAAGGTCTGTAAACAGGCTTGATCCTAACCAGAGCCTGAACAAATGCTTGAACATCTGGCACAGCTGCCAGTCTTTTGTGAAGTAAAACAGATAAAGCAGAGATATGTCCCTTCAGAGAACTTGCAGATAATCCTTTCTCCAAACCTTCTTGTAGAAAGGATAGAATCTTAGGAATTTTTATCTTGTTCCATAGGAATCCTTTAGATTCACACCAACAGATATATTTTTTCCATATTTTATGGTAAATTTTTCTAGTTACAGGCTTTCTAGCCTGAATCAGAGTATCTATTACAGAATCTGAAAACCCACGCTTTGATAAAATCAAGCGTTCAATCTCCAAGCCGTCAGTTGGAGGGAAACCAGATTCGGATGTTCGAATGGACCCTGAACAAGAAGGTCCTGTCTCAAAGGTAGCTTCCATGGTGGAGCCGATGACATATTCACCAGGTCTGCATACCAAGTCCTGCGTGGCCACGCAGGAGCTATCAAGATCACCGAGGCCCTCTCCTGATTGATCCTGGCTAACAGCCTGGGGATGAGAGGAAATGGTGGGAATACATAAGCTAGGTTGAAGGTCCAAGGTGCTACTAGTGCATTTACTAGGGTCGCCTTGGGATCCCTGGATCTGGACCCGTAGCAAGGAACCTTGAAGTTCTGACGAGACGCCATCAGATCCATGTCTGGAATGCCCCATAATTGAGTTATTTGGGCAAAGATTTCCGGATGGAGTTCCCACTCCCCCGGATGGAATGTCTGACGACTCAGAAAATCCGCTTCCCAATTTTCCACTCCTGGGATGTGGATCGCAGACAAGTGGCAGGAGTGATCCTCCGCCCATTGAATTATCTTGGTCACTTCTTTCATCGCCAGGGAAGTCCTTGTTCCCCCCTGATGATTGATATATGCAACGGTCATCATGTTGTCTGACTGAAACCTTATGAATTTGGCCTTTGCTAGTTGAGGCCAAGCTCTGAGAGCATTGAATATCGCTCTCAGTTCCAGAATGTTTATCGGGAGAAGAGACTCTTCCCGAGACCATAGACCCTGAGCTTTCAGGGATTCCCAGACCGCGCCCCAGCCCACTAGGCTGGCGTCGGTCGTGACAATGACCCACTCTGGTCTGCGGAAGCTCATTCCCTGTGACAGATTGTCCAGGGTCAGCCACCAACGGAGTGAATCTCTGGTCTTTTGATCTACTTGAATCGTCGGAGACAAGTCTGTATAATCCCCATTCCACTGTCTGAGCATGCACAGTTGTAATGGTCTTAGATGAATTCGTGCAAAAGGAACTATGTCCATTGTTGCAACCATCAATCCTATTACTTCCATGCACTGCGCTATGGAAGGACGAGGAACAGAATGAAGTACTTGACAAGAGCTTAGAAGTTTTGATTTTCTGACCTCTGTCAGAAAAATCCTCATTTCTAAGGAATCTATTATTGTTCCCAAGAAGGGAACTCTTGTTGACGGGGACAGAGAACTTTTTTCTTTGTTCACCTTCCATCCGTGAGATCTGAGAAAGGCTAGGACGATGTCCGTATGAGCCTTTGCTTTTGACAGGGACGACGCTTGAATCAGGATGTCGTCCAAGTAAGGTACTACTGCAATGCCCCTTGGTCTTAGAACCGCTAGAAGGGACCCTAGTACCTTTGTGAAAATCCTTGGAGCAGTGGCTAATCCAAATGGAAGTGCCATAAACTGGTAATGCTTGTCCAGAAAAGCAAACCTTAGGAACTGATGATGTTCCTTGTGGATAGGAATATGTAGGTACGCATCCTTTAAATCCACGGTAGTCATAAATTGATTTTCCTGGATAGTAAATAGGATCGTTCAAATAGTTTCCATTTTGAACGATGGTACCCTGAGAAATTTGTTTAGGATCTTTAGATCCAAAATTGGTCTGAATGTTCCCTCTTTTTTGGGAACTATGAACAGATTGGAATAAAATCCCATTCCTTGTTCTTTTATTGGAACTGGATGTATCACTCCCATCTTTAACAGGTCTTCTACACAATGTAAGAATGCCTGTCTCTTTATTTGGTTTGAAGATAATTGAGACCTGTGGAACCTTCCCCTTGGGGGTAGTTCCTTGAATTCCAGGAGATAACCTTGAGAAACTATTTCTAGCGCCCAAGGATCCTGAACATCTCTTGCCCAAGCCTGAGCAAAGAGAGAAAGTCTGCCCCCCACTAGATCCGGTCCCGGATCGGGGGCTATCCCTTCATGCTGTTTTGGTAGCAGTGGTAGGCTTCTTGGCCTGCTTACCCTTGTTCCAGCCTTGCATTGGTTTCCAGGCTGGTTTGGGTTGTGAAGTATTACCCTCTTGCTTAGAGGATACAGAATTAGAGACTGGTCCGTTTCTGCGAAAGGGACGAAAATTAGGCTTATTATTAGCCTTAAAAGACCTATCCTGTGGGAGGGCGTGGCCCTTTCCCCCAGTGATGTCTGAAATAATCTCTTTCAAATCAGGTCCAAATAAAGTTTTACCTTTGAAAGGAATGTTAAGCAATTTTGTCTTGGAAGACACATCCGCTGACCAAGACCTTAGCCAAAGCACTCTGCGCGCCACAACAGCAAACCCTGAATTTTTCGCCGCTAATCTAGCTAATTGCAAAGCGGCATCTAAAACAAAAGAGTTAGCCAATTTAAGTGCTTGAACTCTGTCCATAACCTCCTCATACGAAGATTCTTTACTGAGCGATTTTTCTAGTTCCTCGAACCAGAAACACGCTGCCGTAGTGACAGGAACAATGCATGAAATTGGTTGTAGAAGGTAACCTTGCTGTACAAAAATCTTTTTAAGCAAACTCTCTAATTTCTTATCCATAGGATCTTTGAAAGCACAACTATCTTCGATAGGATTAGTAGTGCGTTTGTTTAGAGTAGAAACCGCCCCCTCGACCTTGGGGACTGTCTGCCATAAGTCCTTTCTGGGGTCGACTATAGGAAATAATTTCTTAAATATAGGGGGGGGAACAAAAGGTATGCCGGGCCTTTCCCACTCTTTATTTACTATGTCCGCCACCCGCTTGGGTATAGGAAAAGCGTCGGGGGGCACCGGAACCTCTAGGAACTTGTCCATCTTACATAATTTCTCTGGAATGACCAAATTGTCACAATCATCCAGAGTAGATAACACCTCCTTAAGCAGTGCGCGGAGATGTTCTAATTTAAATTTAAATGTCACAACATCAGGTTCAGCTTGATGAGAAATTTTTCCTGAATCTGAAATTTCTCCATCAGACAAAACCTCCCTCATGGCCCCTTGAGATTGGTGTGAGGGTATGTCAGAACAGTTATCATCAGCGTCCTCTTGCTCTTCAGTGTTTAAAACAGAGCAATCGCGCTTTCTCTGATAAGTAGGCATTTTGGATAAAAGATTTGCTATGGAGTTATCCATTACAGCTGTTAATTGTTGCATGGTAATAAGTATTGGCGCACTAGATGTACTAGGGGCCTCCTGTGTGGGCATAACTGGTGTAGACACAGTAGGGGATGATGTAGTATCATGTTTACTCCCCTCATTTGAGGAATCATCTTGGGCAATATCATTATCTGTTGCATTACTGTCCTTACTTTGTTTGGACACTATGGCACAATTATCACATAAATTTAAATGGGGAGACACATTGGCTTTCATACATATAGAACATAGCTTATCTGATGGTACAGACATGTTAAACAGGCTTAAACTTGTCAACAAAGCACAAAAAACGTTTTAAAATAAAACCGTTACTGTCACTTTAAATTTCAAACTGAAAACACTTTATTACTGAATATGTGAAAAAGTATGAAGGAATTGTTCAAAATTCACCAAAATTTCACCACAGTGTCTTAAAGCATTAAAAGTATTGCACACCAAATTTCAGAGCTTTAACCCTTAAATTAACGGAACCGGAGCCGTTTTTACATTTAACCCCTATACAGTCCCAGAATGAGGCTCTGTCTATAACTAGAAAGGCCCCCATCTGAAAAAGGTGTCCAACACAGTGCCTGCCATTTTTCTAAACGTTCCCCAAGATTATAATACCAATAATTAGTTAGAATCTGCATAATATGCCTAGTAAAGCAATTGTTTTAGCCCAGAAAAATGTCTACCAGTTTTTAAGCCCTTTTTGAAGCCCTTTATTCTTTTATGTTTAACTAAGAAAATGGCTTACCGGTCCCCATGAGGGGAAATGACAGCCTTCCAGCATTACATGGTCTTGTTAGAAATATGGCTAGTCATACCTTAAGCAGAAAAGACTGCTAACTGTTTCCCCCAACTGAAGTTACTTCATCTCAACAGTCCTGTGTGGAAACAGCAATCGATTTTAGTTACTGTCTGCTAAAAATCATCTTCCTCTTACAAACAGAAATCTTCATCCTTTTCTGTTTCAGAGTAAATAGTACATACCAGCACTATTTTAAAATAACAAACACTTGATAGAAGAATAAAACTACAAAAAACTCTTAACCATCTCCGTGGAGATGTTGCCTGTGCAACGGCAAAGAGAATGACTGGGGTGGGCGGAGCCTAGGAGGGATCATGTGACCAGCTTTGCTGGGACTCTTTGCCATTTCCTGTTGGGGAAGAGAATATCCCACAAGTAAGGATGACGCCGTGGACCAGACACACCAATGTTGGAGAAACAACTTTTTTCCCAATAAAACAGCAGTGTCTTTTAATTTGTTAAGTGCATGGTCTCCCCAACTGGACGAAAAAGCACCTACCTGCTCCGCTGTCCGGCATATAGACAGTTACAAGGTATGAGAGAACACAGTTTCTCACAGAGACCTTTGAAAGAGAAAGAACAGAGTAGCCAACTCTGGCTTTCTAAACTAGGGCAGCAATTGTTAGGAAATCGCAGTAAGTACAAGTTCTTAACTGCTTTAAAGCCACCACTAGCCAACTGCAAGGAATGACGTGGAATACGGCTATACCCCAAAACTTGCTTGCAGATGAAATCAAATTTTTTTCTTCAGATTATGTGTCCCCAGCATTACATAAGCACACAATCTATCATTTGTAATAATGAATCAGGCATTTTTTTTTTATAAAACTGGAAACACATTCATAGAGAGACTAACAGAGATTGCTACCCTTTCCAAACTTACCAACATGGCTTATGATAATTATTGTATGCTTTAGTTACATTTCAAATTATCCAGTCCAAAATGTAAAATTTCCCTTTGTCTTTAAATGGTTGGGATTTTTTTTTATCATTTTTAGTTGTAATCTACACCACAAGATTATTTCTGCATTTACACATTTTACTTTAAAACTGAAACTCCAGAGCAGCCCTGTGGCTAATTGACATTATAGCAGTGCATGACAGAGAGAAAAAAAAAAGACACAATAATTTTAAAGAGAGATGAAACACAAAATGTTTCCTTCATGATTCAGAGTATGCAATTTTAAAAACATTTTCCGTTTTACATCTATTATCAAATGTGCTTTTTTCTCATGGCATTCTTTGTTGAAGAGATATCTAGATAAGTAGTGTACATATGTCTAGAGCACTATATGGCAGGTAAATGTGCTGTCATCTAGCGTTCATGCAAATATATAACATTCTTGCAAAACTGCTGCCATACTTTTTAACAAAAGATACTGACAGCTAGATTAAGAGTTTTGCAGTAAGAGCTGCTCAGTACTAACTTGCAAGTTATTGTCACCGCTCACTTACCTACAGCGCTAGTATTACAGGTTTACAAAAACCCGGCGTTAGCAGGCAAGAAGTGAGCGTAGAGCAAAATTGAGTTCAATACCGCACTCCAATACCAGCGCTGCGGTGAGCTGCTGTAAGCTCACCGCAGCGATGGCGTCATTCAAAGGAGAATTCATTGTTCAAGAAGACGTCGATTGAAGAGGATGCCCCGCGCCGGATGTCTTGAAGATGGACCCGCTCCGCACCGGATGGATGAAGATAGAAGATGCCGTCTGGATGAAGTCTTCTGCCCGGTTGGATGAAGACTTCTGCCCGGTTGGATGAAGACATCTACCTGGTTGAATGAAGACTTCTGCCGCTTCATTGAGGATGGATGTTGGGTCTTCAAAAACTGTAAGTGGATCTTAGTGTTAGGCTTTTTAAAGGGTTTATTGGGTGGGTTTTATTTTTAGATTAGGGTTTGGGTGGGAAAAGAGCTAAATGCCATTTTAAGGGCAATGCCCATCTAAATGCCCTTTTCAGGGCAATGGGGAGCTTAGGTTTTTTAGTTAGGATTTTATTTGGGGGGTTGGTTGTGTGGGTGGTGGGTTTTACTGTTAGGGGATTGTTTGTAATTTTTTTTTTACAGGTAAAAGAGCTGATTTCTTTGGGGCAATGCCCCGCAAAAGGCCCTTTTAAGGGCCATTGGCAGTTTATTGTAGGCTAGGGTTTTTTTATTTTGGGGGGGGGGGGGGTTATTTTGATAGGGCTATTAGATTAGGTGTAATTAGTTTAAATATCTGATTTCTTTTTCTATTTTGTGTAATTTAGTGTTTGTTTTTTTAGTAATTTAGTTAATTGTATTTAATTAATGTAATTGATTTAATTGTAGTGTAAGGTTAGGTGTTAGTGTAAGACAGGTTAGGTTTAATTTTACAGGTAAGTTTGTATTTATTTTAGCTAGGTTGTAAATAGTTAATAACTATTTAGTAACTATTCTACCTAGTTAAAATATATACAAACTTGCCTGTGAAATAAAAATAAAACCTAAGATAGCTACAATATAACTATTAGTTATATTGTAGCTAGCTTAGGGTTTATTTTATAGGTAAGTATTTAGTTTTAAGTATGAATTATTTAGTTACTAATAGTAGGTTTTATTTAGATTTATTTTGATTACATTAAAGTTAGTGGGTGTTAGGGTTAGGGTTAGACTTAGGGTTACGTTTAGGGGTTAATAAATTTAGTATAGTGGCAGCGACATTGGGGTCGGGAGATTAGGGGTTAATAATATTATGTAGGTGTCAGCGATGTTGGGGGCAGCAGATTAGGGGTTAATAAATGTAGGTAGGTGGCGGCAATGTTAGGGGCTGGAGATTAGGGGTTAATAATATTTAACTAGTGTTTGCTATGTGGGAGTGCAGCGGTTTAGGGGTTAATATGTTTATTATAGTGGCGGCGATGTCCGGAGCAGCAGATTAGGGGTTAATAATTTTATTTTAGTGTTTGTGATGCGAGAGGGCCTCGGTTTAGGGGTCAATAGGTAGTTTATGGGTGTTAGTGTACTTTTAGCACTTTAGTTATCAGTTTTATGGCACAGCTTTGTAGCGTAAAACTCATAACTACTGACTTTCAGTTTACGGTATGGATCTTGACATTATAGGCTGTACCGCTCACTTTTTGGCCTCCCAGGCAAACTCGTAATACCGGCTCTGTGGAAGTCCCATTGAAAAAGGACTTTTTGAAAGCTGCGGTAATTACGTTGCATTACGGCCAAAAAAGTGTGCGGTGCCCCAAAACCTGCAAAACTCGTAATACCAGCAGTAGTGAACAAGAGCCTTAACGCTGCTTTTTCACTCATATACAAAAGAAAATTAGATAATAGAAGTAAATTGAAAAGTTGTTTAAAATAGCATGCTTTATCTGAATCATTATAGAAAAAAAGGGTTTATGTCACTTTAAATAGGAACACACATCTAAAGGGAGTGCAGAATTATTAGGCAAATGAGTATTTTGACCACATCATCCTCTTTATGCATGTTGTCTTACTCCAAGCTGCATAGGCTCGAAAGCCTACTACCAATTAAGCATATTAGGTGATGTGCATCTCTGTAATGAGAAGGGGTGTGGTCTAATGACATCAACACCCTATACCAGGTGTGCATAATTATTAGGCAACTTCCTTTCCTTTGGCAAAATGGGTCAAAAGAAGGACTTGACAGGCTCAGAAAAGTCAAAAATAGTGAGCTATCTTGCAGAGGGATGCAGCACTCTTAAAATTGCAAAGCTTCTGAAGCTTGATCATCGAACAATCAAGCGTTTCATTCAAAATAGTCAACAGGGTCGCAAGAAGCGTGTGGAAAAACCAAGGCGCAAAATAACTGCCCATGAACTGAGAAAAGTCAAGCGTGCAGCTGCCAAGATGCCACTTGCCACCAGTTTGGCCATATTTCAGAGCTGCAACATCACTGGAGTGCCCAAAAGCACAAGTTGTGCAATACTCAGAGACATGGCCAAGGTAAAAAAGGCTGAAAGACGACCACCACTGAACAAGACACACAAGCTGAAACGTCAAGACTGGGCCAAGAAATGTCTCAAGACTGATTTTTCTAAGGTTTTATGGACTGATGAAATGAGAGTGAGTCTTGATGGGCCAGATGGATGGGCCCGTGGCTGGATTGGTAAAGGGCAGAGAGCTCCAGTCCGACTCAGACGCCAGCAAGGTGGAGGTGGAGTACTGGTTTGGGCTGGTATCATCAAAGATGAGCTTGTGGGGCCTTTTCGGGTTGAGGATGGAGTCAAGCTCAACTCCCAGTCCTACTGCCAGTTTCTGGAAGACACCTTATTCAAGCAGTGGTACAGGAAGAAGTCTGCATCCTTCAAGAAAAACATGATTTTCATGCAGGACAATGCTCCATCACACGCGTCCAAGTATTCCACAGCGTGGCTGGCAAGAAAGGGTATAAAAGAAGAAAATCTAATGACATGGCCTCCTTGTTCACCTGATCTGAACCCCATTGAGAACCTGTGGTCCATCATCAAATGTGAGATTTACAAGGAGGGAAAACAGTACACCTCTCTGAACAGTGTCTGGGAGGCTGTGGTTGCTGCTGCACGCAATGTTGATGGTGAACAGATCAAAACACTGACAGAGTCCATGGATGGCAGGCTTTTGAGTGTCCTTGCAAAGAAAGGTGGCTATATTGGTCACTGATTTGTTTTTGTTTTGTTTTTGAATGCCAGAAATGTATATTTGTGAATGTTGAGATGTTATATTGGTTTCACTGGTAAAAATAAATAATTGAAATGGGTATATATTTGTTTTTTGTTAAGTTGCCTAATAATTATGCACAGTAATAGTCACCTGCACACACAGATATCCCCCTAAAATAGCTATAACTAAAAACAAACTAAAAACTACTTCCAAAACTATTCAGCTTTGATATAAATGAGTTTTTTGGGTTCATTGAGAACATGGTTGTTGTTCAATAATAAAATTAATCCTCAAAAATACAACTTGCCTAATAATTCTGCACTCCCTGTACATGTTTAGCTGTAATCAGGGATGTTTAAAAACAGAAACAGAAAAGATAGATTTAAATCAGAAAGACTAGACATTCAAATGTTGTAACTAAATGTGTTGAAACTTGTTGATTGCTTTATATGACACTGCGCATTGATTGCTTTTTGTGACATTGCACATATAGCTTTGAAAGATATTATTACTTCATCTTATTGTTAATGGCTAAAATATAAGCATTAAAAAACACTATAATACGCAATTCCAGAGGCATTCACTCATTATTGAAGCAGGTGCAGAAGATGCTGTCAATACAATTGTTCAGACTCAACATTACAGTTTGTCCTAACGGTAGCTAAGCAACAGGAATAACACTTAATATTTTGCTGTGTGTATCCAATCTGAGCAGTCAATCAGAAGATAACCCTGCCAATTTAAAAAAAGTTATTTTAGGCAATATATATATATATATATATATATATATATATATATATATATATATATATATATATACACGTATATTAAATGCTAGCATTTACAATAAAATTATAAAAAAAAATATTTCTTCCAACAACGAATAATATATAATATGTAAAAATAGAAGTTGTATATTGTTGCATTAAATTAAAAAAAACAGCATTTTTTTCTGTAGATAAAGCTACCTTATCCCTTACATAAAACTACGGGAAATGCAAACAGTCAATGAAAACTATGCATAACAATTTCTCATATAATTATTCTTATTAATAATTATTATTAGTGCAGAGCCACAAAATGTCTAGTGATTCACTTGTAATCTAATCCATAGTAATTTATATTTTGACTTAAAATGTAATAATCAGACATTTTATGCACTTCAATTTCATAGTAACTTCTAGAAATCTTTTAAATGTACTTTTGTCTACTACCTCTAATGGGGGGATGGCCCACACACCTGCTAATTTTCCACTGTGGAAACCCCCCCCCAATATATTTGAGAAAAAGATCCTAAATATAAAATTAATAAAAATATCAATTGATAAACATGCTATTAATCAGCAAACAATGTCAAAGTGCAAGCATACTAGAATATGCCCAATAATAAAAAGTGAGCCAAAAGAATGACTAAATTATGAAAAATAAGTCCCAAATCCAATAATGCGATAAGTTCATCAAAAGCAACTCCTCTTCAAACTATGAAAAAACATTTCCCCCAACAGGTAGGCAGAGTAATCTATAGAGAACAGATAAAATAGGGCGCTCCAATAGTGAAGTATGTCACAACAGACACAAATAAAGAGTATAGAGTATACAGAATACTCACAAACACGATGCACTCAGCAGTGCAAATGGAGCAGGCTGACCTATCAGAGCCGTCCAGCTGACTCACAATCTGGCTGCATCATCAGGTGATAACAAACAAACATAAAACGTGAGCTTAAATGGACAGTTTACTCAAATATTTTCTCCCCTTTAATTTGTTCCCAATGGTCCCCTTTACCTGCTGGAGTGTATTAAATTGTTTACAAGTATTTCCATTACCCTTAAATTGGCATTTGAAATAGTTTATTTAGCCTGTGGTATCCCCACCCATCCTGAAAGTTTTTGGCCTCAAGGCCAAGCTGTGTTAACACAGCCAGTATAAGAAATTACACTCCAAGTGGGTTATAGAAGAGATAAGGTAATAAAATGTTAATTTTCGATTGTTCTCCCCAAGTATTAGTGATTGGTTTATGGACAGATATGAGAAAGAAGCATGTACACAATGTGATAAAGTAATGAGATCTGATTATACCTACAAGCTCAACCCATTTTATTAGGTTGTGGATTCAAAACACAAAATCAGCTAATTCATATACACAAATAAGCCTTAAAAAAAGCAAATCTCAAACATTTTATACTCTGCAGCTGGTAAAAAAGTAATTGGAAACACATTAAGGGAAAAACAATTATATAGTATACTGTCCCTTTAAATACCTGACATCCTTAGCGTGTTCACCAAGTTACTGCGCATGTCCATAGGGTGTGTCTTGGTATAATACTATGATTGGGTAAGAGAGCTAGTCCGTAAAGTGTATATGATTGGACTGCACAAGTAATTGATGTATATATTTGCCAATGGTAACAAATATTCAAATTGGCCATGTGTATTCCATGTCATACATAACACACTAAGCCAGATGCATTTATAAATGTGGGGAGAAACTTTGTGGTCTTTGCAAGTATATAACAACAGGCACCAATAGTTTTGCATCTAATATCACTAAAGAGAAATTTTGTATACATTCTAGAATCACTTGTGATTCCTCATTCATTGTGTATATTTTAGAATGTATTTGTGGATTTCAGTATACAGGTAGAACCTCTAGACCCATCAAAAAAGATGGGGTGAACATCTTAGAAATGTGAAAAATGCCTCTCTTAAACATAGTGTCCCGAGACATGTTCTATGTAATCATACCTCTGAGACAGATACTCTTAAGATTATACCCATTGAGTTAATTCCCAAGTCCCAGGGTGTCAATAGCTATACAAGACTTAGGCAAAGAGAAACTTATTGGATATGGAAGTTGCAGACCTTGTCACCATATGGTCTGAATGAAAACATTGATATGGCAGCATTTAATGATTCATTTATAGTCTTGATGGTTTTTCGTGACTTGTTCTTGTAGCTCTGTTCATTATTTTTTGTAATGTACAACTATGTGCTTTATATATGTATCATATGTGCTTTATATGTGCTTTATATGTATATTTGCATATTTTATTATATTGTACTATACTTTTTGATTTATGTATAAGGATCGTTATATTAAGATACATTTTGTTAAGAGTCCATTTTGGTGTGACATTCACGAGTGACATTCACGGCTTGTTCACCTAGTGAGTTTTAGAATATTATTATTTTATATTTTATATTTTAGTGTGATATAATATGGCTGGTCTGATCACTCGCAGTGATCTGTAATATTGCGTGCTAATGCATCTGGCTTAGTGTGTTGTTATGCATGATACGGAATACAAATGGCCAATTTGAATATTTGTTAACATTGGCGAATATATACATCAGTTACTTTTGCAGTCCAATCATCTACACTTTACGGACTAGCTCTTTTACCCAATCATAGTATTATACTGAGACACACCCTGCAAACACGCAGAGGATGCCAGGTATTTAAGCTCACGTTTTATGTTTGTTATCACCTGATGAAACAGTCATGTACTGAGAAACGCGTTGTGAATTAACTGGATTTTAATCTTTGACCGTGAGCAGTTTTTTTAATCCTCTGGGGGTGGATTATTGGTTCCTCTTTCTGATCTGTGCATCATCGAGTTCACCTGCTTCAGAAACCTCAGCGGTGTTACACATCACCATTATCCTGGACGGTTGTTCCTGCAGTGTATGCTGTAGCCGGATTGTGAGTCAGCTAGACGCCTCTGATAGTTCAGCCTGCTTCATTTGCACTGTTGAGTGCATCGTGTTTGTGAGTATTTTGTATACTCTAAACTTGTCTGTCTTGTCTGTTGTGACATACTTCACTATTGGCACGCCCTCTTTTATATTTTCTCTCATTTTCCACTGTGTAGCAGATTACAAATAGACTTATCATAAACTAAACTTTATTCAATGTGGCTTAAACTTATAAAGATTAATTCTTATCTATTAGAAGAGTCTACCAATATCTTTTTAAATCTTTTGAATTTCAACAACCATTTAATTCATTACAAATATTTAAAAAACCTTTTTATGACTGGGTTTTCAAAGACTTTGCCCCATGTTTACTTTACCAACTCTTTGCATCAAGAGAATTACACTGTTTGGGCAGCAAGCAACAGTCTTGTCTATGTATGTATAGATGTCTTATATTTACATTTCTCAGAGGTGAAACAACTTGTGGCATTATTTCTACAATGGTTACACTTGTAGATTGCTTTGCTTTCACCCTTCTGTCCAATTCATCCCAAATCAGCCCGATGGGGTTTAAGTCTGTGCTGGCCATTTCATGATTTGATGACTACTACTTTCTTGTTCTTTTCTTCTAAGGCAGTTCTAACAAAGACTAAAGGACCACCGCAGACCAGGCAAACAAGGCATATAAAACAGCGTTATGCATGGTGCTGGAAAATTGTAGCCTTTTTGGTTCAGGATGCCACTCATTTGGTCCTGGGGGTCTTTTGCTGGATCTGTGACTTACACAATTACAATACTTCCTCCTTATTTAACTGTTGGGGGCCGATTTATCAAAGCGTCAATCTCTATGCATTCCTGTACAAAGGACGAAAAAGAAGAAGGCGCCAACATAGTGTGATTCAGTTTTAAAAAGTTCTCACTCCCCACGCATTCAATTGATCGTACTTACAAGAAGTAAGGCACTTGATAAGTGCTACACAGGCCTTCTGGAACATTAAAAGCTGTCCAGGTAGCTGCTCGCTCGTCACACAGGTGAATCTCTTGATACAGTGGCTCTCCTGTTAGCCAAAGGTGTGTAGGGTCCCTGAAGCTTTTAATCCTATGGTGCTTCTATTACTCGGAGTAGTCACCCTCAGGAAATATGCCCAACCAGGGGCCCCTTCTAGACCCTTCTCTGTACAGCTGCAGCCGGTCTCCTGAAGTGTTCGGTTGTCACGCTGCTAGCCCACCTGGTTGGGCATATTTCCTGAAGCACCATAGGATTAAAAGCTTCAGGGACCCTGCACACCTTTGGCTAACAGAAGAGCCACTGTATCAAGAGATTCACCTGTGTGACGAGCGCGCAGCTACCTGGACAGCTGTTAATGTTCCAGAAGGCCTGTGTAGCACTTATCAAGTGCCTTACTTCTTGTAAGTACGATCAATTGAATGCGTGGGGAGTGAGAACTTTTTAAAACTGAATCACACTATGTTGGCGCCTTCTTCTTTTTCGTCCTTTGTACAGATTTGCTCCACTTGAATTGCCTTCAAGTTTTGGAAGAAGTGTTTGCAGCCATATGAACTCTAATTCAGCTTTGGACTTTATGGTCTATTTAACAGTTTCATCTTTGAGATTGTCATAACACTATTTATTCCACAGCACTGTGGGGTATACCACATTCTGGTTGTGTGATACTTAATATCAATATTTTTATTTACATTTTGATTTTTTCCACAAATTGGGCAATTGTATTATATATTGCTAGACACAATTTTCATTTTGTTTACAGCTATCACATTATTAGTATATAGGCGCATCTGACTTTATTTTCTTGTATATCAGCATCTCTATGCATTCGCTGGCGTCAATAAGCTCGCCAAACATTTCTAGATATCGCAGCCATGAATCTACATATAACGCCCTTATTTATTAAAAACTCTGTCAAAAACATGTGCGTCAAGAGCGATGAACATCGGACTGTTGATAAATAAGAGTCATCAATGTTGTGGATATTCTGTTTTTTCCAACTTTATTTATACCATTTCATTACTGTCCATGAACAAGCACATTTCTCTTAAGCTAATCTTTGATTTTTCATACCTAGATTTATACCTGAACAAACAATAATATCTCATAGATAGTAATTTTCTATGTATTTGTTATAAAAAAAACCTGATATTTGATATTGACGTAAATTAATGTATATTTGTATTTCTAGAAATCATGATATGTCTATCTCATGTTTTTTATGTTTTTTAAATGATTATTAATGCTAGAATTTGTACATATATCTTTGCACATACAGTATATATATATTTACATAACATAATAAATGTTATACATAATGCATTCAAGCTAACAATATTTTATGTTTTTAATAAATATAGTTCTCTCTTCATAAATAAAATGTTCCTCAAATGTTCTTAGATACAACTGAATATAATGTACACCTAATGCAACTGAAGTAAATGTTTGTTACTATAGCTGAAATAGAACATATTGGGGGGTAGTTATCAAGCCGTCAACCTCAAATACACTGGAATTCCGCAGCGTATTTGTGGCGAGGCTGATTCGCCTTAGTTATCAAGCCCTAGATACCGGCAAAAGTAGAATTTTGTGACGTAAGCTTCGATCCGCCAGACTCAGTCCGACACAGATCGATTCTTACGTCACTCCAGATGTTCCACACACAAGTGCGGCACAATCTGACTACTTTTGCTAGCAGGTATGCACTTTTACGGCGCTGAAGAAGTCTTCGATCCGGGCGATGTCATCTTCCAAGCGGGGTCTTCAATCTTCTTCTTCAGGATCCATCTTCATTCCGCCGACGCGGAACATCCTTCTTTCCCGACGGACTACCGACAAATGACTTCTTCAGCGCCGCTTGGAGGATCACTTCATCGGATGGAAGATTTCTTCAGCGCCCCTTGGATGATGACTTCTGCCGCTCCAGATCTCCTCTTCAGTTCCATCGGTGGCTCGGCTGAGTGAAGACGACTAAAGGTAGGATGATCTTCAGGGGGGTAGTGTTAGGTTTTTTAAGGGGGGTTTGGGTTAGATTAGAGGTATGTGGGTGGTGGGTTTTAATGTTGGGGGGGTTGTATTTTTCTTTTACAGGCAAAAGAGCTGAATTTTTTGGGGCATGCCCCACGAAAGGCCCTTTTAAGGGCTGGTAAGGTAAAAGAGCTTTGAACTTTTTTAATTTAGAATAGGGTATGGCATTTTTTTATTTTGGGGGGCTTTGTTATTTTATTAGGGGGCTTAGATTAGGTGTAAGTAGCTTAAAATTGTTGTAATATTTTTTAAATGATTGTAACTTATTTTTTTATTTTTTTGTAACTTAGCTTTTTTTATTTTTGTACTTTAGTTAGTTTATGTAATTGTATTTAATTGTAGTTATTTGTAGGTAATTTATTTAATTAATGTAATGATAGTGTAGTGTTAGGTTTAATTGTAACTTAGGTTAGGATTTATTTTACAGGTAATTTTGTATTTCTTTTAGCTAGGTAGTTATTAAATAGTTAATAACTATTTAATAACTATTCTAACTAGCTAAAATAAATACAAAGTTACCTGTAAAATAAATATAAATCCTAAAATAGCTACAATGTAATTATTAATTATATTGTAGCTATCTTAGGGTTTATTTTACAGGTAAGTATTTAGTTTTAAATAGGAATAATTTATTAAAGTATAGTGTAGTGTTAGGTGTAATTGTAACTTAGGTTAGTTTTTATTTTACAGGTTAATTTCTCTTTATTTTAGCTAGGTAGCTATTAAATAGTTAATAACTATTTAATAGCTATTGTACCTAGCTAAAATAAATTGAAATTTGCCTGTAAAATAAAAATAAATCCTAACACAGCTACAATATAATTATTATTTATATTGTAGCTATATTAGGGTTTATTTTAAAGGTAAGTATTTAGTTTAAATAGGATTAATTTAGTTCATAATAGAAATATTATTTAGATTTATTTAATTAATATTTAAGTTAGGGGGGTGTTAGGGTTAGTGTTAGACTTAGGTTTAGGGGTTAATAAATTTATTACAGTGGCAGCGGTGTAGTGGGGGGCAGGATAGGGGTTAATAAATGTATTATAGGTGGCGACGGTGTAGGGGGGCAGGAGAGGGGTTAATAAATGTATTATAGGTGGCGACGGTGTAGGGGGGGCAGGATAGGGGTTAATAAATTTAATATAGGTTGCGGCAGGGTCAGGGAGCGGCGGTTTAGGGGTTAAACTATTTATTTAGTTGTGGCGAGGTGCGGGATCACCAGGATAGGGGTTAATAACTTTATTATAGAGGGCGACGTTATAGGGGGGGCAGGATAGGGGTTACTCGGTTTAATGTAGGTTGCGGCGGTGTCCGGGAGCGGCGGTTTAGGGGTTAATACATTTATAATAGTTGCGGCGGGGTCTAGGAGCGGCGGTTTAGGGGTTAATACATTTATAAGAGTTGCGGCGGGGTCTAGGAGCGGCGGTTTAGGGGTTAGTAACTTTATTTAGTTGCGGGGGGCTCCGGGGGCGCCTGTATAGGGGGTAGAACAGTGTAGTTTAGTGTGGGTGCTTAGTGACAGGCTAGCAAGAAAGCTGTAAAAAAGCCGAAGAGCAGCGAGATCGGATATGTGATAACTCTCACAGTCCGCTGCTCATCGCCCCGTACTTGGTGCGTGGCTTTTTGACAGCTTTTTTGATAACTTAGGCGAATTTTTGCAGGTCCGCGGTGGCTATGTGAGGCGAGCTTAGGCTGGCGTATTGGGCCAGCGAAGGCAGGAAAAGTAGACGCGTTGATAACTATCCCCCCATTGTAGTTTGATGTTAAGCATACATGTTAACATAAAGCCAGTTAACTACTTATACCAAACGACAATAAAAAATGAAAGAACACTTAAATGTCACACAGTATTTAAAGAGGCAATAGCACTGTGGTATTTAAGATGTTATATTAGAGACTATACTCTTGCCATGCCAAATGTCACACAAGAGAAAATCGCATTACACAAGCTTTAGTTAAAACATAGGGAAAGCTTATTTTTTATACTTTATATTTTGACAGTTAAAGGGACATGTAAGTGAATATTAAAAAGACAAGAAACCCCACCATTTTCTTTTATGATTTGGATAGAACATATCATTTTAAACAAATTTCCAATTTACTTCTATTATCAAATTTGCTTCATTCTCTTGTTATCCTTTGCTGGAGGTCCAGCATTGCACTACTGGCAGGTAGCTGAACACATCTAGTTAGCTCATCACAAGAGACAAATTTGTGCAGGCACCATTCAGCAGCTAGCTCCCACTAGTGTATGATATGTGCACATTATTTTTCAACAATGTATAGCAAGAGAACAAAGCACATTTGGGGAAAGAAGTGATTTCAAAGTATCTTATAATTGCATGCTTTATCTGAATCATGCAAGTTTAATTTGACTCTCCTATGTCTTAAAATGGATAGAGCATGCAATTTTAAAAGACTTTCATTTTTTTCTGTTACCAGATTTAAGTAATTCTCTTGTTATCCTTTTGTAAATGCATATGTAGTAAAGCTCAGGAGCAGCAATGCACTCTGGGAGTTTTAAGTGACTAGTAGCTACACATATATTCCTTTTGTCATTGGCTCACCAGATGTGTTCATCTAGCTCACAGCAGTATACTGCTGCTCTGGAACTGGATTTAACTACTTGTGTATCCCCTTTGCAGGGGCAAAATGCACAGTTAGCTTTAAGCAAGCTAGCTGAAAACATTTGGATGAGCCAATGACAAGAGATTTGTGCAGCCACCATTCTGCAGTTACATTCCACTAGTGCACTGCTGTTTCTGAGCCTACGTATGATATGCTTTTCAACATAGAACAATTGGATATTGCTTAAAATTGCATTCTCTATCTGAATTATTCCAGAAAAAAAAATACTTTCCTGTCTCTTTAACACCTGTTTAATAAAACAATTTCGCTAGACTAGTCACAACCATACTATATGTATATATACACATTTGATTTTTAATTAACATAATACATGGAAATGGCAAAATTACTATGACTCAAGTCTTCATGCCTGCATTAAAGCACTCTGCAAAAGATCCAACCTCCCTGCCAGCATACATTTTGTCCACATAAAACCCACGCAGCTGCTATTTATAATGTTTTTTTTTTAAAGCCAAGCTTTAACTGACCACCTTTTTATCCATTGTCTTGCACAATAAAACAATTTTCCCTAGAAAGTCTAGTCACAACCATATTATCAGTATATATAAACAACCTATTATTTTAAATTAATAAAAAATAAGTGGAAAAGCCAAAAAATACCTTATCCGAAGTCATCCAGGCCCATTTATCAAGCTCCGTACGGAGCTTGAAGGGCCGTGTTTCTGGCGAGTCTTCAGACTCGCCAGAAACACAAGTTATGAAGCAGCGGTCTAAAGACCGCTGCTCCATAACCCTGTCCGCCTGCTCTGAACAGGCGGACAGGAATCGCCGGACATCAACCCGATCGAATACGATCGGGTTGATTGACAGCTCCCTGCTGGCGGCCGATTGGCCGCGAGTCAGCAGGGGGCGGCGTTGCACCAGCAGCTCTTGTGAGCTGCTGGTGCAATGTTAAATGCGGAGAGCGTATTGCTCTCCGCATTTAGCGAGGTCTTGCGGACCTGATCCGCAGTGTCGGATCAGGTCCGCAAGCCCTTTGATAAATGGGCCTGATCATGTCTAGCCTGCCTGAAAGCCCTCTTCAAAACTTATTTTGCAAACCGACTGACCAGGCCTCTTTCACCCCATAGAATATACACATCCCGGCATGTAAAAAAATCAAGCTATATTAAGTGAGCACTGCATGCTGCAGCCTTTTAGCCATTTTTTTGTGACAAATTGCCAATAACTGGGCTGGCTTGTTCTTACCTTGCTCAGCCAACTCACTCATCCTCCTCTGCTGCTGCTGCTCATTGCCACCAGCCCATCGCCATTCTCCCTGTTGCTCCCTGCTCATCCCACGGTCACAGCTCCCACTCCCAAAACTACTCCAGTCCACCACTCATCTGCTACTGCTCTGCTAAATGCCACTTCCACAAATGGCTATTGTGGTAAAAAAACTTTAGGGTGCAGTCGGATCCACACAAAACTTTAGCACCCTCACAATCCTCAACTGTCATGGGCCAGCCCAACCAGGGGCCTATTTAGGGGATTGGGTCTGGAGCTGCAACTCCTCCAGCCCCTACATTAATCCGGTAATGACTTTGGCTGAGTCACAGGGGCCGATTTATTATCGTCTGTCCTACATGATCTAGATCATGTCCGACAGACATCGATGAATGCTTATAGCATACGCTGTCTGCATTTATCATTGCACACGCAGTTCTTGAGAACTGCTTGTGCAATGCCGCCCCCTGCAGATTTGCAGTCAATCGGCTGCTAGCAGGCGGTGTCAATCAGCCTGATCCTATAGGATCAGGTGGTTTGATGTCCACAGCCTCAGGGCAGGGAGACCAGTTATGGAGCAGCAGTCTTTAGACCGCTGCTTCATAACTGCTGTTTCCGGTGAGCCTGAAGGGTTGTGTGGAAACAGGGGCATCAAGCTCCATTCGGAGCTTGAAATTCGGCCCCACATTCTGCAAGTCATCACAACCTTGGACATTGTTTTGTGTACCTTTAGTCTAACAACTAGTTGATCAGTTTTGAAAATGTTCAGTCTGCTTAAAATGTGTTTGCTTGTTTTCTGGAAGAATTATGAACATCTGTCTCTGGTTTATCTTCTGGAAAAAAAACATTTCATGATCTTTCACAGAGTTTATTGAGATTTGTTATGGCCACTTTGAAGCACCACTCAATTCTAGAAAATCTGTATCCTATCCATTAGTGGAGATTATCACCACTTAAAAAAGCATAGTTGACTGGAGCCCATTAGATTCCACCAATCTCTAGAAAAGTTTTTCTGTAATTGAGGATTTTACATGGCATCATTACAACACATAAGAGGAATAAAGAGATGTTAATGCTTCTGGGAAATTTACCATTATATATGGCATCATTAATTTTGGACAAACAGAAAGAGATAATGTGGAGCAACCTTGAGTTATCTTATAAATAAAATAAATAATGTGTAGAATGACTGTTTTGCACTTAGATGATTAACAGGATTGCACACTATCTACTACTATTAGCCCTTTATTCCATCTGTAAATATGATACTCTTTAACTAAAGTTGATAATATAGTTCTTTTAACCTAAATGAAAATAATATCTATTTTAAATACATATGGAGTATGCAGAAGCTTTGCGTGGCCAATGGAGTTGGTCAATCATTTAGGAAAGCTTATCAAATTATTTATCTACAAAAAAGATTTTAATGGCAATAAGAACAGAATTATACAAGACTTATACTCAGTACTCACCACAGTGCTGCTTATTAAGACAAAATGCTGCCTATTGACATCTGCTGAAGAAATGCACACTACATCAAGTTAACCCTATTCTCTCTCTTCTGCTTTCAGGTACGTGAATAGAGTCCCTGTCAATCTGCACACTATTCACTGCACTCTGGTGTTTCCCCTCCTGTAACTCTTTTTTGGTACATGAATAGAGTCCCTGTCAATCTGCACACTATTCACTGCACTCTGGTTTTTCCTCTCCTATAACTTTCTTTTGGTATGTGTATATGTATATTGAGCAAATTATTTTAGGTTGTTAATTTAGTCCTGCATTTGTTGTACTGTTATTCAATGTCTTACTTCTAATGTTTTGTTAATTGCCATGTGATGTTCAATCTTTATCAATACTTGCTATTATTCTTAAATTTATAGCTGTTTTATGCCATAGTTTCAATCTCTTCCAAATTTTGTTTACTTAACTCATCTGACCCTAACCAGACCAGAATTTAACTCTCCAATTGGCCCTTCATTTGTCTTTGATTTATCAATCAAGTAATTTAGTGGACACAGCTGACTTCCTTGCCTATATATTTAACATTAGCTTGGGCTGTGCATTACACTAGGCTGTGCATTGCTACAACAGCATAAGTGAACATTTTTGAAGTGAACATTTTATAAGTGAGGCATTAAGAACATAATTATTCAAGACTTGAACAAGGATTGGGCAAGTGGCAAGACACAAAGCAAGTGCTGTAATATTATGTTTTATGTACCTAACTGTTTCCTTATGCAATTGCTGCTGTAATACTGTGTCTTATGTGTTTAATTGGTTTCCCCTTTTGTAAAAATGCTTATTATCTTCATAGTCCTTTTTGCTGCCTCTTGTCTCTATAACAAACTACATTATTCAATTACTCCTTCTCCCTCTCCACCTGCACTGTTCATTTGCCCATCTCTCTTAAACTCACCTTACTTTTGTACTCATGAACTTTACCTATTCCAAAACACTCTCTCTCCCCCTGCACCTTGTCTCAAAAACAGTCTCATTACTGCAAATCTGTATCTCATCTCATATCACTCTCCCTCTTGCTTTAACTAACTGCTGGTGACATCTCCCCTAATCCTGGTCCCCAACAACTGCCTAGCCATGCACATCTATGTGTACCATCCCACAGACTCAGAAAAGAAACTCTGCCAACCTTACTCACATTCCTTCTGCATCTAATGCCACTACCCCTTTCACTTGTGCACTCTGAAACTCTCGCTCTGTTTGCAACAAGCTCACTTCTATACATGACCTCTTCATCTCCCACTCCCTCAACCTTCTGACCCTAACAGAAACCTGGCTCTCTCTCCTAGACACAGCATCCACTGCTGCTCTGTCACATGGGGGTCTCCAATTCAGCCACACTCCATCTCTTCCCTCACATTTTCCTCATTCGAAACCCACATGATTCACTTATTCTCTCCCCTCTCTATACGTGTTGCAGTCATATACTGACCCCCTGGCTCCTCAACTCAAATTCTAGATCACCTGTGTGCCTGGCTACCTTATTTCATTTCCTCAGACACCCCCTGCCCTCATTCTTGGTGACTTCAACATCCCTCTTGACAATCCCGCTGCCTCCTCTGCAAAACAACTTCTGCAATTCACTTCCTCTTTCAGTTTGTCACAATGGACTGATTCTCCCACTCACAAAGACGGTCACTCCCTTGACCTGATCTTTAGCTATCAATGCACTCTCTCAAACTTCACAAACTCCCCTTTTCCTCTTTCTGAAGACTATCTCCTCACTTGCAACATATCATCCCTCCCTACACAACTCTCCCTCCTCTACTCCTCATACCAAACTTCACAGAAGCATTATATCATTAGATCAGCAACAGCTTGCTAATTCCCTCAAACCTCTCCTCTCATCTGTCTCCTCCTTTTCCTGCCCTGACCAATTTGCCACTACAATCTGGCCCCTCTTACCATAGCTCGGAAATCACACACTTATCCTCAGCCTTGGCATATTCCTCTGACACGGTACCTGCACAGATGTTCCCGTACTGATGAGTGGCACTGGAGAAAATATCAGAGTTCAGATGATTTTCTTCATTACAAATTAATCTTGAACTCCTACTATTCTGCCCTTAATCTCTATAAGCAACATTACTTCTCTACTCTTATCTCTAATCTTTCTTCAAACCCAAAATGTCTGTTATCCACTTTCAATACTCTTCTCCACCCAAACCCACCTCCTAATACAACTTCTCTGTCAGCTCAAGCCTTTGACAGCCACTTCAATAACAAAATCCACTCCATCAGAAATGAAATCAGCTCTCAACATACTTCCATTCACTCACCCCCTCAAACGCTCTCAATCAACCACAACCCACATAGCCATAAACTTAGGTCTTTCGGCACTTATACTGCACTCTCACCTCACTACCTGTCCCCTTGACCCTATCCCCTCTCAGCTACTCCCCTCCCTCTCTTCTACCCTTACCCCTATACTCATACACATTTTCAACCTCTCCCTCAGCAACGGTATATTTTCCTTATCTCTGAAACATGCAATGGTCATACCTATCCTCAAAAAACCTTCCCTTGATCCAACCTCTCTATCCAACTTCCACCCTATTTCCCTCCTCCGTCTTGCCTCAAAGCTTCTTGAAAAACTAGTAAATGCATGCCTATCCCATTTCCTTACATTAAACTCCATCCTTGACCCACTGCAATTTGGATTTCATCCCCATTACTCCACAGAGACAGCAATTGTTAAGGTTACCAACGACCTACATACAGCAAAATCAAAAGGCCACTTTTCTCTGCTTATCCTCCTTGATCTGTCCGAAGCCTTTGATACTGTTGACCACCCTCTTTTGCTCCAAACCCTCCAATCCTTCGGCATCTGTGACACAGCCTTCTCATGGCTCCCTTCCTACCTGTTAAACCGTACCTTTAGTGTAGCCTTCTCTGGGGCCTCCTCTGCCCCATCACCACTTTCTGTTGGAGTACCGCAAGGCTCTGTCCTCTGTCCCCTTCTCTTCTCAATCTACACGTCATTGCTAGGTTCCCTAACAAAGTCCCATGGTTTCCAATATCATTTGTATGCTGACGGCACCCAAATATACTTCTCTGTACCAGACTTATCTCCTTCCTTGCTAACCCGTGTTAATTCACTCTCTCATCCTTTCCCGCTTTTGATTACTGCAACTCTGTCCTCTCTGGTCTCCCCACCTGCCGCCTAGCTCCTTTACAATCCATAATAAATGCCTCTGCCAGGCTCATTTTCCTAAAACGTTGCTCTTCATCTGCTGCACCTCTCTGCCAATCCCTTCATTGGCTTCCTCTTGCCTCTAGGATTAAACACAAAATTCACACTCTGATATACAAAGCCCTCAACTGCATTGCTCCCCCTATATCTCAGACCTTGTCTCCAGATACTCTCCCTCCCATCCCCTTCGCTCTGCTCATGACCTCTTCCTCTCTTGTTACCGCATCACACTACCGTTTACAGGACTTCTCCAGACTGGATCCCATCATGTGGAACTCTCTGCCTCGCTCCACAAGACTCTCCCCTAGTTTTGGAAGCTTCAAGTGTTCCCTAAAAACTCTACTGTTCAGGGATGCTTACAACCTACACTAACCTTTCTTTATACCAGTTCCTCTCTTCAATTGCTATCCCCTGAAACCCTTTAGCATGTTGTGAGGATTTATTATATAATTAATGTGAACCCAGTTGTATCTACTCCACTCAGTCTCACACCAAACCTAGGTACCTTGATAAACTAGGAACCTTATTCTGCTCATTGACTGAGGGTGACCTGTTTAGGTCAAAAGTAAATTACAACTATCTTTAGTTGCTGGAGATATGCACAACAATGTGAATGTGCTAATACTCTCCTAAATAATATAATAGCATTTGCTAAACAATAGATAATCTCTTTGGATATAGAATAAATTATAACTTTATGTAATTGAAGCTCTGTTAGTATCTCTTTAAATAGAATGTAGCTTATCACTCAGGTACAATGCTTGAATGTTCAGGATAGTAAAGTTCATATGCAACCTTATTTATGAATGCAACAGGATTGTTATGGCAATGTATTGTATGCAGAAATAACCAGGATGTATGCAGAAGATGTTAAACATGCAACATTTCCATTAGTAACGTATATGTATCAGCTTGAATTGTTAGTATATACAGTCTTTGGAACATATGAAATTAGCGTAACTTCAGCAATAACTTTATGTTTAGTACGATACCCAACACTTCATGACCAGCGTGTACTTGTGAAGACTTTGCTAGCTAGCAATAAGTTGTCCTGAGAAGCAGTGTAGAATCCGGCAACAGAGAGGAGCTGCGACACTGACTCCCGGAGTGCTGATGACGTCAGACGCCGAACTACTGCAGACACGCTGTATGTCAGTTAGCGTTTCAGAATGAAGTATGCTGTCCTGTGATTGAAAAGAACTTTGCAGATATAAAATTAGAAAACAACTTGACGAAAATAGAGAGAGCTTCTTGAGAGTTGTGATTACTCCTCATGCGAATCAAATTACCAAGCATCGTTGAATTAGAGAGGAGGGCTTATAAAGGCATAACGGTCATGTGATATTATGTTTAAAGGGACAGTGAAACGTGGAAAACATGAAGTATAGAGATTGAGAATTACTGTGATATGACAGGACACCCCCCTTAACGATCTGCTCCGCAGATCAGGGTTTGGGACGGTCTGGATGTCTGCGATGAAACAGAGATACCAATCTAGGGGCTGATAAGTTAGTGGATGGTTCCCAAGAATCCTCTTCTGATGAATAATTTTTCCACCGAGCTAAATACTGTAGAGAATTCTTATAGAATCTAGAATCCAAAATGGAATCAACTTCATATGATACTTCATCCTCAATGAGTGTCGGAACTTGAGTTGTCAAGACTTGATCTCTGACTGGAACATAATGTTTCAAAAGGGATACATGAAATGTTGGATGTATCTTAAAAGAATTTGGTAGTTGTAAAGTGACAGCATTAGCATTAACAATCCTAATAATTTTGTAAGGACCAATAAACAGAGAACCAAGCTTTTTACTGGGAATGTGAAGCTTCAAGTGTTTAGAAGACAACCAAACTAGATCTCCCACCTTATACTCAGGAGGTTTCGTTCTCCTTAAGTCATAATAACGTTTTTGCCTTTCTTGAGATTGTAGTAAAATCTGTTTTAGTTGAATGAATCCTTCAGCAATTGTATTCACAGTGTCATTTACCAAGGGACAAGAACTTTCTGATCTTTGAAGAAGATGATAAGAGGGATGAAACCCATAGTTAATGAAAAATGGAGTTGTATTGGTAGATGAATTAATGGTGTTATTATAGGAGAATTCAGCAGTAGGTAGAAGAGAAGACCAGTTGTCTTGCTGAAATGTACAGTAGCATCTTAGATATTGCTCTAAACTCTGATTAGTCCTTTCGGTCTGACCGTTTGTTTGAGGATGGTAAGCTGAACTCAAACGGCGATCAATATGCAAACTAGAACAGAGTTGTGTCCAAAATCGAGAGGTAAATTGTGTACCCCTGTCAGTCGTAATAGACTTAGGTAACCCATGCAATCTGACAATATGTTTGATGAACAAATCTGCTGTTTCTGAAGCTGTTGGCAAAGTGTGAATAGGTATAAAATGTGCCATTTTTGAAAAGAGATCCACTACAACCAGGATGACTGTGTTGTTAGAAGAGGGAGGTAGATCGACAATGAAGTCTAGGGCAATATCTTGCCAAGGTCTGTCAGCGATTGGAAGAGATAAAAGTAAACCATAAGGGTGAATTCTTTGAGATTTACATTTGGTACATACAGCACACCCTTGTATGTACTGTTTTACAGACTGAATCATATGCGGCCACCAGAAATCCCTTTGAATTAAATGAAGAGTTTTCTTGAAACCAGGATGTCCTGAAAGTGGAATATCATGTGCCATAGCTAAAATGTCATTCCTAAGAGATTCTGGAACATACAGTGCATGACCATGGTAGAAAAATCCATCATTACCTTTATGAATCCTAGAATCATTAATCAATGGATCATTCTGTTGTTGTTCTTTGAGAATAGATGTTTTCCCCACTAAGAGGCCAATGAATTTTTCTGGTGGTATTATTGAGTTTAGTTCAGAACTCTCAGTTAATGGAGTTGAATATCTAGATAGAGCATCTGCCTTTGTATTTCTTACTCCTGGACGATAAGTGATTATAAAATCAAATCTAGTAAAGAATAAACTCCATCTGACTTGTCTGGAAGAAAGACTTTTGTTAGTTTTTAGATATTGTAGATTACGATGATCTGTAAATATGATGATTGGAAATCTTGCCCCTTCTAATAGATGTCTCCAAAATTCTAATGCAGCCTTGATGGCTAGAAGTTCTTTTTCCCCAATTGGGTAATTAATTTCGGCCGAATTCATAACCCGAGAATAATATGCGACAGGATGAAGCATGTTGGTAGAAGAATCTCTTTGAGACAGAATGGCTCCTATTGCAAATTCGGATGCATCTACTTCTAATGTATATTGTTTCGATGGATCTGGGAATTGTAGGATTGGAGCGGTAATGAAACTATGTTTGAGAGCGTTAAAAGAATCATCTGCCTGTTGGTTCCAGTGGTATTTGTTATTCTTTCGGGTGAGTAGTGTGAGAGGTTTTGCGATAGTAGAGAAACCTTTAATAAATTTTCTATAAAAATTTGAGAATCCTAAGAATCTCTGGAGCTCTTTCTTATTTTTTGGAATAGGCCAGTTAGTGATAGCTTGTACTTTGTTGTCCTCCATGGATATTCCTTTTGGTGAAATATGATACCCCAGGAAAGAAATAGTATCAGAATTGAATATACATTTTTCTGCCTTAACATATAAGTTGTTCTGTCTTAATCTTGAAAGAACTGTTCTGACATGTTGTATGTGATCCTCTTTGGAATTTGAATAAATGAGAATATCGTCCAAATAAATGACAATGTATGTGTCAAGTAAATCTTTGAAAACATCATTAATGAAAAACTGAAAAGTTGCAGGTGCATTGCACAAACCAAAAGGCATGACACAATACTCATAGAGACCATACCTAGTACGAAAGGCAGTTAACCATTCATCACCTTTGCGAATTCTAATTAAATTATATGCACCTCTTAAATCCAGTTTGGTGAAAATGGTAGCACCCTGTAACCTCTCTATGAGTTCTGGAATAAGAGGTAAAGGATATCTATTTTTTATTGTACAGTTGTTCAGTTGTCTATAGTCAATTATAGGCCTGAGACTGTCATCTTTATTCTTCACGAAAAAGATCCCGGCACCAGCTGAAGATGTAGAAGGCCGAATAAAACCTTTCTTTAGATTTTCCTCAAGATATCCTTTGAGATGAAGCAGTTCTGGTTCAGAGAGTGGATATATACGACCATAAGGAATTTTACTGTTTGGTTTTAAATCGATAGGACAGTCGTAAGGTCTGTGGGGAGGTAGAGATTGAGCCTCAACCTTATCAAAAACATCATAAAAATCTGAATACTCTGTTGGTATATTTGTCATATCAACCTGTAATATAGTTTGTGATTGTGTACAGTGTTTTTTACAATATGGTGAGTCGAAGGAAATAGTACCACTATTCCATGAGATGGTTGGTTGATGTTTCTTTAGCCATGAAAGTCCTAGAATTATGGGGTACAAAGGAGAATGAATAACCTCAAAGGTACACAATTCAGAGTGACCTGATGAAAATGTTAATGATAATGGATCTGTATGATGGGTAACAGGACCTGAATTGATAAAAGAACCATCAACGACTCGAATAGGTAATGCAATTAATTTTTTAATTATAGGAATCTTGTGATTTTCAACAAAAGATGAATGAATGAAATTATTAGTTGCTCCTGAATCGATTACCACCTGGGCATTAAGTTGATGTTGATCCCACTGTAGACAAACAGAAAGAGTAAAGTGAGATGAGTTTTTTATAACAGTCTCATTTAAATGAGCTATCTCTTGCTTACCCTTTTTTGATTTTAACAGAATTGGACACTCCTTTACTCCGTGGTCCTTAGCAGCACAATATAAACAAAGATTATGTTGTCTTCGTCTAGCCTTTTCTTCAGGTTTAAGAGGACCTTTGACAAAACCTATCTCCATAGGCTCATC
This sequence comes from Bombina bombina, assembly GCF_027579735.1. NCBI lineage: Eukaryota > Metazoa > Chordata > Amphibia > Anura > Bombinatoridae > Bombina > Bombina bombina. The sequence goes on from NC_069502.1 coordinate 499,783,566, forward strand.
TGTTGAACAGACAGTGGAAACTGAATGAGAGCTATAGGCTTTCTTGGTAGATAATTCTGATGACCCTCTTTCAATCTTCCTTTCCCTCAAACGACGATCAATAGATATAGACAAGGTCATAAGATTTTCTAAGTCCTTAGGAATAACCACACGTGCCAATTCATCTTTTATAGCATCCGCTAATCCAATACGGAATTGATTTGTCAAAGCTGGGTTATTCCACTGTGTGTCAGGTGCCCATCTTTTGAAATCAGTTATATATTCTTCTACAGGGCGTCTACCTTGTCGCAAATGTCTGATAGAATTTTCTGCTGAAGCTTGTTTGTCGTGATCTTCATATAGTAAGGACATGGCATTAAAAAATGATTCTAATGAGTTTAAGATAGGATCTTCTTTCTCATAGTATGCATTAGCCCATGCCTTGGCTTCACCAGTGAGATAAGAAATTACCGTTAGAACTTTAACCCTTTCGGTAGGATAGGTTCTTGGTTTCAATGAAAATAATAAAGTACATGAATTTTTGAAGTCTCTAAATTGAGTTCTGTCTCCAGAAAATCTCTCAGGTGAACATATTTGTGGCTCAGGAGAAACAAGAGGTGATGGTAAAGTTTGAGCAGGTACATGATCCCTAATATATTTTCGTAATTCCTGATTTTCAACTTGGAGGTCCCTAAGACCCTGGATCATTATATCCATATTTTGAGAAAGGGTTCCAACACGGTTGGACAATTCAGTAACATCCATTATAGATACAAGTGGGTTAAGGGAGGCTTGGTAATATGTGAGGATTTATTATATAATTAATGTGAACCCAGTTGTATCTACTCCACTCAGTCTCACACCAAACCTAGGTACCTTGATAAACTAGGAACCTTATTCTGCTCATTGACTGAGGGTGACCTGTTTAGGTCAAAAGTAAATTACAACTATCTTTAGTTGCTGGAGATATGCACAACAATGTGAATGTGCTAATACTCTCCTAAATAATATAATAGCATTTGCTAAACAATAGATAATCTCTTTGGATATAGAATAAATTATAACTTTATGTAATTGAAGCTCTGTTAGTATCTCTTTAAATAGAATGTAGCTTATCACTCAGGTACAATGCTTGAATGTTCAGGATAGTAAAGTTCATATGCAACCTTATTTATGAATGCAACAGGATTGTTATGGCAATGTATTGTATGCAGAAATAACCAGGATGTATGCAGAAGATGTTAAACATGCAAACTTTCCATTAGTAACGTATATGTATCAGCTTGAATTGTTAGTATATACAGTCTTTGGAACATATGAAATTAGCGTAACTTCAGCAATAACTTTATGTTTAGTACGATACCCAACACTTCATGACCAGCGTGTACTTGTGAAGACTTTGCTAGCTAGCAATAAGTTGTCCTGAGAAGCAGTGTAGAATCCGGCAACAGAGAGGAGCTGCGACACTGACTCCCGGAGTGCTGATGACGTCAGACGCCGAACTACTGCAGACACGCTGTATGTCAGTTAGCGTTTCAGAATGAAGTATGCTGTCCTGTGATTGAAAAGAACTTTGCAGATATAAAATTAGAAAACAACTTGACGAAAATAGAGAGAGCTTCTTGAGAGTTGTGATTACTCCTCATGCGAATCAAATTACCAAGCATCGTTGAATTAGAGAGGAGGGCTTATAAAGGCATAACGGTCATGTGATATTATGTTTAAAGGGACAGTGAAACGTGGAAAACATGAAGTATAGAGATTGAGAATTACTGTGATATGACACATGTATGCCTAAGAGTCCAGCTGTTTGTCGATTGCCTTCTTAAGAGCTGGCTACAACACTGCAACTCTTGGCAGGGCCCTCTACCCATGTGATCCCTATAATTGTTTTGTTGTACTCTGCCTTTGTTTATAGTGCTGTGGAATCTGTTGGCGCTCTACAAATAACCGATAATAATAATAATAATGGTGAATTTGCTTGAACAATTGATAGATAAACTTTTTAAAAGTATTGTGATTGGCCCTATGGCTCGCCGGAATTATGAGTTAAGAAGCAGCGGTCATGAGTTAAGAAGCAGATGTCCTCTGAGGCTGCGGGGATCAATCTGCCCAATCTCATACGATTGGGTTGATTGGCACCCCCTACAGGGGGCGGCATTGCACAAGCAGTTCACCATAACTGAATGTGCAATGATAAATGCAAACAGCGTATGCTGTCGGCATTTATCGATGTCTGTCGGACATGATCGCTACAGCGGATCATGTCCGCCAGACAGTTGATAAATCGGCCCCTATATGTTTTCATTGTGAAAATAATTTGTGAAGAGATTCTATTTCCTACTGTTTACAGTAGCAACAGTTTTATTATTTAGGCAACATAATATTTACTAACTTGTGAATTTATAAGTATTGTATGTTTAAGACACAAATGCTTATACTGAGACCAAAATAACAGGTCTCTTATAAATCGTGCACTTTATGAATGGAAACCAGAAAAGGAAAACTTCTATTTTTACTTAAATGACAAAACTAAAAGAAAGTTGTTGTTCTTGTGCTACTCTTTAATTGACTGTGTTCTGTATGCCCATATTTTTTACTTTAGGTATTTAAACATTCTGATTATCACTTGGATACGCTTAAATTGTTTCACATCCAGTGTAAAGACACATAAAATGACACTGAATGCAAACGTTATAAATAGCTTGCAGAATCTGTTGGTGCTGTACAAATAACAGATAATAATATTCGTAATAAAAAAAAAGAAAAATATTAACATGCAGTAGTTTTGAGTTAACTGGCAATCAATCACATTAATGCTGTACAGTAAAACCGCTATATGCTTCATATTAACACATTTCTAGTCTCACACAACAGCTGAGTCATCTGTCTTCTGTAAGATATCTGATTGGTTCAGTTCATGATCATATCAGAAACTTCAGAGGATTATGGGATTTATTGTTTGGTTGTCATGTTAAGGTTGTCATCAAAGAAACATAGGATTATCCCCAAATTGAATGCTGAGATAGCACACGTGGGTTGACAGCACATTACACAGTTTTATGATTCCCATCTCTTAGGTCACAACTCCAGGGCCCCAGTGTGATTCATTTATTTTTATAAGCTGGCCCCAGTGTAATAAATTTATTTAAAAAGATGGTAAAGAACTAACCCTGATACCCTATTATCAATTTTTCTTCGTTCTCTTGATATCTTTATTTAAAAAGCAGGAATGTGATGCATAGGAGCCGGCCCATTTTTGGATGAGAACCTGGGTTATGCTTGCTTATTGGTGGGTAAATGTAAGCCTCCAATAAGCAAGCGCTATCCATGGTGCTAAACCTAAATTGGGCTGGCTGCTAAAATTTACATTCCTGCTTTTAAAATGACTCGTGGAAGGAGAGCAAATGGAGGAAACAGGTATGCCAACCTGAAAACTCAAGGAACCGCCAGAGCATCTATCAGAATGGCCTGCGGATCTCCTGACCTTGAACAGTACCTTGGAAGATTGGCATTCTGATGGATGCCATCAGATCTAACTCTGATACCCCCCATTTGAGGACTAAAATGGAGAACACCTCTGGATGGAGTTCCCACTCCACTGGATGAAAAGTCAATCTTCTCAGAAAATCCGCTTTCCAGTTGTCTACTCCTGGAATGTGAATGGCAGATAGAAAGCAATTGTGGGTCTCTGCCCACTGAAGAATCTGAGTAACCTCCTTCATGGCTAAAAGACTCTGAGGACAGGCACCATACTTTCTGAATTTCTAGATTTCCTCTTGCATTTTCCCTGTAATCTGAGAATGGCAGCTAATGCTGCAGATACAGCTGAAAATACCTGGGTAGGAATTTCTGCTTTTAAATATACTCCACTAGGAGTTATAGAGGAACCGCAGGGCACAGCATGTGATGCCATTGAGGCTTGGGACGTAGCAGGAGAAAGCTGAGGTATTATTTTAACAGCATCATCCTGAGAGACATAGGCTCAAAAATGTTACCTTTATTTTGCAAGATTTTCTTTACACATGAAGACAAAATTGCATAGGAGCTGCAATTTGTGCATCTAAACATAATAAGCATGAATTCATGAGAGCAGGCTCTTGCTCCATATCAAACATGTTGTGAAACAGTAACTAAACTTGTACAGATAAGTTTCAAAGATTTTAATATTCAAATAAAAGGAAAAAATACACTTTAAATCTTATCCCAAATTGGGAACGATCCCCAGCTAAAATGATGTGAGTAAAGTTAAGAAAAAACATTTAATAAACATCAAATAAACTTCTAAAATAGCCCTCAGGCAACCCCACACCTCAAATACTGAGGTGCCTTAACGCTACCAATTAAGACCGGATCACCCAAAAATGGAGAAAAACTGACCCTCTTATTGAAGTAAAGGCGGTTATGTGATCTCAACTGCCGAGCTCAAATTACTGCTGTGACACAGAGAGACACTAAAAATAGCTTCCTGGTACACTGAGTACCAGCAATAACCGTTTTTTCAAACCTGACAGTTTAAAATGTTGCAAAGTTTTATTTTAAAGCAATGGGGAAATTAATAAGCTGCTGAAATAGAAAATTTAGCCTTACTTTCAGTTTTAACTTGTATTGTTTTATTAAGTAAATATGTTTCAGAAAATAAAGCCTAATAAAAACATTTTACCCTTTCTTTTTAAAAGAGTTTAAATGTTAGTCTCACACATGCTACAGTGCCTGCTTCATGCCTCAGTGTAACCCATACAACAGGATTATCTATGTCTCAATAAAAAGCAGTATTTTTAATTTGTAAATTGCATGGTCTCCCCAACTGGAGGAAAAAGCACTTACCTGCTCCGCTGTCCGACATGTAGACAGTTGCAAGGTATGAGAGGACACAGTTCCTCACATAGACCTTTGAAAAAAAAAAGAACAGAGTTACCAACTCTGGCTTTCTAAACTAGGGCAGCGATTGTTAGGAAAATGCAGTAAGTATCTCTTTACAAGTTCCTAACTGCTTTAAAGACACCACTACCCGACTGCAAGGAATGACCTGGAATACGGCTATACCCCGAAACTTGCTTGTAGATGAAATCAAATTTTTTCTTCTGACACCTAAACTTCACCTCCTCCATGCACCGAATTCAAAGATAATGACTGGGCATTGTGGGTAAGGGAGTGATACTTAGCAGTTTAACTGTGGTGCTCTTTGCCTCCTCCTGCTGGCCAGGAGTGATATTCTCAACAGTAATTACTCAAGCCATGGACTCACCATATCTTAGGAAAGAAAAGGAATTTAAACAGTTAAAACATGTTAGGAATAGATCTGACTTTGTCTAATTAAGTGTTTCTTTAATTTTAGACACTATTTTTTTCTGGATTAATATGAATTTTTATTTACAGTTAAGTGATACTGCAATGGGACCCAGGTTTGGATCCAGTTATGTCAAAATGTATATAACTGCTTTGGAAGATTCCAAGATTTTTGGTAACAATGACTGGGGTGAAAATCAGGTGTCAAATATAGATATATTGATCTGTTTATAATTTGTAGGGAGTGTTGTAAGAAAGATTTGAGTAATTGTATGCAGTTCTTAAATATGAATGATTGTCAAATCAAACTTGATTGGGAATGTATTAAATAAAAAATAACTTTTATTTAACTTTTACATATTTTAATTTATCTAAAAGATGAGCAGATAAAAAAAAAATGAAACAAGTAGACAATAATTATATAACAATGTAGAGTTGTCATTTAAAACGTTGATTAAGACACAACTGTAGCAAACCAATAGTCCATTCACAACTCTATTCATGTGACCACTTTTATAATTTTTAAAAGAAATAACTTATTTGCATGTGTAAAATTAACCTATTGTCATCACAATACATCATCATTACTCAGTATCCATATAAATGCCATAAATATCTTGACATGATGGACATACTTCTATAGACACTTCAGAAAACCAACATCTACAAATGTTGTGATTTCATATTTCATTTTTAATAATTAATATTAAGTCACATTCGCACTCTTATGAGTCTCATTAGCAGTACATGCATGATTAAATTTGGGCTTTTAAAGGAGATCGTTTAGTTGGGACTTTAATAGTTAACTATTGCAATCCATTTCCATCAGCACCACCACTAATACTAACCCATCTAAATGCATCTTTCAGGTTGTCAGGATGGACAGACTATGCACCTCTTCTCTATCACTATGTGGATTCATTGCAACTTTCACAAGTATTGTTTTAAACAATATTTATTTCTATTATTTATGAAAGGACCATTTCCATCTGGTGTGATCTTTAAAAAATGGCACCTATGAGTTTCTAACAAAGAACTTATAAAATCTTTTTTACTGGATTTTAACATTATTTAAACTGTAAATCGTAACCCCATTGCCTTGCTACTTTGAATCTTCCTACGAGACTCTTAAAGGAATATGAAACTTAAAAAATGTATTTTGTGATTCAGACAATTTACTTCTATTATTTAATGTTCTTCATTTCCATGATATTCTTTGTTGAAGAGATACATAGAAAGGTGTCTGGAGCTTTACATGGAAACAAATAGTGCATCCATCTAGTTCTACTGTAAATGGTAACATTCTTGAAAAAAACTGCTGCCATATAGTGCCTCAGACAATAAACAGAAAAGAGAAATGTGTTTAAAGTTGCATGCTCTATCTGAAAATGTAAAGAAAAATTTTGTGTTTCATGTTCCTTTAAACAAAATCACGCCTTTGTGAATGGATTTTTACAGTGGACGTGCCTCCATGAAATATGAAATCACCCCATCTGTAGATCTTGGTATCCTGGAGGGACTTTTCCTACAGATCCCTTTAGCAGATTATCAAGAAGTCAACTCATATACATATGTATATGAAGCTATACATATGTAAATGTGTGCCGTGTTCCCTGTATACAGCCTACTAGTATCGATGAATGGAGCTTTAATAAACTCATTATATATAATGTCTCACATGGCCACTTCAGAGTGTATAACATACTTTCAAGATAATAGACTATATGGAAATAAAGTAAAATAGTCTTAAAGTTGTCCAAAATGCCCATTCGAGAAGTTGCTCCTGACAGAGGTCTAGATTACGAGTGAAATGCTATTTTGCACTCCCGCTCATGTGTTAACTTCGACAGAGGTTTTTCGTGCGCACAGGGTTGCGCTCATATTTTGAGTTGAAAATATAAAGTTTGCGTGTGAGTGGAACCCAACAAATGCAAAAAGCCTCAGTCTAACAAAGTTGCGATCACATTAACGTACTCCCCCATAGACTACAATGGAACCGGAAAACTGAAAAAAAAGTACACCAATACTCTCGCTATAACCCACATAGCAATAAGCCCCCTACTCTAATAACCTCTAAAACACCACAGCCCTTACCACAAATTTCCCCACTACCCTATGAACCCTCTATCTGCTACAAAGCCCACCACAAAAAAGCCACTACACTATTAACCCAATAAATACTACACAGCCCACCACAAAACACCCCCTAAAACCCGCCTAACCACCACACCCCGATTCAAAAGTACCCCTTAAACTATTAAGCCCTAGCAGCCACACCCCATTACAAAGTACCTCCTAAACTTTTAACTCCCTAACCACCACACCGTCCATCGCTACACCCCAAACCTCCTAGCAGTTAACCCCCCACACCCACAACTCTAAGTTAGAATTTTTTTTTACCAATTACGGAAAATAAAAAAATATTACCAAAAATAAAAAACCCAACCAGTAAGAACTATGCTAAAACTAAAGCTATTGTTAGGATAAGTTTAAGGATAAGTGCAAAATGTCCTTATCAGGGCAATGTTTGATTGTTTTTTAAAAATTTGATTTTTTGGGAGTTACTTTGGTTTTAATATAGGGTTTTGTTCTGTAAAATAGTTATTTACTTCATCTAGGGCACTGCCCAAAAATGCCCTTTTTAGGGCAATTTTTAGAGTAGGTTAAAGGTAGATTTTTTTTTTTTCTGTAATGATATTTTTTTGTATCTTAGGGGGTGTTAGGTTAGGGGTGTTGGGGGGTTAGCTGTTAGGAGGTTAGGGGGTTCTTTTCGATAGGGGTTGTGGTGGTTTAGGGGTTAATAGTGTAGGGGAAATTTGAAATGTGGGTGTGTGGCAATTTAGGGTTAAAAGGGTAACAGGGTAGTTTGCAATGTGTGGGGTGTGGCGGTTTAGGGCTTAATAGTGTAGCGGGGTAGTTTGTGATGGCGGTTGTGTCGGTGTAGAGGATTATAGTGTAGCAGGGTAGTTTGCGATGAAGGGTGTGTCAGTTCAGAGGTTAATATGGTAGCAGGGTAGTTTTTGATGTAGTGTGTGTCGATTTAGGGGTTAATAGTATCATTTAGTGCAACATTTTCCTCTGGTCAAACTCTGTATCCGAACTTTCAAGTCGCATAAAAAGTTTGAGGGTAAAATGAAACTGTGAGTGATCACAACTTCTATTACAAGCCGACACTGCCCCTTAACATCACTCATAGAACATATGGGGAGAGTAAATTACCACAAATGTAAACACTGTGCCACTTGTAATGTTTTCACACACCAAACAGAAGTTTTTAAGCAAATATTTGTAGAAAATAATTATGATGAATATCATTTAAAAATAATTATTAATATAGTGACAAAATGTATCAGAGGTGAACTTTTAAAATATAAATATAAAAAATGTGTAGAAGAGAATGAAGTGGGGCCTATTTTATTAAATATAATGAAGTAGCTAAAATTAGAGATGTGCATTCAGGCTTTAGATAAATGCTAATTTTTCTGAACTTTGCTGATTTGTCGAGTTGTCCAACAACCAACATTATTGGACAAAATGGACATTATCAAGACCTAACCTAAATAAGGGAGGTGGGAGACTTGAGGAGGCTCATACATTTTTAAGCACTTTGACTAAAAACCTATTGCAACATGCAGTTATGTGCCTCTGCAAGCTTATTATTGACTGAAAAGGACATTAAACACTTAAGATATTAATATAAATCATTTCATTCTATTTAGTAAAACAACTTTGCAATATACTTTCATTATTTATATTGTTCTCCTTTGAAGTTCATACACAGCTATATTCCAGTCATTGGTTGCACACGTTAGTAGTTTTAATAACTATTTTTAATAGGTCTCAGTAGAAAAGGTAACATAATTCACAATATGGCAGCACCCACTGCTTTATGGACATAATCTTTACCCTTATTTTTTTCAATATTTAAATAACTAATATAATTTTTAAAAATACATGTACAGATTATTCTCAGGCTAATCTTTTCTCTGAATACATCATTCAAGCAATGGTTTATTTAGGGCCAGATTACAAGTGGAGAGCTATTTATCCCTCCTGCTCGAGTGTTAACTCCGCTAGAAGTAAGCTGTTTTGCATGCGTGGGGTTGCACTTGTATTATGACCTAAAAGTAAATTGGTTTTGGTTGTGCGCTAACCCGACACGTATGAATATCTCAAGCACGAAAATAATGTCCTCATATAAATACACACGTCTAGTTAAAACTATAAACATTGAGATATAGGGGTCTATTTATGAAGCAGCGGATGCTGCTTCCGACTCTCTCTGCTTCAGTTCCGACTGAAGCGGAAGTTAAGAAGCAGCGGTCCTAAGACCGCTGCTCCTTAACTTGTCCGCCACCTCTGAGGTGGCGGGCAGCAATCAGCCCGATCGAATACGATCAGGTTGATCGACACCCCCTGCTAGCGGCTGATTGGCTGCGAATCTGCAGGGGGCGGTATTGCACCAGCAGTTCACCAGAACTGCTGGTGCAATGATAAATGCCGACAGCTTATGCTGTCGGCATTTATCGATGTGCGGCGGACATGATTCGCTATAGCGGATCATGTCTGTCTGCACCTACATAAATAGACCCCGTAGTTTCCTTTGCTTGCCTAAATCACATATTGTCATCTAAGTGTTACATGGAAAGGAAGGAGTTAAAGTGACTGACCAATGAGCTTTGTTTGAAGAGGAAACATATGTCAGATTTTAATTAAAGGGACACTGAACCCAAATTTTTTCTTTCGTGATTCAGATAGAGCATGACATTTTAAGCAACTTTTTAATTTACTCATATTATCAAATTTTCTTCATTCTCTTGGTATCATTATTTGAAATGCATAAATGTAAGTTTAGATGCCGGGCCATTTTTGGTGAACAACCTGGGTTGTCCTTGCTGATTGGTGGATACATTTATCCACCAATAAAAAAGTGCTATCCAGAGTTTTGAACAAAAAAAAAGCTTAGATGCCTTATTTTTTAAATAAAGATACCAAGAGAATGAAGAAAAAATGATAATAGGATAAATTAGAAAGTTGCTTAAAATTGCATGCTCTATCTAAATCACGAAATAAAAAAATTTGGGTTCAGTGTCCCCTTTAAGGACACTGACAGTTGGTGGGACTTACCAACTAACTTGCATAGTTTAAAGGAGCTTCTTGGAACCCTAAGTAAAAGTCAGCATCTCTAGAGCACATTTCCTTAGCGGTTTGGTATATTAAATCTCCTTGTAAATCCCAATGATTGTTTATCCTATGTTTTTAAAATGTATATGCTTGTGTACTAGGAGCATAGTTAGAGCTCCTAAAAGCGTGAGTACCATTCTGTTTGCCAAACCTCCAATATATTACAGAACTTCACTGCGTAATCTTTCATTTGTTTTTAGGTCTTCACTGAACTTTAAACCTTTTGAAGAGTTGTTAATAACATCACAACCAGAAATTAAAGGACTGCATATGTTTTACAATTGTTTTTGTTAAATTTATTTAAGAGTAGAACACATCAACTTGAGGCTACAATTTTTTTTTTATATTTTCCAGGAACAAATTTACTTTTAAACTGACCCAACACAATTAACCCTAACCACAAACTGGTCTTCTATCATTATTACCCATGATAATTATTGTACCCTTCTCCCCACACACAAAAAACTGTTAACTCTAACCACAATTCCAACTAGACTGTCCCAGCCTGCTATATGATATATATATCTTTTCCACCATAATACTCCCCAAGCCCAAGGAATCCACAACATGTTCACCCACCAGTAACACTCCATCCACTAAGATACTCCTCTACATAGTTACTCCACCAAAAGCCCACTCTTACCTGTAAAACACTCCCTATCAGTAAACTTACTACAAGGTTCCTCCACCTTGGTAACAGCCCAAAGTGAAATATAATCCCTCCCAAACACAGCTCTCTATACCTTACAAAGGAATAAAATACTAACACACTGGAACTTTGATCCTTACCTGTCTAATCATATTAACCAGTCAAATGGAGCCACTAAATTCTGATGACCTGCGTCTGTTCGATTTTTGTTTAACACATGCAGGTACGTTGTTATATAGCTGCACAACTAGAGCCCCTACACGAAAACTGCATTTGCCTGTTTTTTGTGTAGCTCCATTTTAGCTAAATGCATTAGATCTGGGTCTAAATGCATCACTTCCTTTAAAATTATAAAAATAATGGTTTCTATTTAGACATTAAACTGTACACATTTATATTGTAAAAAAATATGTAATTATTTCATAGCTCCATTGTCTATTGTATTTTTTTTTCAGTATAGAAATTAAAAAAATCTGACAGAAAACCAGTATTGACAATTACATATTTTAGCTACATAAAAAAAACAACTTTAGTTCATTCTGAGCTTGATAATTCGGCCCCAATGAGTTGTCTGTATTTAGGAATGTGTGTGTTAACAAATGATAAAGAATTATGTATTAATTGAACAGAAGGATGAACATTTATGAAAGTAAGATTCAAGGGCTGTTTAATTAACAGAGAAAGGGCCAATTAAAATATCTGTGGCATGTATCTCTGCTAAATTGCTCACTTTAATTGTTGATTTTAATACATCGTGCAAGAAAATGAAATATTTATGAACAAGATTAAATGTCTAATCAAGCATTCATGTAACAACTTAAATTGAATGATTTTCACTTCAAATGTGTTTGTCTTTACATCACAATCACAAAAGAGTTGTTCCTTTTTGATGGAAGTTAAACTCAATTTAAAACATTAAAAAATGTCTAATTGTGCATAGTGAACAAATGTAGTGTAATTTAATTGGTCTGTTCCTTAACTGCAAAACAAGGCACATTATGCTAACAGTGAGGTTGATCACAATCTATTGCTGAGGCCTTTTCAGCTTTTTTTTTTTGTCCGAAAAGATGACCTTTTGATTCAGTGCAATCACAAATAGTGCCTTTTTAGCTCTTTCCCACACCTGTGATTGTGTTTTTGGATACTCGCTAAAAGCTGCATTTTTTTCTATGGGGCAGAAAAGTTCTTAGCAATAACAATTCATTTTTGAGAGCCTTTTAAATAACTTTTTTGAGACTTTTCAAATTCAACACTATTGTACAGGGAGTGCAGAATTATTAGGCAAGTTGTATTTTTGAGGATTAATTTTATTATTGAACAACAACCATGTTCTCAATGAACCCAAAAAACTCATTAGTATCAAAGCTGAATATTTTTGAAAGTAGTTTTTAGTTTGTGTTTAGTTATAGCTATTTTAGGGGGATATCTGTGTGTGCAGGTGACTATTACTGTGCATAATTATTAGGCAACTTAACAAAAAACAAATATATACCCATTTCAATTATTTATTTTTACCAGTGAAACCAATATAACATCTCAACATTCACAAATATACATTTCTGACATTCAAAAACAAAACAAAAACAAATCAGTGACCAATATAGCCACCTTTCTTTGCAAGGACACTCAAAAGCCTGCCATCCATGGATTCTGTCAGTGTTTTGATCTGTTCACCATCAACATTGCGTGCAGCAGCAACCGCAGCCTCCCAGACACTGTTCAGAGAGGTGTACTGTTTTCCCTCCTTGTAAATCTCACATTTGATGATGGACCACAGGTTCTCAATGGGGTTCAGATCAGGTGAACAAGGAGGCCATGTCATTAGATTTTCTTCTTTTATACCCTTTCTTGCCAGCAACGCTGTGGAGTACTTGGACGCGTGTGATGGAGCATTGTCCTGCATGAAAATCATGTTTTTCTTGAAGGATGCAGACTTCTTCCTGTACCACTGCTTGAAGAAGGTGTCTTCCAGAAACTGGCAGTAGGACTGGGAGTTGAGCTTGACTCCATCCTCAACCCGAAAAGGCCCCACAAGCTCATCTTTGCTGATACCAGCCCAAACCAGTACTCCACCTCCACCTTGCTGGCGTCTGAGTCGGACTGGAGCTCTCTGCCCTTTACCAATCCAGCCACGGGCCCATCCATCTGGCCCATCAAGACTCACTCTCATTTCATCAGTCCATAAAACCTTAGAAAAATCAGTCTTGAGATATTTCTTGGCCCAGTCTTGACGTTTCAGCTTGTGTGTCTTGTTCAGTGGTGGTCGTCTTTCAGCCTTTCTTACCTTGGCCATGTCTCTGAGTATTGCACACCTTGTGCTTTTGGGCACTCCAGTGATGTTGCAGCTCTGAAATATGGCCAAACTGGTGGCAAGTGGCATCTTGGCAGCTGCACGCTTGACTTTTCTCAGTTCATGGGAAGTTATTTTGCGCCTTGGTTTTTCCACACGCTTCTTGCGACCCTGTTGACTATTTTGAATGAAACGCTTGATTGTTCGATGATCACGCTTCAGAAGCTTTGCAATTTTAAGAGTGCTGCATCCCTCTGCAAGATATCTCACTATTTTTTACTTTTCTGAGCCTGTCAAGTCCTTCTTTTGACCCATTTTGCCAAAGGAAAGGAAGTTGCCTTATAATTATGCACACCTGATATAGGGTGTTGATGTCATTAGACCACACCCCTTCTCATTACAGAGATGCACATCACCTAATATGCTTAATTGGTAGTAGGCTTTCGAGCCTATACAGCTTGGAGTAAGACAACATGCACACAGAGGATGATGTGGTCAAAATACTCATTTGCCTAATAATTCTGCACTCCCTGTATAGGCAATCTGCAGTAGACAGGGCACACATTTACATATGTATAAGCTCATATACATTTGTGAGTAAGTTATATCCTGTACAGCTAAGGGGATTTACATGAAAAGTCACATCAGGAACCCAACATCTTCAAAATGGCATGGAACAATATCTTTGTTAAAGAGACATGAAACCCTACGTTTTTCCTTCATGATTAGGTATAAGTAAATTGGAAAGTTTTTTAAAATCCCATCTATATTTTGTTGCTGATTGGTGGCTGCAAATATACAGTATGCCTCATGTGTTTTGCTTAACCAATGTGTTAACTATCTCCCAGTGATGCATTGCTGCTTCTTCAACACCAAGAAAATGAAGCAAATTAGATAATAGATGTAAATTGAAAAGTTGTTTAAAATTGTATTCTCTTTCTAGAGCATGAAAGAAAAAATGTGGGTTTTACGTTCCTTTAAGGTTTGATCCCAAAGCATACTCACAATCGTTGTGATTATCACTAACAGTACTGGTGTCTTCATAACTGGACTTTAAAACAGGATCATGCAATTATGAATTCAAAAGGAAATCTCTTGCAATCTGTTTCCATCCTCATGACTGCTAAACCATCTGAATGCTATTTGTATCTTGGCATGATGGGAATACTGGGCATGATTGCTCAATCTCTATATTGTCACTTTTACTTTTTGACAAGTATTGTTTTTTCCAATAATTCATTGGTTGTATTTAAAAGCACTGTTTCCGGTTTGGGGTGATCTTAAAACAAGATGGAGACTATGCGTTTCTATTGAAAGGACTTATGATATCTTCTTATGCTGTATTTTAACTGTACTGAAACTGTGAAGCATAATTCTGCTCCCTTGTAACATAGTATTTGCATAAAAATAAATTATTAGAAACAATTGGAAAGGTGTTTAAATTGTATTCTCTCTCTTAAGCATGAAAGAAAAAAATCTGATTTTTTTTTATAAACCCATTGTGATTATCAATAACAGTACTGGTTTCTTCATACTGGACACACTCACACCCATTGTGATTATCACTAACAGTACTGGTGTCTTCTTACTTTTATATACACTTGCTTGTGTGGTATTTTGACCCATTAACCTGTTGTGGGGTTTGATATACCACTCTCCCACAAAACTTTTTACTACTGGAAGCTGAGGATCACCTGCTGTGGTTTGTCTACTGGGCGACTTGTGGTTCCAGCTTGCTGTTACTGCACCTGGAGGTGCTTTGTTTCCTGAGAGTATACCCATTAGGGTTATATTCTCCCTGGGCTCAAACAATACTATGTCATGTTGGTTTGCCTCTCTCTTTTCTAGGCATAGGATCTAGGGCCCAGGCCCTCAAGGAACACCAATTGGATCTGTTTGGAGGTCTACCAGTGAGCTGGACTACTGTGAAGTTTCAGTCTGCCCCATTAGCACCATCTGGGTGCTTTATGTTTGTGAGTATATATAGTGCCATCTATATACATATCTCTCTGTTTTGGTGGTACTGGGCCATGGTGGCGCCTCTGTGTTCTTCTATTTGCATATGTTATACTTTGTATTTACTGTATTCTAATTCCTATATATATATATATATATATATATATATATATACAGGGAGTGCAGAATTATTAGGCAAATGAGTATTTTGACCACATCATCCTCTTTATGTATGTTGTCTTACTCCAAGCTGTATAGGCTTGAAAGCCTACTACCAATTAAGCATATTAGGTGATGTGCATCTCTGTAATGAGAAGGGGTGTGGTCTAATGACATCAACACCCTATATCAGGTGTGCATAATTATTAGGCAACTTCCTTTCCTTTGGCAAAATGGGTCAAAAGAAGGACTTGACAGGCTCAGAAAAGTCAAAAATAGTGAGATATATTGCAGAGGGATGCAGCACTCTTAAAATTGCAAAGCTTCTGAAGCGTGATCATCGAACAATCAAGCGTTTTATTCAAAATAGTCAACAGGGTCGCAAGAAGCGTGTGGAAAAACCAAGGCGCAAAATAACTGCCCATGAACTGAGAAAAGTCAAGCGTGCAGCTGCCAAGATGCCACTTGCCACCAGTTTGGCCATATTTCAGAGCTGCAACATCACTGGAGTGCCCAAAAGCACAAGGTGTGCAATACTCAGAGACATGGCCAAGGTAAGAAAGGCTGAAAGACGACCACCACTGAACAAGACACACAAGCTGAAACATCAAGACTGGGCCAAGAAGTATTTCAAGACTGATTTTTCTAAGGTTTTATGGACTGATGAAATGAGAGTGAGTCTTGATGGGCCAGATGGATGGGCCCGTGGCTGGATTGGTAAAGGGCAGAGAGCTCCAGTCCGACTCAGACGCCAGCAAGGTGGAGGTGGAGTACTGGTTTGGGCTGGTATCAGCAAAGATGAGCTTGTGGGGCCTTTTCGGGTTGAGGATGGAGTCAAGCTCAACTCCCAGTCCTACTGCCAGTTTCTGGAAGACACCTTCTTCAAGCAGTGGTACAGGAAGAAGTCTGCATCCTTCAAGAAAAACATGATTTTCATGCAGGACAATGGGTATATATTTGTTTTTTGTTAAGTTGCCTAATAATTATGCACAGTAATAGTCACCTGCACACACAGATATCCCCCTAAAATAGCTATAACTAAAAACAAACTAAAAACTACTTCCAAAACTATTCAGCTTTGATATTAATGAGTTTTTTGGGTTCATTGAGAACATGGTTGTTGTTCAATAATAAAATTAATCCTCAAAAATACAACTTGCCTAATAATTCTGCACTCCCTGTATATATACATATATATATATATATATATATATATATATATATATATGTAAATATCTATACGTATATATATATATATATATATATATATAAAATATATATATATATATATAGGCAAAAATCAGACATTTGTAGAAACATGTATTTAGGAATAAATAGAACATTTTCTGCTATGTAAAGAACATTAGAATATGAAAAATTCATATTTTTATTTTAGGTTAGCGCACTTGAGAATATGCGATCAGATTTGCACGCAAGTAGGTTTTTAAAATTTTTTTTTGCTCCATTGACTTCTATGGAGGAATACGTTAATGTGGTCGCGATATTATGTGCATCGGGTTAGTGCACAATAGAAAACTTTTTACTTTCAACTTGTAATACGAGCGCTACCCGATACACCCAAAAAGCTTACTTCTAACGGAGTTGGTGTGCAAATGGGAGCGTTAAATACTGAAAAAAGGGAATTTCTGAGTGGCGCTCTGAAAAGAGCTAGAGGATTGGAAATCAATGGATAATCACTGGATAATGTTTAAAAAATAAATATTTAATTGGCATGTAAAATGTATTAAATCATATTCAATATATGTACATAAAAATCATCAATATGTAATGTAAAAATAAATATTTAATTGGCATGTAAAATGTATTAAATCATATTCAATATATGTACATAAAAATCATCAATATGTAATACACGGTATGATAGAGAAAGCGTTGTGGCCACAACTATGTCATAAACTATGAGAATAAACTATACAAGGTAAGCAAGCTCTATGTGCTGCTGGACAAAAAATGTCAGTGTCCAATTTCCTCAATCAATACATTAAAGGAATACATTAAAGCAATTGATAAAGTCAGTATGTCTAATGCAGAAATCTGGAACTGGAACTGCAGAGAGTCAGTGGTATAAAGACCTGTATGAGTTAATAAAGTGAACTCTCTCCTGTGAAAAGGTAGAGGAATTCCTCCTGTAAACCACAGAGTTAATAGGTTTTCTATCAATCCTTAAGCAACCCCAGTGGGCAAAAAAGTGTGTAAAATAACTGACCAGTCAGTTGTATCGATAATCCTTCAGATGAATTTGCCTTACTGGACCAAATGGTTTGACAGGTTACCAAAGTAGGCCTCCTTGGGTGCAAGTCTCCTTGCTGCTAGCATATAGCTTTTAGTCAGAGTCTTCAATGACCGTGCTCCGGGGTTGACACATGTCCTGTAACCAATCAGGTGGCCGGAATGTGTTAGGGCTCCAAATTCAAATCCTCCAAATTACGAGTGTGGTATTTTACCACTCACACAGTCTCTATGTACGATCTCTGTATACGAACAAGTCCTCCTTCTACGCGTTTTGGCAAAAAATTCTTTATCAAGACTAAATACTGCTCCACTTGTAATTTGGTCCTTTATTTTGTACGCAAATCTTCTGCAGTTTAGAACTTAATTTTTTATGCATATGTAAAATATCACTTTGTCATCACTTATTGTTATTGTTGTCACTTTAAGTTTAGTTCATTCAAATCTGAGCTGTATTACATTGTTATTTCAATTTAAAAATTAAATTATACAAATTGTCTTTGAAGAAGTGAACCTGTGATGTGATCAGCATCAAGGTGCTCTTTCCCCAGTAAACATTTTTTAAGTTTTATAATAAGATCGCCTAGGTCCACATAGATGTAGGTGATATGTGTTTACAAATTAGCTTGCTATGCAAAATGTTTTCGACTGAACTTGGTTTGTGCTTAAAGGGACAGCCCAGTCAAAATTAAACTTTCATGATTCAGATAGGGCATGCACTTTTAAACAACTTTCCAGTTTAATGTTAGCATTACATTTGCTTTGTTCTTTTGGTATTCTTTGTTGAAAGCTAAACCTAGGTAGGATCATATGCTAATTTCTAAGACCTTAAAAGCCACCTCCTATCTCAGTGCATTTTTGACAGTTTTTCACAGCTGGGCATGTGTGAAATATAGATAGCATTGTGCTCACTCTGTGGAGTTTGGCAAAAATGCATGTCTCTCTAAAGAACTGAAATAAGGGGACAGTGTGCAGAGGCTTAGATTAATCACAGAGCTAAAAAGTATATTAAAATAACCGTGTTGGTTATGCAAAACTGGGAAATGGGTAATAAAGGGATTATCTATCTTTTAAACACAAATTCTGGTGTAGACTGTCCCTTTAAAGTCAAAATTAAACTTTCATGATTCAGATAGGGCATTACTTTTATCATCAAATTTGCTTTGTTGCTTTTTTTGAAAGCTAAACTTAAGTAGCTCTAACTGATTTCTAAACCGTTGAAAACCGCCTCTTATCTTAGTGCATTTTTACAGTTTTTGACAATTAGACAGTGCTAGTTCATGTGTGTGATATCGATAACATTGTGCTCGCTCCCACGGAGTTATTTAGGAGTAAGTACTGATTGGCTAAAATGCATGTCTGTCAAAAGCACTGAGATAAGGGGCAGTCTGCAGAGGCTTAGAAACAAGGTAATCACAGAGGTGTATTAATATCACAGTGTTGGTTATACAAAAATCATCCAAATTAATTGCACGAATAGCTCTTATAATGTTCACACCCACATCTACATTCCCTCTGTTTTAAATTATAGTAAGATGCTTATATATCTTGTATTATGAATTGACCTTTATCTGATGTAATAATAATAATATATATATATATATATATATATATACTGTATATATATATATATATATATATATATATATATACATATATATATACATATATATATATATACATATATATATATATATACATATATATATATATATATATATATTTATATATATATCAATAAGGCTTATTTAGTCAGTAAGTCAATGTGCCTGGTCTTGCCAGTACACAAAACTATACATCTCCTATATATTAAAGTTAAATAAGAAATATAAGATCAATTTGACTTCTTTCTTGAGTCTGGTAATGAATATGGCATTAGTGAATGCTCAAAAAATATCTGTCTCTGATCTGACCATCCAAGAAGCTAGTTAATATTACCTATTGTCATGGTATATCTCCAAATACTCACAGAAAGAGAACCATTGCATCTGTTGTTGCCGGCACTGATCAGCGGTTATTTCAATCTGCCATCCCCTGTGCTAGATCTGCATCTTGTCTATCCTTGGTCTGTTTGCCCAACGTGCCAGCCACTAACCTTGAGGTACCTCTCCTGTCACCCTCACCTATCTCGTTTTCATCTGCGGCCCATTCTGCCATTAATCATCCAGTGCCCAGGATTGAGGCCTACAGCACAACAGTATACAGAAAGGAACATGAGCACCACCAATCTATGTGGTGCAAGTGAGGTACTGCACGATCGCACAACTCCTAGTAAAACTACAGATGCATTCACTTACAAAGGATCTATATTATACATTGCATTGGCTCTCATCCTGCTGAGTCACTCCCAGAAGAGCAGGCTTTCACTATAAAACTCTGCAGCTCACTCTAACAAATTGCTTGGACATTGCTTTGCATTTCTCCAGTTTCCCAGCTCCTGTCACTTGCTGATTTCCCAGTACCTGTGTTATTATCTGGATTCCTGACGTCTTGTTTGGACTGTCTTACTGTGCATGACCCTTGGCCTGTTACTGGACTTTGTTTTCTCCTGCTCCCTTTGTATCTACCCTTGTGCAGTCTGATCCTCTGTGTATTACCTAACCTGCTGCTCTAGACTGAAGCTTCACTCCATTACTTCTGAACAGTGGGACCATCATCCGACACCTTACGTGGCAATCACATAAACCTGACACCCATTAGGATCTATCTCTATGACAAACTTCATGAAGATAGGTGCAGTGGTTTTCTATGTCACTTTGTTTAAACATTCTCAATTCCATAAATAAAAATATCAATCCATCCTAAAATGCAATTGATAAGTTACTGATTGTGCATAAAACTATAAGAAACCTGTATGGTTTACTACTGTACTTGATATAGTATTTCGTATAAATATGAAATATTTAATCTTGTAATAATACCACTTAAAAAACAGCAAATTACACATAAAGGTAGTGCTAAAAAAACAAGTCTTAGGACTGCTATTTGTTATCACAAGGGGTCACCAATTTTATCAAACAAATTGTCTTGCTTGGGACATTATCTGGACTTAATAAATAACTATATATTAATGCTAATCTATCTTTGTTCTTATTTTATTACCATACATGTGAGTCCATAACAAAAAACAACAGAATATTGCATACTAATTTTTGTTTTTAGAAAGAATGTGTATATTTCCATAACTACAGGTATCCTCTGTAGCTAAATGTATCCTTTTCTGTTGATGACATACCTTATTTTTCATAATGGTACAGTAAAGTCAAAATAAAATGATAATGATTCAGATAAAGCATGCAATTTAAATAACTTTCCAGTTCTCTTTTGTTATCAGTTTTGCATAATTCTCTTGGTATCCTTTGTTAAGAAGTAAGCTCAGGAGCAAGTAGTAGTGCACTACAAGGTGCTAGTAAAACACATCTGGTGAGCCAATCACTAGAGACATTTATGTGCAGTTACCATGTACCAGCTAGCTCCCAGCAGAGCACTGCTGCTCCTAAGCCTACCTAGGTATGCTCTTAAACAAAGGATACCTAAAGAACAATGCAAATTTGATAATAAAATCAATTTTAGAAGTTCTTTAAAATTGCATACACTACAGGGAGTGCAGAATTATTAGGCAAGTTGTATTTTTGAGGATTCATTTTATTATTGAACAACAACCATGTTCTCAATGAACCCAAAAAACTCATTAATATCAAAGCTGAATATTTTTGGAAGTAGTTTTTAGTTTGTTTTTAGTTTTAGCTATTTTAGGGGGATATCTGTGTGTGCAGGTGACTATTACTGTGCATAATTATTAGGCAACTTAACAAAAAACAAATATATACCCATTTCAATTATTTATTTTTACCAGTGAAACCAATATAACATCTCAACATTCACAAATATACATTTCTGACATTCAAAAACAAAACAAAAACAAATCAGTGACCAATATAGCCACCTTTCTTTGCAAGGACACTCAAAAGCCTGCCATCCATGGATTCTGTCAGTGTTTTGATCTGTTCACCATCAACATTGCGTGCAGCAGCAACCACAGCCTCCCAGACACTGTTCAGAGAGGTGTACTGTTTTCCCTCCTTGTAAATCTCACATTTGATGATGGACCACAGGTTCTCAATGGGGTTCAGATCAAGTGAACAAGGAGGCCATGTCATTAGATTTTCTTCTTTTATACCCTTTCTTGCCAGCCACGCTGTGGAGTACTTGGACGTGTGTGATGGAGCATTGTCCTGCATGAAAATCATGTTTTTCTTGAAGGATGCAGACTTCTTCCTGTACCACTGCTTGAAGAAGGTGTCTTCCAGAAACTGTCAGTAGGACTGGGAGTTGAGCTTGACTCCATCCTCAACCCGAAAAGGCCCCACAAGCTCATCTTTGATGATACCAGCCCAAACAAGTACTGCACCTCCACCTTGCTGGCGTCTGAGTCGGACTGGAGCTCTCTGCCCTTTACCAATCCAGCCACGGGCCCATCCATCTGGCCCATCAAGACTCACTCTCATTTCATCAGTCCATAAAACCTTAGAAAAATCAGTCTTGAGATATTTCTTGGCCCAGTCTTGACGTTTCAGCTTGTGTGTCTTGTTCAGTGGTGGTCGTCTTTCAGCCTTTCTTACCTTGGCCATGTCTCTGAGTATTGCACACCTTGTGCTTTTGGGCACTCCAGTGATGTTGCAGTTCTGAAATATGGCCAAACTGGTGGCAAGTGGCATCTTGGCAGCTGCACGCTTGACTTTTCTCAGTTCATGGGCAGTTATTTTGCGCCTTGGTTTTTCCACATGCTTCTTGCGACCCTGTTGACTATTTTGAATGAAACGCTTGATTGTTCGATGATCACGCTTCAGACGCTTTGCAATTTTAAGAGTGCTGCATCCCTCTGCAAGATATCTCACTATTTTTGACTTTTCTGAGCCTGTCAAGTCCTTCTTTTGACCCATTTTGCCAAAGGAAAGGAAGTTGCCTAATAATTATGCACACCTGATATAGGGTGTTGATGTCATTAGACCACACCCCTTCTCATTACAGAGATGCACATCACCTAATATGCTTAATTGGTAGTAGGCTTTCGAGCCTATACAGCTTGGAGTAAGACAACATGCATAAAGAGGATGATGTGGTCAAAATACTCATTTGCCTAATAATTCTGCACTCCCTGTATATGAGTAATGCAAGATTCATTTTTGACTTTACATTTCCTTTAACTTTACATGGAACTTGTAATATTTCTTTTTATACAGCTATGTCCAGCTATATAATGTCTGTGAGAGATACTTTTCTTCATTAATTTAGCTCAAACCACTGCTGTACATGTATGTCATATGCAGGGGTAGGCACAGACAAAGGCTGTGGCGGACATTTTCCAAAGTACAGACCTTGATGAAAGACACCAAGGTACATTTGAAATTAAAAACATTATTTTATAGTGCTTGGTGTTATTATACTTAAGCAGATACCACTGATCCTATAACCAGCCCTCCTCTGGCTATACCCATGTACCAGTGTCACTACTCTGTCATTATATAGTGCTGGGTGTTATTATACTGATGCAGATACCACTGATCCTATAACCAGCCCTCCTCTGGCTACACCCATGTGCCAGTGTCACTACTGTGTCATTATATAGCGCTGGGTGTTATTATACTGATGCAGATACCACTGATCCTATAACCAGCCTTCCTCTGACTATACACATATGCCAGTGTCACTACTGTGTCATTATATAGTGCTGGGTGTTATTATACTGATGCAGATACCACTGGTTCTATAACCAGCCCTTGTCTGGCTATACCCATGTGCCAGTGTCACTACTGTGTCATTATATAGTGCTGGGTGTTATTATACAGATGCAGATACCACTGATCCTATAACCAGCTCTCCTCTGGCTATACCCATGTGCCAGTGTCACTGCTGTGTCATTATATAGTGCTGGGTGTTATTATAGTGATGCAGATACCACTGATCCTATAACCAGCCCTCCTCTGACTATACCCATGTACCAGTGTCACTACTGTGTCATTATATAGTGCTGGGTGTTATTATACTGATGCAGATACCACTGATCCTATAACCAGCTCTCCTCTGACTATACCCATGTACCAGTGTCACTTCTCTGTCATTATATAGTGCTGGGTGTTATTATACTGATGCAGACACTACTGATCCTATAACCAGCCCTCCTCTGGCTATACCCATGTGCCAGTGTCACTACTGTGTTATTATATAGTGCTGGGTGTTATTATACTGATGCAGATACCACTGATCCTATAACCAGCCCTCCTCTGGCTATATCCATGAGCCAGTGTCACTACTCTGTCATTATATAGTGCTGGGTGTTATTATACTGATGCAGATACCACTGATCCTATAACCAGCTCTCCTCTGGCTATACCCATGTGCCAGTGTCACTACTGTGTCATTATATAGAGCTGGGTGTTATTATACTGATGCAGATAACACTTATCCTATAACCAGCCCTCCTCTGACTATACCCATGAGCCAGTGTCACTACTGTGTTATTATACTGATGCAGGTACCACTGATCCAGTAGAGGCAGACGTCACTTCCGGGCATCGGCATGTGATGGAAGCAGTTCAGGCTCTTCTGATGTCTCGACGGGGGACTCCAACGCCGGCTCCACCGCGGAGGGAGGAAACACCGCAAACGGCAAGGAGAAGTCACACTCCGGGTGGAGCAAGCAGAAATGATTTCATCGAGGCCTGAGACAGTTACGGTTGAGGTAGCTATACCTTCCAATGTGACAAATGAACTGTCTCCTAATATAAGGACTAACATCATTGTATCAGATTTACCTAAAGTTGTTAATCCCCCTGTGTTGCCTGTAATGACCAAAAGGGTTAACAATATTGTATTAAATATTTCAAATGAATCTATCTCAGGGGAGGAACTAGCGGTTCTTAACAAAGTGTTGTCATATTGCCTCAGAAGTGATTGTAATTTTTTCCAACTCTCTAAAGACCTGTTTAGATTCTTTTGTAACATTAGATTGAAAATGTTAATGTTTGACTCTGTTTCTTCACCCAGTAATGATGATAGTAATCGCTTGAGTTTGAAAAAGGATGGATTAAGAAACAAAAGCTCATTTCTACCAGCACAAACAAATCATGGGGTCGAAACATTTGTCAAACTTGTTATGCATGATGTTAATATTTTGAAAAGTAAGTTACAAAAGGAGAGAATGTTTAATCCCTTGAAAAATAAGAATAAATATAAACACATCATGCAGACTTTTCTAATGATGAGTCTGGGTTAAAAGGCAAACATTTAATAAACAATTTTTCTAGAAAAGATCTTATGGCTTTGAGTATACTAAAATCTAGGAATAATATTATACTTAAAAAGGCTGACAAGGGAGGTGCTACAGTTATCTTAGATAAGAAATATTATATCAAATAAATTAGAGATTAGTTAAGTGATAATCAGGTACATAATACACTGTTTTGTAACCTTATTTTTTCCATTCAGAGAGAACTTAAGAGGATTTTATTGAATGCACAAAAAAAATGGTATCATTAGTAAAGATTTAATAAAGTTTTTTTGATATAAAACACCCCCGTACCCCTGTTTTGTATACAGAGGCGTCACTAGGGTTGGTGTCACCCGGTGCAGTAAGTTATGGTGTCACCCCCCCTCTCCCCAGAAAGCAGACACACACAAACACAAAAACACAGGTACACACACAAAAACACTCTGACACACACACACACACAAACATTCAGACACACACACAAACACTTAGACACACACACACACAAAAAAACACTCAGGCACACACACAGAAACACTCATACACACACACAAAAGCACTCAGACAAACACACACAAAAACACTCAGACACACACACACACACAAAAACACTCAGACAGACACATACACACACACAAACTCAGACACACACACATACAAAATATGTAAACTGCACTGCATTAATTATAAAGCTCATGCCTAGAGCTACTCCATGGCTCAGCAGAGCATCAAATGAAAGATAAACAGAGCACTCTAAAAATAAATCACTAAATGAAAAGGTTTAGGCGCCCAAACTATGAAAATTCTGCTCTCTGACTCTGTTCCAAGTCTGTCAGTGCACATACCCGGGCCGCGTGCCTACCGCTTCTTATGGCCAAGCACCTCTGCTCTCTGCCCACCCCCAGACCCCCGTCCGCCCTCCCCTCCTACCTCTTCAGTGTGCACTTAGTGTTCCGTAACCGTACCGGTCTGGTGGGCATCATACGTGTCTCCTTCACTTTAGAGACAGTGTCAGACAGTCATGCAATCAGGTGCCAGGCATCCCCCTCATGATTTGCCAGCTCCCGTTTAGAGAGACAGCACAGCAGTGAGTGACTCCACTGCTCCACACATCACTGAGCAGTGAGCACAGATAGGCAGGCAGGTTTAGGCTAGCAGCGCAACTTTGCAAGCCCCACGGCACACCCACAACATTCATAGTGAAATTGAGCAGGGGAGGAGCAAAGTACAAACAAGCAAAAGCAGCTGTGAAAACTATTTGTGGAAATTGCAGCGCTGGCTCAAGGGGCAAAAAAATGAAGTGTCTACAACTTCCCCAGTCCCACTAATGAAAAACACAGGCACACACACAAAAACACTCAGACACACACACAAAAACACTCTGACACACACACAAACACTCAGACACACACACACAAACTTAGACACACACACACAAACACTCAGGCACACACACACAAACACTCATACACACACACAAAAGCACTCAGACACACACACACAAAAACACTCAGACACACACACACACAAAAACACTCAGACAGACACACACACACAAAAACTCAAGTAAGCAAAAGCAGCCGTGAATATTATTTGTGGAAATTGCAGCACTGGCTCAAGGGGCAAAAAGTGTCTACAACTTCCCCAGTTCCACTAATGTTCACAAATGCTGGCCCCTCTAATAAAAAAATATATGCATCTCTAAATTGTATTTCTTTGAATTTCAATAAAATTTAAAAAAAGTAAAAAAAAATGTGGTGTCACCCCCTGGAGGGTGTCAGCCGGGTGCGGCCCGCACCCCCCGTACCCCACTAGTGATGCCACTGTTTGTATACATTACCGAAGGTGCACACAATTTTGACTACTCCCCCTGGCCTTCCCATTGTTTCATCTATAGGGGCTATTTCCTCTAATGTGTCCATATATTTAGATAAGATTCTCAGATCTTATGTAGAAAAGTCAAGTTCTTTTTTAAGGGATACTAACGATTTTTTGCTTAAAATAGAAGCATTGGATTTGGACACTAGTAAATGTATTATGTTCAGCCTGGACGTGGAAATTTTGTACACCTCCATTACTCATGTTAGTGGAGTAGGGCTGTCAAGTCTGTATTACATGCTTATAATGAATATTTTAGGGTCCAAATTGAATTATTTGTATTATTATTGGAACTTGTGCTATACTTTAATTATTTTCTCTTTGAAGATGACTATTTTTTGCAAATTCAGGGAACAGCCATGGGTTCCAGCGTCGCCCCCAACTATGCAAATTTGCTTATGAACTCATTTGAGAAGAAATTTGTTTACTCTAATTTAGATTTCATTCGATATGGCGCCTGTTGGAGGCGCTATATAGATGATATCTTTGTTAGTTGGTTGGGCGACGCTGGTACTCTATCTTTTGTTGCAAGTCAGGGAGCTCTGCAAACCTCTTATGCAGCAAAACAGATTGGGCCGAAACTGTTCCCTCAGGGAACTGGCAAAAAGGCCCTTCTCCAGACCCTATGCCAGGCTAAACCACGTACTTCACACCAGAATAAGTAAGCTCTCCACACCTTATGATAAATGCGACAAGTAACAAGCTAACGAGCCTGAATGAGAGTATCAATAACCCTCTCAGAGAAACCTCTCTTTGCTAGGACTAAGCGTTCAATCTCCATACAGTCAGCCTCAGAGAATCTAGATTACGATGAACAACAGGACCCTGTTCCAGCAGATCCCTGTGACAAGGTAACCTCCACAGAGGAGATGAGGAAATCCCCCCCCAGGTCCATGAACCACATCCTTCGTAGCAACGATGGAGCAATCAGTAATACTGATGCCTGTTCCTGCTTGATGTGGGCCACTACACGAGGAAGAAGTGGTAAAGGTGGGAAAATGTAAATCAGATTGAATTTTCAAGGCACTGCTAATGAATCTATCAGCTCCGCTTGAGGATCCATGGACCGCGACCCATATCTGGGTAGCTTGGAATTGAGATGAGACGCCATGAGATCTATCTCCGGCATCCCCCATTTGTTGCAAATCTCCACAAGCACCTTGGGAAGGAGACACCATTCCCCGGATGAAAGGATTATCTGCTGAGGAAATCCACTTCCCAGTTGTCCACACCCAGAATGTTGATCACTGACAGCGAGCCCACTCCAGAATCCGAGATACTTTGCTCATTGCTAGGAAGCTTCTCTTTCCCCCCTGATTGTTGATGTAAGCCACCGAGGTTATGTTGTCTGATTGGAATCTGATAAACTGGGATGAACCCAGAAGAAGCCAAGCATTCAGAGCATTGAAGATTGCCCGAAGCTCCAGAATGTTGATCAGGAGGAAGGATTCCTCTCGAGTCCACAGGCCCTGTGCCTTCCTGGCACCCCAAACAGCTTCCCATCTCGATAGACTTGTGTCCGTAGTCACAATCTCCCAGGATGATCTCAAGAAGGATGTCCCATGGAGAAGGATTCTCTCGACCGGTTGTCCAGAGAAATCTGTTGAGACAGATCTGAATGATCACCGTTGCACTGTCTCAGCATGCACAGCTGTAGTGGTCTGAGATGGAATCTGGCAAAAAGAATAATGTCCATGCTGGACACCATGAGACCAATCACCTCCATACACCGAGCCACAGAGGGCCTTAAGGAGGTCTGGAGGGCAAGACAAGTGGAAGTTAGCTTGTAACATCTCTTGTCTGTAAAGAATATCCTCATGGATATGGAGTCTATTATAGTACCCAGGAATTCCACCCTGGTACTGGGAATAAGAGAACTCTTTTTAAGTTTATCTTCCATCCATGAGATCGAAGAAGAAACAGAAGAGATTTTGAATGGTCTTCTGCCAGATGACAAGATGGTGCTTGAACCAGAATATCATCCAAGTATGGAGCTACTGCTATATCTCTGGTTCTGGCAACTGCAAGCAGAGCCCCTTCGTAAAAACTATTGGAGCAGTAGCTAGACCAAACAGAAGTGCAATAAACTGGAAGTGCAGGTCCAGGAACGCAAAGCTTAGGAACTTGACGTGTTCCTTGAGGATTGGAATGTGAAGGTAAACATCCCTCAGATCTATAGTGGTCATGAACTGTCCTTCCTGAACTAAAGGAAGGATGGACCCTATCATCTCCATCTTGAATGAGGGGACAGATAGGAATTTGTTTAAGCACTTTAGGTCCAGAATCAGGCGGAAAGTTCTCTCCTTCTTTGGGACCACAAAAAGGTGGAAATAGTATCACAAACCTCTTTCTGCGAAAGGTACTGGGACAATGACTCCTAGGGAGGATAGATCACTCACGCACCCTAGAAAGGCTTCTCTCTTTTCTGGCCTGGAAGACAGGTTTGTTAGGAGTAATCTGCCCCTGGGTGGATGAGACTTGAAACCTATCTTGTATCCCTGAGCAGGGTTCTTCACTTCCACGGGTTCTGCACTTCCCCAAACCTATGTGATCCAGAAACAGATCGGGCCCCCCCCCCTTCATGCCGACTTTGTCTCTGCAAGCTTCTTGCTCTGCTTGGATTTATTCCAGGACTGAGCCGGCTTCCAAGTACTCTTGGATTGCTCTGGCTTTGCAGAGGGCTGCTAAAATTTTGATTTATCAGAATAAAAGGAATGAAAATTAGGACCTTGTCCCTTAGGCTTGTTCCTCTTATCCTGCGGTAAAAAGGCACCTTTGCCTCCAGTAACCGTGGAGATAATTGAGTTCAAGCCTGGACCAAATACAATCTTTCCTTTAAAGGGGAGGGAAAGAAGTCTGGACTTAAAAGTCATGTCCGCAGACCAGGACTTCAGCCAGAGTGCCCTAAGGGCTTGAACAGAAAAACCTGAAACCTTTGCATTAAGGCGAATATTAACAGAGTTTCTATCTTCTTATCCATGGGCTCTTTGAATGACAAATTATCCTCAAGTGGGATAGTAGTGCATTTAGCAAGCATGAAGATAGCACCATCCACGTTGGGGCTGGAACCCCACAACTCCAATTGAGAGTCCGGGACCAGGAACAATTTCTTAAAGAAAGACGAAGGGGAAAACTAAGAACCAATCCTTTCCCATTCATTCTTAATAATGTTCGCCATCTTTACAGGAACCGGGAAAGTTTGTGGTACAACCATGTAACCATAGACGTTATCTAATTTAGGAACCAAAGGTTCCTCAGGCAATTTGGGCTCTGGAACCTCTAACGTAGCCAAAACTTCCTTCAACAGAAAGCGTAAATATTCAATCCTAAATCTAAAGTCTGGGTTCTCCGCAGCTGGAGGTTAAAAGGCAGCAGACTCCGACCCAGAAAGTGCACCCTCTGAAGCATCAAAGGCGCCTTCATCATCGGATAATCTTGTATCAGATAAATCCAACAAACTAGTTGATGACCCCTGGGAAGGATAGCAATATTTGACCTTTTGCTTGTGCTTAGCAGGGCGAGGTTAAGCACTAAAGGCCGCAGACACCGCCATTTGTAACTGTGCAGTAAAGTCTGGTGGTAAAAAGCCCCCTCCAGATGGAGGATTAGGAGTGCTAAGGGAAGCTTCATGTGTATTAGGAGATGACTGTAGGGTGCGCACCTCAAGGGACGGAGACTCCTCAGAGTTGGATGGCTCAGTGGTATCAAACATATTAACCTTCTTTGACATGATTATTTTATCAAGGCATGTGGAACATAGTTGAGCGGGCGGGTATACCGCGGCCTCCTCACAATATAGACAGGTATTAGACTCCACAGCTTGCGCTTACAAAGCAGGCTATTGATTAATAAGAAAAAACGTCACCTTTATATCCCTAATGGCTGGGGCACTCACCACCTCCTATGACCCAGGCAAAACAGAGAAACCGCTTCTTTTCCGGTAACCAGCACAGTCAGGAAAAGAGGAAATAAAGTGTGACCACACCTGGTCACATGGTGCGCAATGCAGGACCGCCCCTGCTATAAGAGCAAAAAAAGTGTGCCAAGCCTTTCAAGCTACGCAGCTCAAAAAATGAGTAAAAACCTGTACGTTCCAACATCTGCCTGAGCCCAAAAAATACATCATCTCACACATGTCACAGCATAATCAAATAAATGTATGTGATTAATCCCCACTGTTCAATAATCCCCCTCAGGAGATATTAACCCTTGATGCCATACAGATAAAAGGAGCCACAGTGTGACCCTGTCTTCTGGCGTTATCTTTTTATTTATTTTTTTTATTTTATTTTATTGAAAATTCGAATAAAACACAAAATTATAAATATCATGTCAGTCATTAGTACAAGAATCAGTGTCTTAGTTAGAACAGAAATAAACCTACTCAGATTTATGATATCTTAATCCACTTCCTCCCTTCTCTTCCCCTTCTTCTCTCTATGCAGCATCTCGAGAAAGGGAAGATCAATCCATTAATAAATCCACATATAAACCCCCATGCTAATATGTCCCTGCTCTTATTAAGGGAAAAGAATCCTGTTCAACCAACTTATTCCCTCCTATCCTCTTCCTTTCTTCCATTTCCTTCCCTTCCTTTCCATTTGATCTGTTTTTTTAAGCTCATAGGTATTTAACTTACTTCCCTGAGTTTAGCTCTTAAGTTACTATATTCAATTTTAATCTATAACTACCTGCGTGTCTTCCATAAGTACCAATGTATACCACTAACCATTACTCCAACAAAACACTGAATAAAAAAAAAAAAGAAAAGAAAAGGAAAAAAAAGAAAAGAAGGGGTTTTCCCCTTTTCTCCTCCCTCCCTCCTCTCTCCCTCCCACTATTCCTCACCCACTCCAAACAATGGAATTTTTTGAGAAATATTAAAAAGAACATCCTTCCCCATATATGTAATAAATTACAACCAAATGTTGCTATAATTAACTATTCCATCCATTTTATATAATTTGGTGTCATAGGCCTCCAGAACTGCCTGCTTTACTAATAACCTTTTAATTGCTCCTATGGAAGGGATTTTGTTATTAATCCAATTCTCAAAGATTAGAGATCTTGTAAGAATAATAACCTACTGAATGAATCTACAGTTCTAACCCCATTCTTCCCCTTTATTTAAGAAAATTGAGTTTTCTCCTGATATTTTAATCTTTTTCCCTGTAACCAATAAGACAAAATAATCAATTTTACCCCAAAATTGTCTAATCTTGGGGCATAAGAACATCATATGAATGATACACGGGTCCTCCACCCCACATTTTTTACAATTATTTACTATCTGGTTGTTCAATTTCTGTGCCTTCCTTGGGGTAATATAATCCTGGTGAACGAGTCTAAAATGTGATTCTCTAAATTTGGCTGATTTCGTAGTTCTTTTGACTACTTAAAAACTTTTTGGGATGTCTAAATTTACATTAAGATTATATCTACCCCATCTATTGGTGTATTCTCTAACAGAACTTTCCACCACTGGGGTCTGCAAAATACCATACAAAAGAGATAGTAAGCCTTTTTAATCCTTGGGCAATCTAGAATCAAATGTTTTTGGACAATACTTGGTTCTCTACTTAGCATTTGGAGCAAGTAGTGTTTCGCCTGAAATAAAAAAAAACTTATCGGAAGCTGGTACCTCATATTTTCCCTGGAATTCCTTGAAGTTATATGAACATAAGGTCAGGGGATTAATAAGCTGATTTATATATACAATTTTCTTAGCCCTCCATCGGTGAAACACCTTATAACTTAGCCCTGGAATAAATCTTGGATTGCCTAAGAAAGGCAATTGTTTAGAAATTAAAAAACCATGCCCCATCAATTTCATTTCCCCTCTCCAGGCCCATAAAATATCTTTATAGAGGGGGTGCGTTTGAATCATATGGTTCCAATATTAAGTCAAAAAGCCACAGGGACAAAGGACATCCCCGCCTAGTTCCTCTATTTAAGGAAAAAGCAGGTGAAAGATGGTTATTGACCAAAACTTAAGCATTCAAATCTGAATATACGTTGGCTAGTAACCCCAGAAATTTGCCACTAAAACCAATTTTTACCAGTGTTTCAGTCATAAAATCCCACTCCACTCTGTCAAAGGCCTTCTCTGCATCCAAAGATAGCAGGAAGGCCTCCGGCAGAGCCGAGCTCTTTTCCCCCCATCTAGGACCACTATATTTGCATATCACTTGAAGGATCTTCCTTATATTTAATTCTGGGGTTCTACCCATTACAAATTAACTTAATTCTATTATTATTTTAATTAAAATCTTATAATCAAGATCCAAAAGAGATATAGGTAGAAGAATAACATTAGCTGATTTGAGCTGTGAGGAAAGCTTATGATTATGTATAAAAAAATAATTTTATATATATATATATATATACTGTATATATATATATATATATATATATATATATATATATATATATTGAACCTATAGTTTTCCTTTTTTCTGGCGTTATCATATGAGTAAAAAATTAAATGATCTTACCGGAATCTATGCCGTGGAACAAAAACACAGCCTCTGAAGTGTGACAGTCTTGTAGCATCGCTCCTGACATGGACTTGAGTGATGGAAGCAGGCAGTGAATCTTGTCAACACTGATTGCTTAGGAGCTGTTTAATACGAGTCTATATGGGTTCGCAGAAAGACTCTCCCTGCATCTCCAGACTGTAACTTTCATCAAAGCTCTCACTGAGAGGCTTACAAGACTACTTAAAACTCCAGTCCCATTTCGAAGGGCAGATACCCTTCATAAGGTACTACTCCAAATCTTCTGACACTTCTCTGCCATCCTCCTGTGACGAAAGGCAAAGAATGACTGGGATATGAGGGAAGTAGGGGTAGTATTTAAGCCTTTGACTGGGGTGTCTTTGCCTCCTCCTGGTGGCCAGGTTCAGTATTTCCCAAAAGTAAGGAATGATTCTGTGGACTCTCCTCATATTAAGAAGGAAAACAAAACATTACATTGCTTATGCTTTGAAATGCAGACTATTTTAAGATACGTCACATTTAATTAGTGCATCCACTATTTGATTAGATATCATCACGCTGTATGTAATAAAAAACCCTCTTAGAGTTGTGGTTTTGCACATGAAGACCAAACCACCAATCTAGCTAACCTGTAAATGGCCTCTGCTGGGATGAAGATAGAAGATGCCGGTCCCGCGATAGATACAGATGGAGCCGTCTGGATGAAAATGCTTCGCTGCTGGGATGAAGATCTTTTGCTGGACTTCAGCAACTGTGAGTATCGATTTTGGGGTTAGTGTTAGGAATTTTGGATTTTTTGGGGTGTTTTTTTTTTTAGATTAGGGCTTTTTTTATTTTAATGGGCCGAAAATGGGCCGAAAAAGACCTGAATGCCCTTTTAAGGGCAATGCCTATACAAATGCCCTTTTCACTGCAATGGGTAGATTAGGATTTTTTTATTTTTTTTATTTTGTGGGTTTGGGGGCGTGGAAGTTTGTAATGTTAGGGGGTGTTTGTTGTAATTTTTTTAGCAAAAGAGATGTTAACTTTAGGGTAATGCCCTACAAAAGGCCCTTTTAAGGGCCCTTGGTAGGTTATTATAGATTAGATTTTTTATATTTTTTTTTTTTTTTTTTTTTTAAACGGGGTATTAGAATAGGAATTATTTTTATTGTTTTGAATAATTTTGTTTGTTATTTTTTTTTTAATTTTAGTGTTTATTATTTTTTATAATTGTAGTTTTAATGTTTTAGTAATCTTATTTTTTTATTTGTAGTAATGTTAGGTTTTTCTAGTTTAAGCTTAGTTTTTATTTTTATTTAACAGGTAAGTTTGTATTTATTTTTAAATAGGTTAGTTAATAATTGTATTTTTAATTTATTTTTATTGTTTTGAATAATTTTGTTTGTTATTTTTTTTTAATTTTAGTGTTTATTATTTTTTATAATTGTAGTTTTAATGTTTTAGTAATCTTATTTTTTTATTTGTAGTAATGTTAGGTTTTTCTAGTTTAAGCTTAGTTTTTATTTTTATTTAACAGGTAAGTTTGTATTTATTTTTAAATAGGTTAGTTAATAATTGTATTTTTAATTTAGGTCTATTTTAATTATGTTAAAGTTAGGGGGTGTTAGGTTTAGGGGTTAACATAGTTTAATTTAGGTTGATGCAATGTGGGGGCGGGGGTTTAGGGGTCAATAGGTTTAGTTAGTGTTGGTGATGTGGGGGGCGGTGGTTTAGGGGTTAATAGGTTTATTTAGTGTTTTAGTTAGTGTTGGCGATGTGGGTGTATGGCGGTTTAGGGGTTAATAGGTTTATTTAGTGTTTTATTTATTGTCAGCGATGTTGGGGAACTGTGGTTTAGGGGCTAATAGGTTTAGTTAGTGTTGGTGATGTTTGGGAATGGCAGTTTAGGGGTTAATAAATTTAGTTAGTGTTGGCGATGTTTGGGAACTGTGGTTTAGGGGTTTATAGGTTTAGTTAGTGTCAGCGATGTCAGGGAGCTGCGGTTTAGTGGTTAATAGGTTAATTAGTGTCGGTGATGTCAGGGAAGGTGTTTTAGGGGTTAATAGCTTTATTATGGCCTAGATTTAGAGTTCGGCGGTAGCCGTCAAAACCAGCGTTAGAGGCTCCTAACGCTGGTTTTGGCCGCCCGCTGGTATTTGGAGTCAGTGATTAAAGGGTCTAACGCTCACTTTACAGCCGCGACTTTTCCATACCGCAGATCCCCCTACGCCATTTGCGTAGCCTATCTTTTCAATGGGATCTTTCTAACGCTGGTATTTAGAGTCGTTTCTGCAGTGAGCGTTAGAGCTCTAACGACAAGATTCCAGCCGCCTGAAAAAAGCAGGAGTTAAGAGCTTTCTGGCTAACGCCGGTTCATAAAGCTCTTAACTACTGTACCCTAAACTACACTAACACCCATAAACTACCTATGTACCCCTAAACCGAGGTCCCCCCACATCGCCGCCACTCGATTAAAATTTTTAACCCCTAATCTGCCGACCGCCACCTACGTTATACTTATGTACCCCTAATCTGCTGCCCCTAACCCCGCCGACCCCTATATTATATTTATTAACCCCTAACTTGCCCCCCACAACGTCGCCGCAAGCTACTTAAAATAATTAACCCCTAATCTTCCGACCGCAAATCGCCGCCACCTACGTTATCCCTATGTACCCCTAATCTTCTGCCCCTAACATCGCCGACCCCTATGTTATATTTATTAACCCCTAATCTGCCCCCCACAACGTCGCCGACACCTACCTACACTTATTAACCCCTAATCTGCCGAGCGGACCTGAGCGCTACTATAATAAAGTTATTAACCCCTAATCCGCCTCACTAACCCTATCATAAATAGTATTAACCCCTAATCTGCCCTCCCTAACATCGCCGACACCTACCTTCAATTATTAACCCCTAATCTGCCGACCGGAGCTCACCGCTATTCTAATAAATGTATTAACCCCTAAAGCTAAGTCTAACCCTAACACTAACACCCCCCTAAGTTAAATATAATTTTTATCTAACGAAATAAATTAACTCTTATTAAATAAATGATTCCT
Source organism: Bombina bombina (assembly GCF_027579735.1). Lineage (NCBI taxonomy): Eukaryota > Metazoa > Chordata > Amphibia > Anura > Bombinatoridae > Bombina > Bombina bombina. Next base: position 499,820,014 of record NC_069502.1, read on the forward strand.
ATTTAAAGCTAAATACTTACCTGTAAAATAAATCCTAATATAGCTACAATATAAATTACATTTATATTATATCTATTTTAGGATTAATATTTATTTTACAGGTAACTTTGTATTTATTTTAACCAGGTACAATAGCTATTAAATAGTTAAGAACTATTTAATAGTTACCTAGTTAAAATAATTACAAATTTACCTGTAAAATAAATCCTAACCTAAGATATAATTAAACCTAACACTACCCTATCAATAAAATAATTAAATAAACTACCTACAATTACCTACAATTAACCTAACACTACACTATCAATAAATTAATTAAACACAATTGCTACAAATAAATACAATTAAATAAACTATCTAAAGTACAAAAAATAAAAAAGAACTAAGTTACAGAAAATAAAAAAATATTTACAAACATAAGAAAAATATTACAACAATTTTAAACTAATTACACCTACTCTAAGCCCCCTAATAAAATAACAAAGACCCCCAAAATAAAAAATTCCCTACCCTATTCTAAAATACAAAAATTACAAGCTCTTTTACCTTACCAGCCCTGAACAGGGCCCTTTGCGGGGCATGCCCCAAGAATTTCAGCTCTTTTGCCTGTAAAAAAAAACATACAATACCCCCCCCAACATTACAACCCACCACCCACATACCCCTAATCTAACCCAAACCCCCTTAAATAAACCTAACACTAATCCCCTGAAGATCTTCCTACCTTGTCTTCACCATCCAGGTATCACCGATCCGTCCTGGCTCCAAGATCTTCATCCAACCCAAGCGGGGGTTGGCGATCCATAATCCGGTGCTCCAAAGTCTTCCTCCTATCCGGCAAGAAGAGGACATCCGGACCGGCAAACATCTTCTCCAAGCGGCATCTTCTATGTTCTTCCATCCGATGACGACCGGCTCCATCTTGAAGACCTCCAGCGCGGATCCATCCTCTTCTTCCGACGACTAGACGACGAATGACGGTTCCTTTAAGGGACGTCATCCAAGATGGCGTCCCTCGAATTCCGATTGGCTGATAGGATTCTATCAGCCAATCGGAATTAAGGTAGGAATTTTCTGATTGGCTGATGGAATCAGCCAATCAGAATCAAGTTCAATCCGATTGGCTGATCCAATCAGCCAATCAGATTGAGCTCGCATTCTATTGGCTGTTCCGATCAGCCAATAGAATGCGAGCTCAATCTGATTGGCTGATTGGATCAGCCAATCGGATTGAACTTGATTCTGATTGGCTGATTCCATCAGCCAATCAGAATATTCCTACCTTAATTCCGATTGGCTGATAGAATCCTATCAGCCAATCGGAATTCGAGGGACGCCATCTTGGATGACGTCCCTTAAAGGAACCGTCATTCGTCGTCTAGTCGTCGGAAGAAGAGGATGGATCCGCGCTGGAGGTCTTCAAGATGGAGCCGGTCGTCATCGGATGGAAGAACATAGAAGATGCCGCTTGGAGAAGATGTTTGCCGGTCCGGATGTCCTCTTCTTGCCGGATAGGAGGAAGACTTTGGAGCACCGGATTATGGATCGCCAACCCCCGCTTGGGTTGGATGAAGATCTTGGAGCCAGGACGGATCGGTGATACCTGGATGGTGAAGACAAGGTAGGAAGATCTTCAGGGGATTATTGTTAGGTTTATTTAAGGGGGTTTGGGTTAGATTAGGGGTATGTGGGTGGTGGGTTGTAATGTTGGGGGGGGGGTATTGTATGTTTTTTTTTTACAGGCAAAAGAGCTGAAATTCTTGGGGCATGCCCCGCAAAGGGCCCTGTTCAGGGCTGGTAAGGTAAAAGAGCTTGTAAATTTTGTATTTTAGAATAGGGTAGGGAATTTTTTATTTTGGGGGGCTTTGTTATTTTATTAGGGGGCTTAGAGTAGGTGTAATTAGTTTAAAATTGTTGTAATATTTTTCTTATGTTTGTAAATATTTTTTTATTTTCTGTAACTTAGTTCTTTTTTATTTTTTGTACTTTAGATAGTTTATTTAATTGTATTTATTTGTAGCAATTGTGTTTAATTAATTTATTGATAGTGTAGTGTTAGGTTAATTGTAGGTAATTGTAGGTAGTTTATTTAATTATTTTATTGATAGGGTAGTGTTAGGTTTAATTATAACTTAGGTTAGGATTTATTTTACAGGTAAATTTGTAATTATTTTAACTAGGTAACTATTAAATAGTTATTAACTATTTAATAGCTATTGTACCTGGTTAAAATAAATACAAAGTTACCTGTAAAATAAATATTAATCCTAAAATAGCTATAATATAAATGTAATTTATATTGTAGCTATATTAGGATTTATTTTACAGGTAAGTATTTAGCTTTAAATAGGAATCATTTATTTAATAAGAGTTAATTTATTTCGTTAGATAAAAATTATATTTAACTTAGGGGGGTGTTAGTGTTAGGGTTAGACTTAGCTTTAGGGGTTAATACATTTATTAGAATAGCGGTGAGCTCCGGTCGGCAGATTAGGGGTTAATAATTGAAGGTAGGTGTCGGCGATGTTAGGGAGGGCAGATTAGGGGTTAATACTATTTATGATAGGGTTAGTGAGGCGGATTAGGGGTTAATAACTTTATTATAGTAGCGCTCAGGTCCGGTCGGCAGATTAGGGGTTAATAAGTGTAGGTAGGTGTCGGCGACGTTGTGGGGGGCAGATTAGGGGTTAATAAATATAACATAGGGGTCGGCGATGTTAGGGCAGCAGATTAGGGGTACATAGGGATAACGTAGGTGGCGGCGGTTTACGGAGCGGCAGATTAGGGGTTAAAAGTTTAATGCAGGGGTCAGCGATAGCGGGGGCGGCAGATTAGGGGTTAATAAGTGTAAGGGTAGGGGTGTTTAGACTCGGGGTACATGTTAGAGTGTTAGGTGCAGACGTAGGAAGTGTTTCCCCATAGGAAACAATGGGGCTGCGTTAGGAGCTGAACGCTGCTTTTTTGCAGGTGTTGGGTTTTTTTTCAGCTCAAACAGCCCCATTGTTTCCTATGGGAGAATCGTGCACGAGCACGTTTTTGAGGCCGGCCGCGTCCGTAAGCAACTCTGGTATCGAGAGTTGTATTTGCGGTAAAAATGCTCTACGCTCCTTTTTTGGAGCCTAACGCAGCATTTGTTTGAACTCTCGATACCAGAGTTAAATTTATGGTGCGGCCAGAAAAAAACCCGCGGAGCGTTAACAGCCCTTTTACCGCCAAACTCCAAATCTAGCCGTTAGTGATTTAGTGTCGGTGATTTCGGGGAACGACGGTTTAGATTAGAACAATGAAAACATGACATTTGGCCGAAACAAATTGCACATGTCTCTAGTCAAAAGGTTCTGATCAAGAATGGAGAATTTACTTTATGAAGTATTAAAGCTAATTGCCATCTAAAAGTTTAGAGTCAAGTAAAACTCATTCTTGGCTTGTAAAAAATGGCCTTTTCATATTGGAAAGGACAGTCTGTAATGGTGTTTTAATCAAATCTGTTCCTTATAATAAAGGTTGTGTTTGAAGAGCAATAGCACACAGTTGAGTATAAAAAAGATTGTAATAAAAATTAACATTATAAATGTATTCCAAGACTGCAGAAAAATCTTCTAATTAAAGGATTTTACTGTCCCTTTAAAAGTAGGTTAACACCTATACTAACCAAGTATGTACTAGTGCAACACTATGTTTTATGGTCTCTCAGGACTTGGTATTATGCCTTTTTAATGGCATAAAGAAAATAAATAGATAATTATTTTTTTTTAGAAAGTAGCATGTTGGTTCATCAAGCAGTATCATTCATGAAGGTAATTATCAGACGGCTAGATTACGAGTTTTGCGTTATGAGTGAAAAAGCAGCGTTTTGGGTTATAATACAGCTTTTTCACTACCGCTGCCATTACGAGTCTTGTCAAAAAAGCTGTATTGCACACTTTTTTGGCCGTAACGCAAATTAACTTACGCAATTTGCATAAAGTCTTTTTTCAATGGGACTTCCATATCGCCGATATTACAAGCTTTTTCTGGGAGGCCAAAAAGTGAGCGGTACAGCCTATACCGCAAGATTCGTAATGCAATCTAAAGTCAGTAGTTATGAGTTTTACGCTACAGACTTGTAGCATAAAACTCATAACTAAAGTGTTAAACAGTACACTAACACCCATAAACTACATATTAACCCCTAAACCGAAGCCCTCCCGCATTGCAAACACTAAAATAAAATTATTAACCCCTAATCTGCCGCTCCCGACATCGCCGCCACTATAATAAACATATTAACCCCTAAACCACCACACTCCCGCATTGCAAACACTAGTTAAATATTATTAACCCCTAATCTTCCGCCCCTAACATCGCCGCCACCTACCTACATTTATTAACCCCTAATCTGCCGCGCTGGACATCGCCGCCACTATAATAAACATATTAACCCCTAAACCTAACCCTAAATCTAACCCTAACACCCCCTAAAAAAAAAAAAAAAACCCTAGCCTAAACTAAACTACCAATAGCCCTTAAAAGGACCTTTTGCGGGGCATTGCCCCAAAGAAATCAGCTCTTTTACCTGTAAAAAAAATACAAACAACCCGCCAACAGTAAAACCCACCACCCACACAACTAACCCCCCAAATAAAATCCTAACTAAAAAAACCTTAGCTCCCCATTGCCCTGAAAAGGGCATTTGGATGGGCATTGTCCTTAAAAGGGCATTTAACTCTTTTTCAAGTGCTCAAACCCTAATCTAAAAATAAACCCAATAGGATTGAGCTTGCATTCTATTGGCTGATTGGAACAGCCAATAGAATGCAAGCTCAATCCTATTGGCTGATTGCATCATCCAATAGGATTTTATCACCTTTAATTCCGATTGGCTGATAGAATTCTATCAGCCAATCAGAATTCAAGGGAACCATCTTGGATGACTTCACTTAAAGGAACATTCATTCTGGAAGAAGACTTCGATTGAAGAGGATGCTCCACGCCGGATGTCTTATAGATGGACCCACTCCGCGCCAGATGGATGAAGATAGAAGATGCCGTCTGGATGAAGACTTCTGCCCGTTTGGAGGACCACTTCTGCCGGCATAGATGAAGACTTTTTTCGGCTTCGTTAAGGACTTCTTGCCACTTGGATGAAGACTTCTCCCAGCTTCGTTGAGGATGGATGTTCGGTCTTCAAAACTGTAAGTGGATCTTCGGGGGTTAGTGTTCGGTTTTTTTAAGGGTTTATTGGGTGGGTTTTATTTTTAGAATAGGGTTTTGGCACTTTAAAAAGAGCTAAAGTCCCTTTTAAGGGCAATGCCCATCCAAATGCCCTTTTCAGGGCAATGGGGAGCTTAGGTTTTTTAGTTAGGATTTTATTTGGGGGGTTGGTTGTGTGGGTGGTAGGTTTTACTGTTGGGGGGTTGTTTGTATTTTTTTTACAGGTAAAAGAGCTGATTTCTTTGGGGCTATGCCCAGCAAAAGGACCTTTTAAGGGCTATTGGTAGTTTATTTTAGGCCAGTGGCGTCACTAGGGTTGGTGTCACCCGGTGCGATAAGTTATGGTGTCACCCCCCCTCCCCCCAGAAAGCAGACACACACAAACACAAAAACACAGGCACACACACATACAAACACTCAGAAACACTTAAAAACACACTCAGATGCACACACAAACACTCAGAAACACACTCTGACACACGCACAAAAACTCTCAGGCACACACACAAACACTTAGACATACATACTCAAGTAAACACTCTGGCACACACACAGAAACACTCAGACACACACACAAAAGCACTCAGACACACACACACAAAAGCACTCAGACACACACACACAAAAACATTCAGACACACACACACAAAAACTCAGACACACACACATACAAAATATGTAAACTGCACTGCATTAATTATAAAGCTCATGCCTAGAGCTGCTCCCTGGCTCAGCAGAGCATCAAATGAAAGATAAACAGAGCACTCTAAAAATAAATCACTAAATGAAAAGGTTTAGGCGCGCAAACTATGAAAATTCTGCTCTCTGACTCTGTTCCAAGTCTGAAACAAACACATAGAGTCCTGGAGCTGCAGTCAAACACTTTTCTCTTTATTAATCCGTTAAACGCATACATGTAGACATCCAAAACAAAAGCATGCCCTTAGTGTCCTAAGCTTACGCGTTTTTGTTTTGCTTTTGTTTTGGATGTCTACATGTATGCTTTTAACGGATTAAGAGAAAAGTGTTTGACTGCAGCTCCAGGACTCTATGTGTTTGTTTCAAGTTACAGCCTGTCCCTGCCTGGAGCACGTTTGCAGCGGGTGAAGTCTTGGAGGCTTAAGCAAAGTCAACGGTGTATTGTGACCTTTCATCTCACCTGCAGTCCCGACTGGTTTAAAGGATTGTCTTGCCGGGTCCCCGGTCCTGTCTCCCTTCCTCCCTTGTAAGTCGGCTGCGTCCGAGTGACGTCATCGTGTGGTGCCCTGGAGTGATTGGACGGACGCCTGTGCAGCGCGTGAGTTGCTGTGAGCTCATGGGAGTGCGCTCCGAGCAGGACGGCGTACCGCAGAGAGCCTAGGAGAGGGGTCTCCCAAAACGGCTTTCCACTCCGTTTAAAAGAGGCGTTCATATATAAAATGAAAAGGCAGTGAAGAGAGGGTAAGTCCAGTTGGAGATTAAATATTTAAATATTTGTAGGAGCTGAGAATTTAACATTCCAGAAAGGTCACTAAAGTCGAGGCATCGTTTAGGTTACACCATTGCCTACACCGCACGAGAGACACTCTTATTTATTCCAAAGGGTCACCTCTTCATTGAGGTATTTTTTCATGTCTGTTCCAAGTCTGTCAGTGCACATGCCCAGACTGCGTACCTACTGCTTCTTATGGCCAAGCACCTCTGCTCTCTGCCCACCCCCAGACCCCCGTCCGCCCTCCCTCCCCTCCTACCTCTTCATTGTGCACTTAGTGTTCTGTAACCGTACCGGTCTGGTGGGCATCATACATGTCTCCTTCACTTTAGAGACAGTGTCAGACAGTCATGCGGTCAGATGCCAGGCATCCCCCTCATGATTTCCCAGTTCCTGTTTAGAGAGACAGCACAGCAGTGAGTGACTCCACTGCTCTACACATCACTGAGCAGTGAGCACAGATAGGCAGGCAGGTTTAGGCTAGCAGCGCAACTTCGCAAGCCCCACGGCACACCCACAACATTCATAGTGAAATTGAGCAGGGGAGGAGCAAAGTACAAACAAGCAAAAGCAGCCATGAAAACTATTTGTGGAAATTGCAGCGCTGGCTCAAGGAGCAAAAAAATGAAGTGTCTGCAACTTCCCCAGTCCCACTAATGTTCACAAATGCTGGCCCCTCTAATAATAAAATATATGCATCTCTACATTGTATTTCTTTGAATGTCAATAAAATAAAAAAAAAGGTGGTGTCACCCCCTGGAGGGTGTCACCCGGGTGCAGCCCGCACCCCCCGCACACTCCCCTAGTGACGCCACTGGTTTAGGCTAGGGTTTTTTTTTATTTTGGGGAGCTTTTTTATTTTGATAGGGCTATTAGATTAGGTGTAATTAGTTTAAATATCCGATAATTTCTTTTTTTATTTTGTGTAATTTAGTGGGGGTTTTTTTTGTAATTTAGGTAATTGTATTTAATAAATGTAATTTATTTAATTGTAGTGTAAGGTTAGATGTTAGTGTAGGTTAGGTTTTATTTTACAGGTAAATTTGTATTTATTTTAACTATAACTATTTACTAACTACCTAGTTAAAATAAATACAAACTAGCTACAATGTAAATATTAATTATATTGTAGCTAGCTTAGGGTTTATTTTACAGGTAAGTATTTCGTTTTAAATAGGAATTATATAGGTAATGATAGTATGTTTTATTTAGATTTATTTTAATTATATTTAAGTTAGGGGGTGTTAGGGTTAGGGTTAGTCTTAGGTTTAGGGGTTAATAAATTTAGTATAGTGGCAGCGACGTTGGGGGCGGCAGATTAGGGGTTAATAAATGTAGGTAGGTGACGGCGATGTTAGGGACGGCAGATTAGGGGTTAATAATATTTAACTAGTGTTTGTGATGCGGGGGTGCGTGGGTTTAGGGATTAATATGTTTATTATAGTGGCGGCGATGTCCAGAGCGGCAGATTAGGGGTTAATAAGTATAATGTAGGTGTCAGCGATGTTGGGGGCGGCAGATTAGGGGTTAATAATGTAAGATTAGGGGTGTTTAGGCTCGGAGTTCATGTTAGGGTGTTAGGTGTAAACATAAATTTTGTTTCCGCATAGCAATCAATTGGGGCTGCGTTACTGAGCTTTACGCTGCTTTTTTGCAGGTGTTAGACTTTTTTTGAGCCGGCTCTCCCCATTGATGTTTATGGGGAAATTGTGCACGAGCACGTAAAACCAGCTCCCCGCGGCTTTCAGCAGCTCTGGTATTGGAGTGCGGTATGGAGCTCAATTTTGCTGTACGCTCACTTTTTGCCTGATAACGCCGGGTTTTTATAAACCTGTAATACCAGCGCTTAAGGGAAGTGAGCAGTGACAATAACGTGCAAGTTAGCACCGCACCGCTCATAACGCAAAACTCGTAATCTAGCCGTGAGTTTTTTTCTAAAATAATGCTGAATTGTATTGACCAAATTGACAAAAGTCATTTGATAAGTATATTTAATTTGTATTGATTACACATATAGAGTAAATATTAAATGTGCTCTGGGTATAACAAAACATTACTACTACAGCTTGTTTTGATAACATACCACAAAAATATAGCAAAATCCAATAGAACAGAACTAATACATATCTGAAAAGTGTCACAGAAACATGGCAAAAACTGTAACATAATTGTATTGGGTTTTTTTTTTCTGTTAAGCTTTCTCCTATGAAACTGGAAACATAGATTCTAATTGCTTTGGACAGTAGAAGCTGTCAATCTACAAGAGCATATCGGAGGCAGCCTTGGTTACATCAGTAACCTAATTACAGGAAGCCTGGCTGTTCACCAATATTTTAACACTTGATTTATTTCCTCTTCAAGTTGTTCAATAGAGCTGAAGTTAATTGGTTTTCTGAATGAGCGTTAAAATATAAAGATCTTGCTTCATTAAGGGAGAACTGAAGTAATTATGCTTCAGTGAGTTTAAAGTCCATTTACAGGTTAGCTAGATTAGCGGTTTGGTCTTCATGTGCAAAACCACAAATCTAAGAGGGTTTTTTATTACATACAGCGTGATGATATCTAATCAAATAGTGGATGCACTAATTAAATGTGACGCATCTTAAAATAGTCTGCATTTCAAAGCATAAGCAATGTAATGTTTTTTTTAGGCTTTATGATAACCATCATTCAGCAACTACTAAATGACACTACAATGCATATGTCCCCCACCCCACCAAAAAAAAGTAATATATTGATATTTCCCTTTAATGAAAAATAATTCAGTGTTTCTTAACAAACGTATAAGTAAGGATAAACCTTTATAAACATATTTAAAACAAAGTGTAATTCCATTGAAATTCTAATAATCTATTTTAATAATTTCCTCTGTTTAGATAGCTGTACATTTTAAAGAGCAATAAATTGTAGCAACCACTTTAAAATATCAAATGCACCTAAGCATTCAATTACAGCTTTTACAGGAATAACATAAATACTCCGTATGACATACATGTACAGCAGTGGTTTGAGCTAAATTAATGAAGAAAAGTATCTCTCACAGAAATTATATAGCTGGACATAGCTGTATAAAAATAAATATTACAAGTTCCATGTAAAGTTAAAGGAAACGTAAAGTCAAAATGAATCTTGCATTACTCACATAGAGTATGCAATTTTAAAGAACTTCCAAAATTGATTTTATTATCAAATTTGCATTGTTCTTTTGGTATCCTTTGTTTAAGAGCATACCTAGGTAGGCTTAGGAGCAGCAGTGCTCTGCTGGGAGCTTGCTGGTAAATGGTGACTGCACATAAATGTCTCTAGTCATTGGCTCACCAGATGTGTTTTACTAGCTCCTTGTAGTGCACTGCTGCTTGCTCCTGAGCGTACGTATTAACAAAGGATACCAAGAGAATTATACAAAACTGATAACAAAAGAGAACTGGAAAGTTATTTAAATTGCATGCTTTATCTGAATCATTATCATTTTATTTTGACTTTACTGTACCATTAACCCCTTAATGACCGAGGACGTGCAGGGTACGTCCTCAGAAAAAAGGCAGTTAACGCCTGAGAACGTACCCTGCACGTCCTCGGTGTGGAAAGCAGCTGGAAGCGATCCTGCTCGCTTCCAGCTGCTTTCCGGTTATTGCAGTGATGCCTCGATATGGAGGCATCCTGCAATAACCTTAGATGGCCATCTGATGCAGAGAGAGCCACTCTGTGGCCCTCTCTGCACCGGACATCGATGGCCGGTATCGTTGGTGGGTGGGAGCCGGTGTGGGAGGTGGTCGGCGGCCATCGATGGCCCTGGTCATGTGGAGGGGGGCGGGATCGTGGGCGTGCAAGTCCGGGCGCGCGCACGTGCACGAGGGGGCGCGCGTGGGCGCGCACCGGGGCAGGGACCGGGTGGGGACCGCTGCACTACAGAAAAAAGTGTCCCAAAATAAAAGTGGGACCAGTAATTTTTTTTAAAAAACCTTAGTCGTTATTTAGGTGGTGGGGGTTGGTCCGTGGGGGGGGGGGGGGAAGCTACACTACAGAAAAAAATAAAAAAAATAAAAAATAAATAAACATTTGATTGTGCAAAATGGGTACTGGCAGACAGCTGCCAGTACCCAAGATGGCCCCCAATAAGGCAGAGGGGGAGGCTTAGAGAGCTGTTTTGGGGGGGATCAGGGAGGTTGGGGGCTAAGGGGGGATCCTAAACACAGCATATGTAAATATGCTTTTTTTTTTTCTTTAAAAAAAAAATCTTTTATTTTAGTACTGGCAGACTTTCTGCCAGTACTTAAGATGGCGGGGACAATAGTTGGGTGGGGGAGGGAAGGGAGCTGTTTGGGAGGGATCAGGGGGTGGGATGTGTCAGGTGGGAGGCTGAACTCTACACTAAAGCTAAAATTAACCCTGCAAGCTCCCTACACACTACCTAATTAACCCCTTCACTGCTAGCCATAATACACGTGTGATGCGCAGCAGCATTTAGCGACTTTCTAATTACCAAAAAGCAACGCCAAAGTCATATATGTCTGCTATTTCTGAACAAAGGGCATCCCAGAGAAGCATTTACAACCATTTGTGCCATAATTGCACAAGCTGTTTGTAAATAATTTCAGTGAGAAACCTAAAATTGTGAAAAAATTAACGTTTTTTTTTAATTTGATCGCATTTGGCGGTGAAATGGTGGCATGAAATATACCAAAATGGGCCTATATCAATACCTGGGGTTGTCTACTACACTACACTAAAGCTAAAATTAACCCTAGAAGCTCCCTACATGCTCCCTAATTAACCCCTTCACTGCTGGGCATAATACGCGTATTTTGCGCAGGGGCATTTAGCAGCCTTCTAATTACCAAAAAGCAAAGCCAAAGCCATATATGTCTGCTATTTCTGAACAAAGGGGATCCCAGAGAAGCATTTACAACCATTTATGCTATAATTGCATAAGTTGTTTGTAAATAATTTCAGTGAGAAACCTAAAGTTTGTGAAAATATTTGTGAAAAAGTGAACATTTTTTTTTATTTGATCGCATTTGGCGGTGAAATGGTGGCATGAAATATACCAAAATGGGCCTAGATCAATACTTTGGGATGTCTTCTAAAAAAAAATATATACATGTCAATGGATATTTAGGGATTCCTGAAAGATATTAGTGTTCCAATGTAACTAGCGCTAATTTTGAAAAAAAGTGATTTGGAAATAGCAAAGTGCTACTTGTATTTATGGCCCTATAACTTGCAAAAAAGCAAAGAACATGTAAACATTGGGTATTTCTAAACTCAGGACAAAATTTAGAAACTATTTAGCATGGGTGTTTTTTGGTGGTTGTAGATGTGTAACAGATTTTGGGGGTCAAAGTTAGAAAAAATGTGTTTTTTTCCATTTTTTCCTCATATTTTATAATGTTTTTTATAGTAAATTATAAGATATGATGAAAATTATGGTATCTTTTGAAAGTCAATTTAATGGCGAGAAAAACGGTATATAATATATGTGGTTACAGTAAATGAGTAAGCGGAAAATTACAGCTAAACACAAACACCGCAAAAATGTAAAAATAGCCTTGGTCCCAAACGGACAGAAAATGGAAAAGTGCTGCGGTCATTAAGGGGTTAAGAAAAATAAGGTACGTCATCAACAGAAAAGGATACATTTAGCTACAGAGGATACCTGTAGCTATGGAAATATACACATTCTTTCTAAAAACAAAAATTAGTATGCAATATTCTGTTGTTTTTTGTTATGGACTCACATGTATGGTAATAAAATAAGAACAAAGATAGATTAGCATTAATATATAGTTATTTATTAAGTCCAGATAATGTCCCAAGCAAGACAATTTGTTTGATAAAATTGGTGACCCCTTGTGATAACAAATAGCAGTCCTAAGACTTGTTTTTTAGCACTACCTTTATGTGTAATTTGCTGTTTTTTAAGTGGTATTATTACAAGATTAAATATTTCATATTTATACGAAATACTATATCAAGTACAGTAGTAAACCATACAGGTTTCTTATAGTTTTATGCACAATCAGTAACTTATCAATTGCATTTTAGGATGGATTGATATTTTTATTTATGGAATTGAGAATGTTTAAACAAAGTGACATAGAAAACCACTGCACCTATCTTCATGAAGTTTGTCATGGAGATAGATCCTAATGGGTGTCAGGTTTATGTGATTGCCACGTAAGGTGTTGGATGATGGTCCCACTGTTCAGAAGTAATGGAGTGAAGCTTCAGTCTAGAGCAGCAGGTTAGGTAATACACAGAGGATCAGGCCGCACAAGGGTAGATACAAAGGGAGAAGGAAAAAACAAAGTCCAGTAACAGTCCAAGGGTCATGCGCAGTAAGACAGTCCAAACAAGACGTCAGGAATCCAGATAATAACACAGGTACTTGGAAATCAGAAAGTGACAGGACCTGGGAAACTGGAGAAATGCAAAGCAATGTCCAAGCAATTTGTTAGAGTGAGCTGCAGAGTTTTATAGTGAAAGCCTGCTCTTCTGGGAGTGACTCAGCAGGATGAGAGCCAATGCAATGTATTGATCCTTTGTAAGTGAATGCATCTGTAGTTTTACTAGGAGTTGTGCGATCGTGCAGTACCTCACTTGCACCACATAGATTGGTGGTGCTCATGTTCCTTTCTGTATACTGTTGTGCTGTAGGCCTCAATCCTGGGCACTGGATGATTAATGGCAGAATGGGCTGCAGATGAAAAAGAGATAAGCGAGGGTGTCAGGAGAGGTACCTCAAGGTTAGTGGCTGGCACGTTGGGCAAACAGACCAAGGATAGACAAGATACAGATCTAGCACAGGGCATGGCAGATTGAACCAACCGTTGATCAGTGCCGGCAACAACAAATTTAACTTTAATATATATGATATGTATAGTTTTTTGTTCTGGAAAGACAAGGCACATTGACTTACTGACTAAATAAGCCTTATAACACCTGTACCTGTACCTGAGTAATTAGCCCTGATGAAGCCCCGGTATTTTTGGAGCAATATAGGGGTGAAACGTACATAGGCAAGCGCTACACAAACTGGCCACCTTAAGAGGTTACCTGATGACATTGCATCATCAAAATAGTACTGGTAGCGAGTGCGGTATTGACTATCATTTGGGTCAATTCCTAATGACAAGCCCCACAACTGAGTTTTTTCAAACCATAATGGCGGAGTGAGCGGTCTGGTTACAACCTTAGAGGTGATTTTACATTGATTCCCTGTCTGCATGAGAAATCAGATTACAGGAGGAAGATAAGGACAAAGACACCTCCAAAAGACAAACCGGATAAAGATCGAATGCTGACCGGATAAAGATTGAATGCTGAAATAACATTTGGGATCCATCTCACGACCTGTATATGTGTTTGGTGTTTACTACAGCAAAGAATCTTACCTCAGATGACATTGAGCCCAAGAGAGGCGTTATAGCGCTGGACTAAGCGCAGTCTGTATATGTCTGGAGGATTCAAGAGCAAACAAAGTGGAAATCTCTACCATTAATACAGCCTTAACAGATTCAGCTGATGATATGGTAAAGTAAACTTTTATGTCTCACAGTGTAACATCAAAACAGCACTGGTAGTGAGAGCGGTATTGAATAACCGATCCAGCTGACGATATGGTAAAGTGAATTTTTACTTCTCTCAGTTCAGTGGGACATGTGTGAGCCTATTGGCAGTGCTACCTTACATTTGCTACTCTGGTCTTGTTAGCTTGTAGCAATACAAACTCTCATAATATTTTGCAACATTGGTTGTGATGGCCTGTCTTTGATCATTGGATAAGTTACATGTAGTATTGTTTTATGCTTGTGATGTTAATCGCTGTATAGGCACTTTGCAAATGCATAATAGTTAGTTGCTTGGAGTATAGTAGAATAACTTTTATACAGGTTTTCTCTGATTTAGGCTGGCCAGCCAAGTGTGCATATGTATCTTTTTTAAGTGGGTGTTTTAGTGTATAGGAATTTTGCTTACAGATAATGCAAAGGTCCGCTGTTTTTAGATCTGTTTCTGGAATAAATTGAATTGAGATTTTTTCAAAAGAGTGCTGAAGTCCCCTTCTTTATTCAGAGTTTGTCGAAATTCTGTACCTCTTTCTTTCTTTAATATGACCATATATATGAATTCATAAGGGTCTGCACCATTGGATGCAATTGCATCTATTTTTTATGTAACTATAGAAGTTATATACTAGTTATCTCTCCCCATCCGTAATATTTTTCTTTGTATTTATATATATATATATATATATATATATATATATATATATATATATTAAATATATATATATATTACATGAGATAATGATCAATGCATATAAGATATATAAACATCTTACTATAATTTAAAACAGAGGAAATGTAAACGTGGTTGTGAACATTAAAAGAACTAATTGTGCAATTAATTTGGATGAGTTTTTCATAACCAACACTGTGATATTAATACATGTATTACCTCTGTGATTACCTTGTTTCTAAGCCTCTGCAGACTGCTCCCTTATCTCACTAGCACTAACCCCAAAGCGGGGGCGGAGCGGTCGGTGGATGCGCAGAGGCAGAGGTCCAGGCGGAGTTCCATCTGTCCGACGTGGAGGTCCTCTTTATGCAATCGACCACCACACACTGAAGATTGAATGCAAGGTACCAATTGTATATAGGCTTACCGTTGCATTCTTATTGGCTGAAAATGTTAAACAGCCAATAGGAATGAGAGCTGATTTAATCATATTGGCTGATTTGAACAGCCACTAGGATTTAAGCAGCTCTCATTCCTATTGGCTGAATCAAATCTGCCAATAGGAATGAGAGCTGCTTAAATCCTATTGACTGATTTAAACAGCCAATAGGATTTAAGCAGCTCTTATTCCTATTGGCTGATTCGAATTTTTCAGCCAAAAGGAATGCAATGGCACCCCAATATAACAGGGGTACCTTGCATTCAATCTTCAGTGTGCTTCGGTCGATTGCATAAAGAGGACCTCCACGTCGGACTGATGGAACTCCACCTGGGCCTCCGACTCCGCGCATCCACCGGCTGCTCCACCTCTGCTGGAATGAAGATAGAAGATGCCGGTCCCGTGATGGATACAGATGGAGTCGCCTGGATGAAGATGCTTCGCCGCTGGGATGAAGATCTTTCACCGGTCTTCAGCAACTGTGAGTACCGATTTTGGCATTAGTGTTAGGTATTTATTTTGGGTTTTTTTTACGTGGTTTTTTTTTTAGATTAGGGCTTTTTTTTTAATGGGCCAAAAAAAGAGCTGAATGCCCTTTTAAGGACAGTAAAATAGCTGAATGCCCTTTTAAGGGCAATGCCCATACAAATTACCTTTTCAGGGCAATGGGTAGATTAGGTTTATTTTTATTTTGTGGGTTTGGGGGTTTGTAATGTTAGGGGGCGTTTGTTTTTATTTTTTTGCAAAAGAATTGTTAACTTAAGAGCAATGCCCCTTTTAAGGGCCCTTGGTAGTTTATTATAGACTAGGTTTTTTTTATTTTGGGATGTTTTTTAAAAAAAATAAAAAAATAAAACGGGTATTAGAATAGGAATAATAGTTATTGTTTTGGATAATTTTGTTTGTTATTTTTTGTAATGGTAGTTTTTTATTTTTTGTAATTGTAGTTTTATTTTTTTAGTAATCTTGCAGCCAGATTACGAGTTTTGCGTTATGAGCTGTGCGGTACTAACTTGCACGTTATTGTCACCGCTCGCTTACCTACAGTGCTGGTATTACAGGTTTTTACAAACCCGGCATTAAAAGGCAAGAAGCGAGCGTAGAGCAAAATTGTGCTCCATACCGCACTCCAATACCAGCGCTGCTTAAGTCAGCGGTGAGCTGGTTGTACGTGCTTGTGCACAATTTCCCCATAGACATCAATGGAGAGAGCCGGCTGAGAAATAGTCTAACACCTGCCAAAAAGCAGCGTAAAGCTCCGTAACGCAGCCCCATTAATTCCTATGGGGAAACACATTATGTTTACGCCTAACACCCTAACATGAACCCCAAGTCTAAACACTTCTAATCTTATACTTATTAAACCCTAATCTGCCGCCCCTGACATCGCTAACACCTGCATTATACTTATTAACCCCTAATCTGCAGCTCCGGACATCGCCGCCACCTACATTATACTTATTAACCTCTAATATGCTGCCCCAACATCTCCGACACCTACATTATATTTATTAGCCCTAATCTGCTGCTCCCAATATCGCTGACACCTAAATAATGTTATTAACCCCTAATCAGCTGCCCCCAACATTGCCGACACCTACATTATATTTATTAACCCCTAATCTCCCGCCCCCAATATCGGCGCAACCTACCTGCACTTATTTACCCCTAAATCTAAGTCTAACCCTAACACCCAAATATAATTAAAATAAATCTAAATAAAACATACTATTATTACCTAAATTATTCATATTTAAAACTACTTACCTATAAAATAAACCCTAAGCTAGCTACAATATAACTAATAGTTACATTGTATATTTTTATTTTACAGGCAAGTTTGTATTTATTTTAACTAGGTAGACTAGTTAGTAAATAGTTATTAACTATTTAATAACTACCTAGCTAAATTAAATACAAATTTACCCGTAAAATAAAACCTAACCTAAGTTACAATAACACCTAACACTACACTACAATTAAATAAATTCCATAAATTAAATACAATTAGCTAAATTACAAAAAACCCCACTAAATTACAGAAAATAAAAAACAAATTACAAGATCTTTAAACTAATTACACCTAATCTAATAGCCCTATCAAAATAAAAAAGCCCCCCCCCCAAAATAAATGAAAATCCTAGCCTAAACTAAACTACCAATAGCCCTTAAACGGGCCTTTTACGGGGGAATTGCCCCAAAGAAATCAGCTCTTTTACCTGAAAAAAAAATCCAAAAACCCCCCAACAGTAAAACCCACCACCCACACAACCAACCCCCCAAATAAAACCCTGACAAAAAAACCTAAGCTCCCCATTGCCCTGAAAAGGGCATTTGGATGGGCATTGCCCTTAAAAGGGCATTTAGCTCTATTGCAGCCCAAAGCCCTAACCTAAAAATAAAACCCACCCAATAAACCCTTAAAAAAACCTAACACTAACCCCCTGAAGATCCACTTACAGTTTTGAAGATTCCAACATCCATCCTCAACAAAGCCAGGAGAAGTCCTCATTGAAGCTGCAAGAAGTCCTCAACGAAGCTGGGAGAAGTCTTCATCCAAGCCGGCAGAAGTGGTCCTCCAGACGGGCAGAAGACTTCTTTTTTCATCCATCTGGCGTGGAGCGGCTCCATCTTCAAGACATCCGGCACGGAGCATCCTCTTCCAACGACGACTACCTGACGAATGAAGGTACCTGTAAGTGACGTCATCCAAGATGGCGTCCATTAGATTCCGATTGGCTGATAGAATTCTATCAGCCAATCAGAATTAAGGTTGAAAAAATCCTATTGGCTGATGCAATCAGCCAATAGGATTGAACTTCATTCCTATTGGCTGATTCAATCAGCCAATAGGATTGAGCTCGCATTCTATTGGCTGATTGGATCAGTTAATAGGATTGAAATTCAATCCTATTGGCTGATTGCATCAGCCAATAGGATTTTTTCAACCTTAATTCTGATTGGCTGATAGAATTCTATCAGCCAATCGGAATCTAAGGGACGCCATCTTGGATGACGTCACTTAAAGGTACCTTCATTCATCATGTAGTCGTCATTGGAAGAGGATGCTCCATGCCGGATGTCTTGAAAATGGACACGCTCCGCGCCGGATGGATGAAGATGGAAGATGCCGTCTGGATGAAGACTTCTCCCGGGTTCATTGAGGACTTCTTGCTGCTTCAATGAGTACTTCTCCTGGCTTCGTTGAGGATGGATGTCGGATCTTCAAAACTGTAAGTGGATCTTCAGGGGGTTAGTGTTTTTTAAGGGTTTATTGGGTGTGTTTTATTTTTAGGTTAGGGCTTTGCCCATACAAATGCCCTTTTCAGGGCAATGGGGAGCTAAGGTTTTTTTAGTTTTATTTGGGGGGTTGGTTGTGTGGGTGGTGGATTTTACTGTTGGGGGGGTTGTTTGTATTTTTTTTTTCAGGTAAAAGAGCTGATTTCTTTGGGGCAATGCCCTGCAAAAGGCCCTTTTAAGGGCTATTGGTAGTTTAGTTTAGGCTAGATTTTTTTCTATTTTGGGGGGGCTTTTTTATTTTGATAGGGCTATTAGATTAGGTGTAATTAGTTTAAAGATCTTGTAATTTGTATTTTATTTTCTGTAATTTAGTGTTTTGTTTTTTTGTAATTTAGCTAATTGTATTTAATTTAGGAAATGTATTTAATTGTAGTGTAGTGTTAGGTGTTAATGTAACTTAGGTTAGGTTTTATTTTACAGGTAAATTTGTATTTATTTTACAGGTAAATTTGTATTTATTTTAGCTAGGCAGTTATTAAATTGTTAATAACTATTTATTAACTAGTCTACCTAGTTAAAATAAATACAAACTTGTCTGTAAAATAAAAATAAACCCTAAGATAGATACAATGTAACTATTAGTTATATTGTAGCTAGCTTAGGGTTTATTTTATAGGTAAGTACAGGTAGCCCTCAGTTTACGCCGGGGTTAGGTTCCAGAAGGAATGGTTGTAAATCGAAACCATTGTAAATTGAAACCCAGTTTATAATGTAAGTCAATGGGAAGTGAGGGAGTTAGGTTCCAGGCCCCTCTCAAAATTGGCCAAAGTAAAACCTAATACATTATTTTTAAAGCTTTGAAATGAAGACTTTAAATGCTAAACAGCATATAAACCTAATAAAATAATCACACAACACAGAATATACTGTATAATTAAACTAAGTTAAATGAACAAAAACAGTTGCTAAACAGCATTATAAACCTAATAAAATAATCACACAACACAGACTTTACTTGCATTTTTCTGCAAACAGTTCTTTCTATGCATTCCGATCTGGACTGATTTATAGACAGAAAGATCTTGTTCCTTTGCAAGCTGCTCGATAGCTCAGGTCTGGTTAAACTGATTAATTTCAGCTTGCTTGGCTTGCATATCTTTGCTGCAACACAAGCGGACAGCTCCATCTACTGGCTATTTTAATCAATGCACTGCATCTCAATGTTTTTCAATAGTAGTGACCTGACTGAAAAAAAAGGTTGTTATTCTAAAACGTGCAAATTGAACCGTTGTAAACTGAGGGCTACCTGTATTTAGTTTTAAACTAATTTGCCGAAACACAATTATTTATTTATTTAATTAATGAAAACTAAACGAAATTGTTATCGTTGCACATGTCTACTTTTGATTAATAATTTATTGCTGCCAAATTTATGTCACTTAAGTATCAATCGCTGTTTTTTTTATTTTTTCTATGCTATGCAAATGCATTCAATGGTTCAAAGCAAAATTAAATGAAAAAAATAATCCATTCTTACATACATATATAATACTACCATGTCCCATATAGATATAATACGTGTGTTAGAATAAACACAATTTAAAGTTTTTTTAAAAGAAAATCATGTCAAGTGATGGCTATTATATTTAAATTTTAGCTGATTTTAACAATTTTAACAATAAAAAAATAAAACATTTATCTAATTTGACTCCTATGCGCTATTGTAAAATGTTTTAAACGTTTACTCTACTACTAGAATATTTAGACTGATTGAATTTAATTCTTCACTTCCAATCATCTGAAAATAATGCAGAAAGCCAGAGTCTCCAGTATTTAAGCAGCTAATGGAAGGAAGGAAAAAAAACAAAACAAAGAAAGAGAGAGAAAGAAAAAAAAAGAAAGAGAGAGAGAGAGAGCATGAGAGAGACAGAATGAGAGAGAGAGAGAGATAATGAGAGAGAGAATGAGAGAGAGGGAGATAATGAGAGAGAAAGAGAGAGTGAATGAGAAAGAAAGAGAGAAAGAGAAAGAAAGTATTGCGTACCAGACACCCCTCACACAAACAATGCATTATGTTCATATTTCTTTCAAGAAGCTTATTACTTACACACACAAGCCTTAAACCTATGCATATTTCTACAGGTATTATTTAATTATGTAGGGAGACTTATAGCTACATTTGCTTTAGAAAGAGAGAGAAAAGAGAGAGAGAAAGAAAGAAAGAGAAAGAAAGAAAGAAAGAAAGAGAGAAAAATAATTGTGTAACAGACGACACTCCTACAAATAACACAAATAACGCATTATGTTTATATTTCTTTCAAGAAGCTTATTAATTACACACATAAGCCTTGAAACCTAAGCATATTTCTACAGTTATATTATTATGTAGAGAGACTTAATGGTACATTTCTTTTAGCTTATTTCTTAATATGTATGTCCATGTTAGGTGGATGTTTTATATAATATACAATTAAAGGGACAGTCTAGTGAAAATTAAACTTTCATGATTCAGATAGGACATGCAATTTTAAACAACTTTTTAGTTTACTTTTATCATCAAATTTTCTTTGTTACCTTGGTGGTATTTTTGAAAAGCTAAAGCTAGCTAAGCTCAAACTGATTTCTAAACCGTTGAAAACCGCCTCTTAGCTCAGAGCATTTTGAAAGTTTTTCACAGTTAGACAGTGCAAGTTCATGTTTGTCATATAGATAACATTGTGCTCACTCCCGTGAAGTAATTTAGGAGTCTGCACTGACTGGCTAAACTGCATGTCCGTCAAAGCACTGAGATAAGGGGGCAGTCTGCAGAAGCTTAAGTACAAGGTAATTACAGAGGTAAAAAGTATATTATTATAACTGTGTTGGTTATGAAAAACTGGGGAATGGATAATAAAGGGATTATCTATCTTTTTAAACAATAAAAATCTGGTGTAGACTGTCCCTTTAACAATAACATTTGATGTTGGCAGAAACGTAGTTAATAGAAAATATAGACAATCTATTTACGATATCAAAAATAATAATAAAAATAGTCTCACATTTGCAAAGAAAGTAGGACATATCTTTCATTGGAGGAAAAAAACTATTTCTATTCAATAGCTTTAGAAATGGTTTGTGTTTGGCATGTATAAGTAAGGTAAAAAATGCCGCCCTTGTAGTTATTATATCTGATCGTCAAATGTGTGAATTAACTCCATGATTTCTATAAAACCATAATTTGTTCAGAAGTGAGAATTCTAAAAAAGGTTCTTTTTTCAAAATCACTTTGTTTAAAATGTAGCATACTATGTAGCTTCAGAATCTGTATTCCTTGCTATAGGAATGGCAATCAACGGTCTATTAAGTGATTTTTTATGATGCTCTTGGCTTTACAAGACTACTCAACAACTCTTTAAAAGCACCAAAATGGTTCCAGTAACCCCCTCTTATTTTATTTGAGTGGATCATAATCTTAGGTGGCTCTCAAGTTATAACCATTACAAAAGCAATCATCTAGTAGATATATAATCAAATGGAACAAAAACATAGGTTTGCCACCATCAGCTTCATACAGACGGAATGTGAGAATGTGGAAGTTTTTGGAATTGTATTTATTTATTTTGTAAATGCTGTTATCCTGCACAGTAAAAGCCTGGTCTGTTAGAATGTAATTTTTTCAGTGCAGTGAATCCCACAATTTTAGTACGTTAATAATGTTCAGTGTGGGAAGCTTTTGAATCCAGCTATTGGGGCCTATCTATCAAGCTCTGAATGGAGCTTGATGCCCCATGTTTCTGGCGAGTCTGCAGGCTCGCCAGAAACAGCAGTTATGAAGCAGCGGTCCTGCTCTGAGGAGGCGGACAGACATCGCCGGAATTCAACCCGATCGAGTACGATCGGGTTGATTGACACCCCCCTGCTGGCGGCCTATTGGCCGCAAGTCTGCAGGGGGCGGCGTTGCAACAGCAGCTCTTGTGAGCTGCTGGTGCAATGCTGAATACGGAGAGCGTATTGCTCTCCGCATTCAGCGAGGTCTTGCGGACCTGATCCGCACTGTCGGATCAGGTCCGCAAGACCTTTGTTAAATAGAGGCCATTGTATATTGTAGAAGTTGTGGCTACTTTCTTCTGCAAGATATTAATTTCCTGCACAGTTCTTTATTCTAAACCAAAACTGTGCAAAACTGAAAAACACTTTCTACTCAATCAATTATGATGTAAAATAGTATAATAAGCACTTTTACAATATTATTAAAATAAATAAGCAATCCAAGACACATGTCCACTATATTCATCACGTCCCTGTTCAAATTACTTTATTAGCACATATTTTAAGCTCTTGGCCTTGATCACAATCTATCGGGAGTGGAGTTTTCAGTTCTTTTTTGGGCTGAAAATGCTAATTTTCGATTTGGCACATTCACGATAATGTGATTTCAGCAGATTCTGGCACTCGCTTTTTGAATCCTTAAAAGTGTCCTATTTTTCATAGAGAAAATTTTTAGCCAATCATGTTTTTTGGGTCACTTTTCAACAGCTTTTCAAGACCATTTTCGGCTTATTGAATAACTCTTCAAAAGGGCTTTTTCGACATCTATAACACTATTTTACACCTTTTTAAAAAAAAAAAAAAAAAAAAAAAACAGACTGAAATAGCCATAGGAGAGATTCTAGCGGTTTATTAACATACATTATATCAATCCATTAAACCTTCATTCATCCCGATTGGAGAGGCTGTATACAGTCAACAGGACATACATTACATATGTATAAATACATTTACATATGTAGATGTGTTCACTATGTGATATCGTGTACAGCTAAAGGCAACCTGACAACTGACCAAACACTGCTTAACATCAGTGTAACAGAAGACCACAGAAAACTGCAGATCAACAAGACTAATGCACTGCACACAATATTCATAAACTATATACAGACTAAATGGAACAAGGGACAAGCTTAAAAGGCCGGGACAGGAAGCCAAAAAAATGGGACTGTTCTGGGAAAAATGGGACCATTGGCAACTATGGTAAAATGAAAAGTTGTTTAAAATGGCATGCTCTTTCTGAATCATGAAAGTTTAATTTTGACTTTACTGTACCTTTAAGGACCATTTCGTAAGCCATTTGCAAATAGGATACCATCAATGGTGATCAACAAAATGAATCCTTATTTTTCTCAGCTCTGCCAATATATGCATGACCTAAAATAAGAGCCGCTCTTGGTGGGGTTCTAAAGTAATAGTCCTCTATAGCAGGGGTAGGCAAACTACAGCCCAGGTGCCAAATCAGGCCCCTCTGTTGTATGGCCTGCAAGCTAAGGATGTTTTTTAAATTTTTTAATTCTTGCAAAATATCAAAAGAAGAACTTATTTTAAATTCAAGTTTTAATGTCTATATAAAAAAATATTGGAACTCATCCCCTCTAATTTATTTTTGTGTAGTCTACGGCTGCTTTCACGCTATAATGGTAGATATGAGTAGATGCAACAGAGACAGTATGGGGCGCTCTCAATGCTTTGCACTGCTGCTTGGTGCACTACAATATTAACAACTCAAAGGAAAGCAACGGTCAGAAAAATAAGTAAAGCGAAAAATGGAATCTCATCACAGCATTAAAAAATGTAAATGAGGCTGGAATCAAAGTGAGTTTCTTAGCTGCTCATTTGCTTGTCTTAGTTTGAATTTTGTCAATAAAAATGTGTGGAACCTAGAAAAGCTGGTAAAATAAATAATTAAAATAAACACATAACCAAACATTTTATGGAGAATTACAGTTCGAGCTTAATATAGCTTTAAAGGGTCATGAAACCCCACATTTTTCTTTCATGGTTCAGATAAAACATGCAATTTTAAACAACTTTCTAATTTTCTTCTAATATCAATTTCTCTTGGTATCTTTTGTTGAAAAGCAGGGATATATGATTGGGGCCGGCTCATTTCTGGAGCACTATATGGCAAGAATGTTATCCATTTTCAAAAACACTAGATGGCAGCACTATTTCCTGCCATGTGGTGGTTCAGATGCCTACCTAGGTATCTCTTCAACACAGAATATCATCTGCTTGAAGCATATTTGATAATATTAGTAAATTGGAAACTTTTCTTAAAATGGTATGCTCTGTCTGAATCACTAAAGAGGATTATTGGGTTTCATATCCCTTTAAGTAAAATACATTTGCTTTCATTAGTTATGAATACCAATATATCCATCTGAGTCTGGACAAAGAGCTTAGAAATGACAAAATATTAAATATTTGTTCTGTATCAGCAGTAACCTAAAGCTTGAGCCACTGACCTCTCCTTCAGCAGACAAGAACTCCCAGCTATAGCTTTGGTGGTGAATATAAAAAATATTGTAAAGTCAGCAACAGATTTAAAGCACTTGATGAAATATCAATATCTGGCCATCCTGATAAAACTGTTAGGGCCAGAATACACTAACTGTGCTCAAAGTGAAAAATTAGCACAGCCACATTTGCGTATTACAAGTTGAAAGTAAATGTTAGTGCACAAGCAAAAGACTCAGACACGATAACTTCAGGACTTTGGATATCACAATCACGCTAACACCTTCTCCCCATTGACTTCTATAGGGTGCGCAGCAAAAAAAAAACTATTAGTTATCACTTACGGGCTAACCCGACACCATACTAGATCAACTGCGCTAAAGCTAAAGATACGTTAGGAATACTTTAAATTCCTATGTTCTTCAATGAGAAGATCTTTTTATTTTGATATATATATTTCTAGATAAATCTATATCTATATATACACACACACAGATAAGATAGATAGATCAAATGGATAGATAGATAGATAGATAGATAAGATAAGACAGACAGACAGATAGATATTGTATATACAGATATATATATATATATATATATATATATATATATATATATATAAAAATATATATATAAATATATATATATATATATATATATATATGTATAAATATATATTGCACCAAAAAAAATCAGATATACAGTATGTAGAAATATTTAATTATGAATAAATAGAACACATTCTGCTATGTGAAGAACATAGGAATGTGACTTTTTAAGTCAGGTTAGCGTACCTTATATTGTAACTTTGGCTTTTTGCGCTAGTTGGGTTAGCGCAAGAGCAAAAACAGTTTACTTTCAAGTTATAATATCATCACAAAGCCGACGAGTGCAAAAAGCTTACTTCTTCCACAATTAATGCTCGAGCGGGAGTGTTGATTAGTGCTCCACTTTTAATCTGGCCCATAATTGTTTAAAGGGACATTAAAACAACCTTTTTTTCATGATTCAGATAGCGCATACAATTTTAAACAACTTTCCAATGTACTTAAATTATCTAACTTGCTTCATTCCTTTGGTATACTTTGTTGAAGGAAAAGTAATGCACCACTGGGAGTTAGCTGAACAGTGAGAAAATGACAAGATACAAATAAGCAGCTACAGGGATGTTTTTCAACAAATGATACCAAGAAAACAAAGCAAATTAGATAATAGAAGTACATGGGAAAGTTGTTTAAAATTGCATACTGTGGGCTCTTTTTATTAAACAGGACTGAAACACCAGTTAAGTAACTTCACCTTAAGATCCAATTTGGATGATTGACAAGCCTGACTCTTAAGTGATTGGTTTGCGAGAGCAGGGGGTACAGCTGCATTTGAATCATAAAAGTTGAATTTTCACTTTACTGTCCCTGTGATACAATTAAGTACGGTTATCCCAAATCTACAGAGATCTCTCAACAGTTTTCTAATATTTTTTTTTCTATTTTACATTTTCACATATACATGATAAGGTAGAACAAGAAGGAAATTCAATCTTTTTTTTAACATACATTTAAAGGGACAGTCTAGTCCAAAATAAACATTCATGATTCAGATAGAGAATGACATTTTAAATAATTTTCCAATTTACTTTTATCACCAATTTTGCTTTGTTCTCTTGGTATTCTTAGTTGAAAGCTAATTCTTGGAGGTTCATATGCTAATTCCTAAGCCCTTGAAGGCCGCCTCTTCTCTTGGGGGAATTTTGACAGTTTTTCAACACTAGAGGGTGTTAGTTCATGTGTGTCATATAGATAACATTGTGCTCACGCACGTGGAGTTCCAGTGAGCCAGCTCTGATTGGCTAAAATGGAAGTCTGTTAAAAGAACTGAAATAAGGGGGTAGTTTGCAGAGGCTTAGATACAAGAAAAAAAAAGTATATTTATATAACTGTGTTGGTTATGCAAAACTTGTGCTAATATTTCAGGAACATATTAATACGAGACATGTGCATTTGGATCATTAAAACCCACCACCCACACAACCAACCCTACTCTAAAACCCACCCAATCCCCCATTAAAAAACCCTGCAATCAGTCAATAACACTGCAATCAGCCAGTAGGATTGAGCTTGCATTCTATTGGCCGATCCAATCAGCTCAATCCTATTGACGGATTGGATTTTTTAAGGGGGGATTGGGTGGGTTTTAGAGTAGGGATGGTTGTGTGGGTGGTGGTTTTTAATGTTGGGGGGGGATTTGTAATTTTTAATCTTTTACAGGTAAAAGAGCTGATTACTTTGGCGCAATGCCCCGCAAAAGGCCCTTTTAAGGGCTATTTGTAATTTAGTGTAGGGTAGGGCTTTTTTATTTTGAGGGGCTTTTTTATTTTGTTAGGGGGATTAGAGTAGGTGTAATTAGTTTAAAAATCTTGTAATTATTTTATTATTTTCTGTAATTTAGTGGGGGGTTTTTCATACTTTAGATATTTTTTTAATTGCAATTAATTGTATTTAGTTTAGGGAATTTATTTAATTATAGTGTAGTGTTAGGTGTTAGTGTAACTTAGGTTAGGTTTTATTTTACAAGAACATTTGTCTTTATTTTAACTAGGTAGTTATTAAACAGTTAATAACTATTTAATAACTATTGTACCTAGTTAAAATAAATACAAAGTTGCTTGTAAAATAAAAATAAACCCTAAGATAGATACAATGTAACTATTAGTTATATTGTAGCTATCTTAGGGTTTATTTTATAGGTAAGTATTTAGTTTTAAATAGGAATAATTTAGTGAATTGTATAAATTGTATTTACATTTATTTAAATTATATTTAAGTTAGGGGGTGTTAGGTTTGGTTTAGGGGTTAATACATTTAATATAGTGGCGGCAATGTTGGGGGCGGCAGATTAGGGGTTAATAAATGTAGGTAGGTGTCGGCAATGTTAGGGCCTGCAGATTAGGGGTTAATAATATTTAACTAGTGTTTGAGATGCGGGAGTGCGGCGGTTTAGGGGTTAATATGTTTATTCTAGTGGCGGCGATGTCTGGTTCGGCAGATTAGGGGTTAAAAATGTTATTTTAGTGTTTGCAATGTGGGGGGGCCTTGGTTTAGGGGTTAATCGGTAGTTTATGGGTGTTAGTGTATTTTTTAGCACTTTAGTTAAGCGTTTTATGCTACGGCATTGTAGTGTAAAACTCTTAACTACTGACTTTAAAATGCGGTCTTGACAGGAGAGGGAATACCTCTCACTTTTTGGCAGACTCATAATACCGGCGGTATGCAAGTCCCATTGAAAATATAGTATACGCAATTGACGTAAGTGGATTTGCGGTATTTCCGAGTCTGGCCAAAAAAATGAGCGGTACACCTGTACCTTCAAGACTCGTAATACCAGCGGGCGTTAAAAAGCAGCGTTGGGACCGGCCAACATTGCTTTTTAACCCCTTAAGGACCAGCGACGTACCCTGTATGTCGCTGGCCTTTTTTTGGGACTTGATTGTTTTATAGCGCGGTCTTGCCACCCAGCATTGAGAGACTGCTCTATTCCACAAAGCCTGCTGGAGGGAGGGCATTAATAGCGTGCTCTTGCTAGACTTGTGCTATTATGTCCTGAAAAAACCCTTAACGACCAGTGACATACAGGGTACATTGTGGTCATTAAGGGGTTAAACCTAAAGCAAAACTCGTAATCTAGGTGTATGTCTTTGATTTTCCAATTATTAAAAGATGTGCAACCATCTGACTAGTGAAGTCACACAAATTACGGTAACTGTATAATCATATCTGGTTTTCTTATGCTATGATTGGGAAAACGATATAAACATGATTTTTGTTTTCTTTTTTTCTTTTATTTATATTTTTCCACATACATTTTCAAAGACCTTGATGGAAGCATAATAAACTTAACAAATACAAAAATAAAAATATGTAGCTAGTTTTTTTCCAGAATTTATGTTTATGCTTGAAATAAACAATTATGGGCCATATTATGAGTGGAGCATTCACAGTTACATGCAAGCGATAAGTGGTGTTGAGCACAATTTAGGTCAATGCACGTTGGGTTATCCCATCCTTAAATCTCTGGCTAACTGTTTTATGAAACTAAAAAGTGTAACAAAACTTATAAAAAATACATTACAAAGTACAGTTACACTCATAATAACACCATCTAATACAAATAATTCCAAATTAAATGCTTAAAAAAGTTATAGGGGCTCAAAGCTTTAAGGTTTCAGGCAAACCACTCATATCTGGTGGACCATTAAATTGAACGCAAAATGCCACTAATTTGAAGGAGGAGGACCGACCAAGCATGGCAAAGGGCTTTAACATAGAGATACATACATAAATGCTGAACATCTAAAAAAGTATATGTAGGTATATATATATATATATATATATATATATATATATATATATATATATGTGTGTATATATGTATTTACAGACATATATACAATTATAAACACATAAATACATATGTACACACATTGAGGCCAATTTAACAAATGTCTTGCGGACCTGATCCGACAGTGCAGATCAGGTCCGCAAGACATCGCTGAATGCGGAGAGCAATACGTTCTCCGTATTCAGCATTGCACTAGCAGCTCAAAAGAACTGCTAGTGCAACACCTCTCCCTGCAGACTCTCAGTCAATGGGCCGCCAGCAGGGGGTGTCAATCAACCTGATCATACTCAATCGGGTTGATTTGTGACGATTCCTGTCCGCCTGCTCAGAGTAGACGCAGGGTTATGGAGCAGCGGTCTTTGTGACCGCTGCTCCATAACTTGTGTTTCTGGCGAGTCTGAAGATTCGCCAGAAACAAGGGCCATTGGAGCATTGGAGCCCTTTGCAGTTAAGTAGATGAAAACATGAAAAGTATATTCATGCAATATTCATATTTAATAATGGTTTTAACTACAGTATGTATTTACTGTAATATTTCACATCCCAATGTTCTGCAAATAGCAGAATATGTTCTAAGTATTTATAGATATTCCTATATATTTCTTTATATATCTATACCTAATATAAAATGTATATATATACACACAGTATCAGTGAGTACACCGCTCACATTTCTGTAAATAATTTATTATATCTTTTCATGTAACCACACTGAAGAAATGACACTTTGCTACAATGTAAAGTAGTGAGTATACAGCCTGTAAAACAGTGTAAATGTGCTGTCCCCGCAAAATAACTCAACACACACTTTTTTTGCTCCACTGACTTCTATGGGGAATACGTTATCACACGCATGCGGGGTTAGCGCGCAAGCAATACCGGTTTACTTTCAACTTGTAATACAAGCGTAACCCGACGTACGTAAATAGCTTACTTCTAGCACAGTTAACATTCAAGCGGGATCGTTAAATAGCGTTCCACTTGTAATCTGGCACTATATTAAAAAAAAAGAAAACAAACACTAAATAGTCTGATAATCATATTTTGTATCATGGTGTACAAATTTCTGTTTAAAATGTGATTTAAGCAATAATTTATAAACAGCTGAACTGGACCCTTATCATGAGGTGAATGCCCGATCGGTTGCAGGCTCGCTCATTTGAACCTGCAACTGATATTTATGAAGCAGTGGTTTAAACTGCTGCTTGATAAACTCTGATGAAAAGGATTAATTTGACCGGGGTGATTTACAAGCTCTTCTCTCTTTCAATGGGTTGCATGAGGGTGGGGACAAACTTAAATATGGGAAACAAATGCACCACACAATCTGTGATCAAATGCGGACAGGTATACAACATGTAAGTCCTGTCTGCTCGCAGATTGATAAATCTGGCCCAAAATATCAGTACAGTTTACAGTACAGTGAAAAACTACTTTTCTTACGCATTGGAATGAACTCAAATTTCACAACCTACAAAAACATTTGTCGCTGAAAAATACTTTTTTTTTATTTTAACTAAGGCACAATGATCAGAACAATATAGATTGATATTTTTTGAAAGCATTATATTGTAATGTAGGTGTCTCTCTTTCATTTTCGGAACCTGCATAGTGAGATAAACAGCTCTCAAGCTAAAATCACCTTTCTAAACATTTTTTAGGGACCTTGTAGTGCTGATGAGAATTCATAGATAATCTCACCAGCCCAGAGAGCTTTAGATAGGGATGGGCGAATGTTTCTAAAAATTCGAAATTTAAAACGAATGTTGATACATTTGTTCGTTCGAATCAAATTTCAAATGTTTATATAACATTCTAGCATTCTATTTTCAAATTTTTGTTTTCGAATTTTTCAATAAAATTCGAAAATATTCGTTCGAATAATAGAATGTTTAGCTATGTATTCATTCAATTTCGAAATGTAATATTTGAATTCGAATGTGACCTTCGAATTTGAATGTGACATTAAATTTTATATAGTATTTCTAGTCTACAACTATGTTTAATAAATGTAATATTCGAATTTGAATGCTACATTCGAATTCGAATGTCACATTCAAATTTGAAATAGTATTTCTAGGCTAATACTGTGTTTTAAATGTGATATTCGGTTCGAATGTGATATTCGATTCGAATGTACATTCAAATTCAAAATAGTATTTCTAGTCTAATACTGTGTTTTATAAATGTAATATTTGAATTTGAATGCGACATTCGATTCCAATGTGATATTCGATTCCAATGTGACATTCGAAATAGTGTTTCTAGTCTACAATTGTGTTTAATAAATGTAATATTCGAATTTGAATGTGATATTCGAATTCAAATGTGACATTCGAATTCGAATGTGACATTTGAAAACTGTAAATAACATTCGAAAATCAAATTTTTAAGAATATTCGTTCTTATCAACATTCTATTATGTAAATCGAATTTCTTCAATAACATTCGTTCTAACTTTCGAATTCGGATATAAACACATTCGCCCATCCCTAGCTTTAGATCCCCAGGTCCTAAGACTGAAAAGGCCTATTTAGTTTTTCCAATTCCAATGTCATCTGATCTCTTCTTTTTTCGTGTGTGAATAGGCTACATAGAAAACCATAAGAATAACACTGATTAGAGATGCTATTTAGGAGAATTTAGAGGAGTAAATCCATGGAACCGGATATTTGACCGAATACCAAACAATACATTTAAACAACGTGTTGCAATGTGCAAATCTTGTAAAACAAGTGCTTCAAAAACTTCAAATAATGCTTGAAAAATAATGTTGGTGGTCATAAATTGACTTTACAAAATAAAAAAGATTAAATAAATGTTTAATGACTTTGAGATTTACACACAAGTTTGAGGGTATACTTATATAGGACATGGACTCTATATGATGTCAGTCTAGAATGAATGATAAAATAATGTCTAAAAAAGCCCAATATAAACTTTTTCTGCTAGTTAAGTTGGCACTTGTGTGTTTTTATTTTTGAGCACTGGACAAAAACTGCATGTATATATAAAACTAGAGAACGTCTGAGATGTTGTGACAATTTATGAACTCTATAATTAAAGACTGACTGACTCTACAAAATGACTTCAGTCTGTAAAGTGATTTGAGATTGAAGTTGTCATTTCCACACTACAAAACTGATGTGATTTGACAGAAACAATACCAAGAATTCCATTCTTTCTGCGTTCTGGTTGGCTAAGTACAGAATTTTGCTTGCACTACATTTCTCAAGAAGCAGTTGATACAAGTATAACATGGAGTTACAATAAATGTGAAATTGTGCAATGTATTGCAGAGCATATTAGCATTTATTTTAAGTGGCACCAAGTGGCATTATTGATTTATTATTATTATTATTATTATCTGTTATTTGTAGAGTGCCAACAGATTCCGCAGCTCTATAAACATAGGCAGAATACAAGGAAACCTTTAGAGGGATCAGACGGGTAGAGAGCCCTGCCAAGAGGTGCACTGTTGTAGTCAGCTCTAAAAAAGGTGATCTACTAACAGCATGGCTCTTAGGCTTACATGCTAATGGGGTTCAGGAGATAGCAATGGAGGAGAGGAAACAGTATAAAGAAAGGTTAGTGTAGGTTGTATGCATCCCTGAACAGTAGAGGCTTTAGGGAGCGCTTGAAGTTTTCAAAACTAGGGGAGAGTCTTGTGGAGCAAGGCAGAGAGTTCCACAAGATGGGAGTCAATCTGGAGAAGTTCTGTAAATGGGAGTGTGATGAGGTAACAAGAGAGGGGAGAGTAGGAGGTCATGAGCAGAGTGAAGGGGACGGGAGGGAGAGTATCTAGAGCCAAGGTCTGAGATATAGGGGTGGGGGCAGTGCAGTTGAGGGCTTTGAATGTCAGACTGAGGATAAAAGGTTTTATTTGCTCAACTCGTTTCAACGTATTACACGTCTTTATCAAGAGCATACATTAAAACAAGTAAAACAGGTACTTGGTTTTACTTACCTGTTTTACTTGTTTTACTGTATGCTCTTGATAAATACGTGTAATACGTTGAAACGCGTTGAGAAAATAAAACCTTTTATCCTTTGTTGAAAGATTGTCAAGATCTTGTTTTGCTGTGATGAGCTGGAATCTCCTGATTTATGGAGTAAGTTACTACATTTTTTCAATTATACATTGGATACTTTTGTCATTTGGGTCTCTATTCATTTATAGTCCACTTTTGGATAAACCTGAAAATTCAGTATTTGACTCCAGGAACCTGTGGACTCTTGCCATCTGACGCTACGTTCCCTTTCAGCTGTAAAGATTCATCTTATGGAGTGAGTATACTGCACCCATATTAATTGGCTTAAATATATGCATCAAGCCTTTTTTCTCTTCACTTACTAGAGAAAATCACTCAATAGACCAGCGCCATCTACTACTACTATCCAGGGGTAATGATGGAGTTGTCAAAAGTTATAGAGAGATGGGGGGGGGGGAGATTTTGGAAGAAGGAGGGAAAATAAGGAGCTCAGTTTTGGAGAGATTTAGCTTGAGGTAGTGAGAGGACATCCAGGAAGAGATGTTAGAAAGACAGTTAGTGACACGGGTTAGCAAGGAAGGAGATAGGTCCGGTGCATAGAAGTAGATTTGGGTGTCGTCAGCATACAAATGATATTGGAACTCGTGGGACTTTATTAGGGAACCTAATGATGACGTGTAGATTGAGAAGAGAAGGGGACCGAGGACAGAGCCTTGCGGTACCCCAACAGAAAGTGGTGACAGTGGAGAGGAGGTCCCAGAAAAGTCTACACTAAAGGTACGGTTTGACAGGTAGGAAGAGAACCACAAGAGTGATGTGTCCCAAATGTCGAAGGATTGGAAGGTTTGGAGCAAAAGAGGGTGGTCAACAGTATCCATGGCTGGGTTGAGGAGGGAGTTTAATGTAAGGAAATGCGTGCATATACAAGCTTTTTGAGAAGCTTTGAGGCAAGAGGTAGTAGGGAAATAGGGCAGTAGTTGGATGGGGAGGCTGGATCAAGAGATGGTTTTTTGAGGGTAGGTGTGACCAGTGCATGTTTCAGAGATGAGGGAAATATACTGGTGCTGAGGGAGAGGTTGAAAATGTGTGCGAGTATAGGGGTAAGGGTGGAAGAGAGGGAGGGTAGCAGCTGTGAGGGGATACGGTCAAGAAGACAGGTAGTGAGGTGAGAGCTCAGTATAAGTGCCAAAACGTCTTCCTCAGTAACAGGGTAGAAAGAGCTAAATTTATGGCTATGTGTGTTGCGGTTGATTGCGAGTATTTGAGGGGTTGAAAGAATGAAAGTATGTTGAGAGATGATTTTGTTTCTGATGGAGTTGATTTTGTTATTGAAGTGGCTGGCAAAGTCTTAAGCTGACAGAGAAGTTGTATTAGGGGGTGGGTGGGCGGAGAAGAGTATTGAAAGTGGAGAACAGATGTTTTGGATTTGAAGTAAGATTAAATAGTAGAGAAGTAATGTTGATTTAATACAACTATGTATTTATCTCCTGCAAAGTAGTTAAATATAAAGTTAAAATTATCTCCAGAACAGCAATACACTACTGGGAGCTAGCTGAACAAATGTATTAAGCCAATGACAAGAGGCATATGTGTGTAGCCAATCACCAGCTAGTCCTCAGTAGTGCATGGCTGCTCCTGAGACTACTAAGATATGCTTTTCAACAAGGGATAACAAGAGACCAAAGTAAATTTGCTATCACAAGTAAATATGAAAGTCTTTAAAAAGTTTATGCTCTATCTGAATCATGAAAGCTTAATTTTGGCTTTCATGTTCCTTTAAAATATACATTTTGATGGGCAACACACAAGGCGGTCATAAGGGGGTTACTTATTAAAGAAAAAAACAATACAAAACAAGCAATACAAACAACACCAGGCACAATTATACAAAGAAATTGAAACCCTAGAAAGGCAACACAAGCTCACTAATAAGAGGGCCACCCTGCAAGCCCTCCACACTAAAAAAATGAATTAGCTTCTCTTCTCAATGCACAGGCAACCAGGGCTATACAAAAATTAAAATCACAATATTTCATATTCGCTAATAAACCGGATAAATATATGGCCTATAAGATTAGAGAACAGTGTAGAGCCTCAGCAATTCCATTGATTGAAACAATGCATAACACTGCAACCTCACACCCACAACAAATAGTAGACACTTTCGCAACTTATTATAGTACACTTTATGACGGGAAGAAGGTAAATCACAACCGGAGGACAGCAACTCTGACCTCTGCCTTTTTTGACCACACCCCACTACAAACTGTCTCTAAAGAACATATAAAAGCTTTGAACACCCTTATCTCCAATTTGGAGGTGTTGGGGGACATTAAGGACCTCAAACCAGGTAAAGCAGCAGGCCCGGATGGATTTCCGGGTGAATATTATAAATTATTTAAAGTTGCACTGGTTCCACACCTTACCAAATTCTGCAATTACATTATGGAGGGCGGCCCTGTCCCACCAAAACTACTGAGCGCGAAAATAGTAGTTATACCTAAACCTGCGAGAGACCACACAAAATGTCAAAACTACCGCCCTATTTCCCTAATCAATCAAGATCTCAAAATTTTCATGAAAATAATAGCCAATCGACTTAAATTGATCGTTCCCCACCGGGTTCTTCCGGATCAGGTGGGCTTTATAAAAGGTAGGGAAGCCCCAGACAACATACGGAGGATAACTAATCTAATCCAGACCCTAGGAAAAACAAGAACGTCTTCTCTGCTCCTCTCTTTGGATGCTGAGAAGGCGTTTGATAGAATTGATTGGGAATACATGTTTCTTACTCTACATAAACCTACCTTCAGAAACTCCTAACTTTTATGTCTTATGTTGGTACAGTATATTTGTAAAGTGCTTTGAGTCTCACAGGGAGAAAAGCGCTATATAAATCGTAAATTATTATTATAAATTATATAAGATGGGGTTTAGAGGTCCCTTTATAAAAGCCCTGCAGGCCATATACTCTCTCCAGGGGGCCCAGTAACCTCGGCAGGTTACAAATCAAAAAACTTCCCAATTCGCAATGGTACTAGACAGGGCTGCCCTCTATCGCCATTGCTCTTCGCCGCTATGCATAGAGCCGTTAGCAGTTAGGATCCGCGCACACCCCGGACATAGAGGGGGTCAAAATAGCCACATCAGAATATAAACTAGTCTCTCTTTGCAGACAACATATTACTGACAATAACCAATCCACTTATATCACTTCCCAACCTATACGACACCTTAGAGACTTTTTCTACAATCTCAGGTTTCAAGATAAACGCTGAAAAATGCGAGACCCTTCCCATCGCAATCCCACTTCAGACCCAAAAACTTCTTGAAGCAAAACTTTAACTTCAGATGGATGAAAAACAAAATAAAATACTTGGGAATACACCTCCCGACAGACAATCAGCTACTATACAAGTGTAATTATACCCCACTGTTAAGACAGAAAAAACAGGACCTGATGAAATGGAGAGGGTACAACTTCTCCTGGCTGGGAAGAGTAGCAGCTGTGAAAATTAATGCTCTCTCCCATGGATCCTATACTTGTTTCGTGCCTTAACCCATCAAAATAGTTAAAACAGAAGTAGAAACACTAATTAGAGGAAGCAAAACAGCTAGAATATCGAAAGCAATAATGGGCAGACACAGGATATTGGGGGGGGGGGATGGGAGTCCGAAATCTACTAGACTACTACAACGCGTCCAGACTAGCCCAAGATACTTTGCTTCTAAAAAGATCCAGGGAGGTCATATGGTCATCCCTTGAAAAGGAGGTGGGGGGATGGTATGAAATAGACTCAATCATATGGGACTCAGGGGGCTCACAAACTAATAGGGAACTCCCAAGACCCTTTACTGCAGATCTCATAGGGGAGACTTGGAAGACAGTGAGAACTAAAATTAATCTCCTACCACAGCACTCTCTATTTATCCCAATAAGATATATATTACCCAGTGAATTATGGTCTCAAATTAGGAAATGGGAGAATAAGGGCCTTTATAGGGTGGCGGATTGTTTGATGGGCAAGAAAACATTATCACATAACCAGCTGCAAACGAAATTAGACCTGATAAAGCTACATTGGTATATGTATTTGCAACTAAACTCAGCTATACAGACTTATTTGAAAAAATCGGTAACAAGACCCCCACGATATTAGAAACCTTCACCAGATCCGAGGACCACATTAAACACTCTATTTCCATACTGTACTTGACTATACAATCCTCCTCAGGTACCTCCAAAACCTCTATTATGTTAGCATGAGAAAAAAAGAATTGCATATACATAAAGATGTAAAGGATTGGGAGAAACTCTTTCAGAGTGCTGACAAAGGCCTCTTGGGTGTAGACCTTAGAGAGAATGTGACAAAGACCATCTTTAGATGGTATATGACACCCGTGAGAACAGCACACATGCACCCACAAGGTAGTAGACTGTGCTATAGAGGATGCGGTGAACTGGGAACATATAGACACATGTGGTGGGATTGCAGGGAGGTCAAAAAGATCTGGGGACAATTGTCCTCCTTTCTCAGTCAAGTTCTGGAAGAGGAACTCAATCTTTCGATACAACAGGCCCTTTTACATGAGTACATAAACACCTATAACAAATATATCAACACTTTTATCAGAATCCTTTGCACAGTCACTAGAACGTGTATAGCCAGATACTGGGAGACTGGAACTCCCACATGGACTGAGATTTACAATAAAATACAGCATACGTACACCATGTATGATTTGGCTGCAGGATTGTTAGATAACAAAGAGATAGTCCATAGGATTTGGTATTATTGGATCGGTAGGCAGATAAGGTAATCATTAAGAACCCCCAAGGGCATGGAATGGTTGGCTATTGTGCAAATCAGATTGTTTCGTCACCCCTCACCCCTCCCTACACTGACTTTTTTACTCCTATTTTTTCTCCCTTTTCCTTTTTCATTTTTAGTATACATGTACATTAATATCAGATAGGAATGTTTATCTGTTTAAAATAAGTCTGTTGAAACAAGTTACTAAAGATAAAGAATACAGGACTGTCGCCCGAAGGGGGCGGTCTAGTTAACCTCTAAGTTCAACACAGAGAGACAGACATGGAAACAACACCATAAGAAACGGAAGGTTGCTGGACCATGATTTCCATTTTTTTTCCATTGAGAGAACTTGACAAAAGCATTTCAAACTGTAAGAAAATAAAATCCATTTTGTTTTCTGCATAATTTATTTCACCAGCTCATATGTTAATAAGCAGTACTGTTTTCTTATTTAAAGGAAAGTAAAGATCTTACAATAACATTATTTTTGTTGTCTTGCAATAAATTAACATACCAGGTAGGTGTGAAGAATTATGTTTTCCAGTAGCCAACATCCACTTCCTTATTTGGAATAGCCAACCTAGGCATGTTACTGGAACAGAGGCAACTAGCCATTATCTTCTTGTTAGCAAGAGTTACATAGTTTAACAGGTTGATATGTGATCTCTGCTTAGGCCAATTAGTGATAGATAATGTGTCAGGGTCGAGCTTGTTCGATCTTCAGTGTGCACTAACAATTCTTAGAATTGTAAGAAACTGTTCATTTTCATAAGTACAACATGGAGTTTATTGTTAAAGTTTTAACATGCAATTAAATATTTTATATTACAATAAAAAAAGTGTTTACTGTTCTTTTTAAGTAAAACATTAAAGGGACAGTCTACATCAAATTTTTTTCTTATTTAAAAAGATAGATAATCCCTTTATTAACCATTCCCCGTTTTTGCATAACCAACACAGTTATATTAATATACTTTTTACCTCTGTGATTACCTTGTATCTAAGCATTTGCAGACAGCCTCCTTATCTAAGTGCCTTTGACAGACATGCAGTGTAGTCAATCAGTGAAGACTCCTAAATAACTCCACGGGAGTGAGCACAATGTTATCTATATGACACATGTGAACTAGCACAGTCTAACTGTGAAAAACTTTCAAAATGCTCTGAGCTAGGAGGCGGTTTTCACTGTTTAGAAATCAGTTTGAGCCTAGCTAGGTTTAGCTTTTCAAAAATACCCCCAAGGGAGCAAAGCAAATTTAATGATAAAAGTAAATTGGAAAGTTTTTTTAATATTGCATGTCCTATCTGAATCATGAAAGTTTAGTTTTGACTTTACTGTCCCCTTTAAGGCCTAGATTACAAGT
Organism: Bombina bombina; assembly: GCF_027579735.1. Classification (NCBI taxonomy): domain Eukaryota; kingdom Metazoa; phylum Chordata; class Amphibia; order Anura; family Bombinatoridae; genus Bombina; species Bombina bombina. Next base: position 499,859,433 of record NC_069502.1, read on the forward strand.
GGCACACTAATGCTAATAATTATATTAAAAAACATGTTTTAAAAACGTTAAAAAGAGATGTGGTAAATGACAAGTTTTAACTGGAATGGGCTCAAATAGGTGTATAGATGTATGTATACATGTGTAAATATGTGTATATATGTATATACATGTTTATGTATGCACATGTATGTACACACACACACACATATATATATATATATATAATATATATATATATATATATACATACACAGTATCTCACAAAAGTGAGTTACACCCCTCACATTTTTGTAAATATTTTATTATATCTTTTCATGAGACAACTCTGAAGAAAGGACACTGTGCTAAATTGTAAATCAGTGTACAGCACAGTATAGCAGTGTACATTTGCTGTCTCCTCAAAATAACTCAAACACACAGCCATTAATGTCTAAACCATTGGCAACAAAAGTTAGTACACCCCTAAGTGAAATGTCCAAATAGGGCCAAAGTTTCAATAATTTTGTGTGGCCACCATTATTTTCCAGCACTGCCTTAACCTCTATGGGCATGGAGTTCAGCCAGAACTTCACAGGTTGCCACTGGAGTCCCCTTCCACTCCTCCATGATGACATCACAGAGCTGATAGATGTTAGAGACCTTGCGCTCCCCCACCTTCTATTTGAGGATGCCTCACAGATGCTTAATAGGCTTTAGGTCTGGAAATATGCTTGGCCAGTCCATCACCTTTACTGTCAGTTTCTTTAGCAAGGCAGTGGTTATCTTGGAGATGTGTTTGAGATGTGGGTCATTATCATGTTGGAATACTGCCCTGTGGCCCAGTCTCTGAAGGGAGGGGATCATGCGCTGCTTCAGTATTTTACAGTACATGTTGGCATTCATGGTTCCCTCAATGAACTGTAGCTCCCCAGTGCCGGCAGCACTCATGCAGGCCCAGACCATGACACTCCCACCGCCATGATTAACTGTAGGCAAAACACACTTGTGTTTGTACTTCTCACCTGGTTGCCGCCACTCACGCTTGACACCATCTGAACCAAATAAGTTTATCTTGGTCTCATCGGATCACAGGACATGGTTTCAGTTATCCATCTAGCTAGGCATAAAAGTTTAGCTCTAATCACATCTTCTGAAAACTTCTATACAACTAGAACATGAAGGGCATGTGCATAAATCATGAAAAAAATGCCTGTAAAATGCCTTTTTAATTTTGTAAATGTTCTTACGCAATATGAGAGTTAAAAAAAAAATAAGGATTGTATGCTTTCATTGTGTACATTTATAGGACAATTTAGATAATTCAAATAGCTGTGCTTTTAATGGATGAAAGTGACTTAGAAAATTAATTAATAGGAAATTTTCACATCCCAAATGCCAATGAATTTGAATGGGGGCCAAAGTTTGGATTATCCTGTCTCCTCAGTTCCTAGCTGTAATTACAAAAGAATATGAGAGAAGAGATTGTGTGTGAGAAGTTTTGTTTTAATTTTCCTCATATTGGGTTGTGACATATTCTCTGTAATGAGATGCTAAATCAACTGCTTAATCAACTCTAACCCCAAGTGTTTGGTATGTGTGTTTATACAAGTATATTATGGCACCAATTTTTTTATAAATGTATACAAAAATGGAATGAATATAAAATGAATTTCATGCATGACATTTAAATGTATCTGCTCAAAAATGGACGAGACATTGTTGACAAGTGCTAAATACTTCATAGATGCACATTAGCAGTATAATAAATAACACACACATTTCTAGCAAGTCTTAATGCATAAAATAAAATATTACAGTATAAATATAATATGAAGCAGACTACTGACTCTAAGCTGCATAGCATACACAATGATCGTATCTAGATATGATGCTGGCCTGACTAAATAGAGGTGTCAGGATTATATAGAGAGAGTGGGTCCAGGCGTAAGCTAAGATATTGTGAAACAAACCCAAATAAGGCGTTCCTTTATAAGAGAGCACTTACTGTTTGTTGCATTTTGTATATTGGAGGGCTGTCTGTAACAAATCCAATGGTCATTAGTTCATTAGGTAACATTGTATGTATTATTATTTGTACTGCTTCATTTTGTATTGAACCTTTCCGTTGTTATTAATAAAATATGTAAATAAATAAATAAAAGTTCAACTTATCCCAAAAAGGGGGGATGTACTACAGGTAATTCTACCCTCCTAACTGACTGAACCATTATTGTGTTGTTTTTTTAAAGAAAATGCAGATCACGTTTTCAACTACAATGAAAGATGAACAGGTGTTTCTCAGATGTGTAGCTCATGTCTGAGGGACCTCAGGGAGCTTCTGCTGTAGAAGACTACTGCAAATGAAAACAAAGGAGGCACTTGACATGCTTCATCTATATTTAAAATGAGTGAAATGTTTTACAAATTAAGCCTTTCATATAGTTACGCAGCATTGTTACCTTTATTATTTTTAATCATAATTAGTGGCCATCACATTTATTTTCTGGGGCAGTTGGGTAAAACATGTTTTAACATTACCAAATCACACATTAGATAGAAAGCTATTATTTGTTTTATTAGTGTCACTATTCTGATACTTCTCTTTCTAAATTGTAATAAAAACATTAGTAAATAGAAAAGGGAGATTGCAATGAAAATATAATTTTATGTTAATGAAATCAATTCACTACTTAAAATATTAATATAAATCAGATTTTTTTGTATTTTAAAAATAAATATATATGACTTAATTAACACATTCACCCCTTTTACGAGTTGTGTGTTAAATAGGGTGTTAAATGAGTGTTATTGCACTTTCCATAGCGCTGCCATTACAAGTTACTGAAAAACCTTCTTGTGCTATGCAGTATAGTTTAAGCTCCAAACCGCACAAAAGCCAAGGGCTGAGTTCACGTGCTCGTGCACGCTTTCCCCCATAGACATCAATATGGAGAGAGTGTTAGAAAAAAACTAACACCTGCTATTGCGGAATGGCAAATTGACGTAATGCAACCCCATTGATGTCTATGGGGGAAGGAAAGTTACGTAACCTAACACCCTAACATAAACCCCTAGTCTAAATACCCCTAATCCGCCACACCCCGACATCACCGACACTAATAAAAGTTATTAACCCCTAATCAGCCGCTCCCCAACATCGCCAACACTAAAAAAGTTATTAACCCCTAACCCACAGCTCCCCAACATTGCCGACGCTAAATAAAGTTATTAACCTCTAATCATCTGCCCCCCAACATCGCCGACACCTAAATAAAGTTATTAACCTCTAATCTGCCACTCCCTGACATCACCAACACTAAATAAATCTATTAACCCCTAAACCTCCGGCCCCCGACATCGTAACTAATAAACTAAACCTATTAACCCCTAATCCGCCGCTCCCAACATCACCGACACTAAATAAAGCTATTAAAAAACACTAAATTAAACTGTTAATCCCTAAACCTAATACCCCCTAACTTTAAATTAAAAGTTACAATATAACTATCTTTAAAACTCTAAGACTACAAAAAATAATAAACTAAATTATCAAAAATAAAAACAATTACTAATCTAATAGACCTATAAAAATAAAAAGCCCCCCCAAAATAAAAACACCCCCTAACCTACAATAAACTACCAATAGCCCTTAAAAGGGCCTTTTGTAGGGCATTGCCCTAAGTTAAACAGCTCTTTTAATACAAAAAAATACAATGTCCCCTCAACAGTAAAACCCCCCACCCAACTTACCCCCGAAAATAAAAAAAACACAGTCTAAAAAAACCTAAGCTACCCATTGTCCCTAAAGGGGCATTTGTATGGGCATTTGGCTCTTTAACTGCCCTTAAAAGGGCATTCAGCTAATTTACACTGCCGAAACACTAATCTTAAAAAAAAACACCCCCCCAAAAAAAACTAACAATAACCCCAGAATATCTACTCACGGTTCCTGAAGTCCAGACATCCATCTCCATTCAAGTGGCGAGAAGTCTTCATCCAGGCGGCAAGAAGTCTTCATCCAGGCAGCGACATCTTCATCCATCGCGGGCCGTCTTCTATCTTCATCCCTGCGTAGCAGAGCTATCCAGGACCGGCGATGTCATCCTGTGCGGAGCATCCTCTTCATACGATTACCACTGTACACTGAAATTGAATGCAAGGTACCCGTTTTAAAAATTGTGTACGTTGCTTTCCAATTTGCTGATTTGATTCGTCAAATTCAAATCAGCCAATAGGATGAGAGCTACTGAAATCCTATTGGCTGTTCAAAACAGCCAGTAGGATGAGAGCTACTTAAATCCTATTGACTGATTGGAACAGCGAATAGAATTTCAGTAGCTCTCATGATTGCTTCACACCATTTCTAGATGTTGGATGATTTGAAACGCCAATATGATTTCAGAAGCTCTCATCCTATTGGCTGATTTGAATTCGAAGAATCAAATCAGCCATTGAAATGCAAGGTACGCCATTTTGAAATGGGTACCTTGCATTCAACTTCAGTGTACGGCGGTGATCGTATGAAGAGGACCCTCCACACAAGATGTCATCACCGTCCAGGATAGCTCCACGCTGCTGGGATGAAAATAGAAGACTTCCCCGAGATGGATGAAGGTGTCACCACCTGGATAAAGACTTCTTGCCTCCTGGATGAGGATGGATGACCAGACTTCAGGAACAATGACTAGACTTCCTGGGGTTAGTGTTAGGTTTATTTTTTATTTTTTGGGGTGTTTTTTTTTAGATTAGGGTTCTTTTGGGCACTCTTAAAGAGCTGAATGCCCTTTTAAGGGCCGTGTAAAAAAAAGAGCTAAATGCCCTTTTAAGGGCAATGCCCATACAAATGCCCCTTTAGGGCAATGGGTAGCTTAGGTTTTATTTAGACTTAGGTTTTTTATTTTTGGGAGCTGGTTGGGTGGTGGGTTTTATTTTTGGGGGGCTTTGTATTTTTAAAGTTTAAACTTAACTTTTTTTTCCTCATACACATCAATGGGGTTGCGTAACCGTGAGTGCCATTCCGTGATCGCAGGTGTTAGTTTTTTTTGTAACACTTTTTTCGGAGCTTACCGCAACATACAGTACAGCACAAGGAGGTTTTTCAGTAACTCGTAATGGCAGCGCTATGGAAAGTGCAATAACGCAAATGTTTTGCCGTTATTCTCACACCCTGTTTTGCGCAAAACTCGTAATCTAGGTGATAGTAAAACACAGATGTAAAACCATCCTTCTTGTTTTCTCTTCAGCATAGATGCAAACTCTTGAAAGATGATAGAGATTTAACAGACCCAAGTCTGCCCCTAAGGAAATCCAGAATATAAGTTGTTCTAGACAGTATCTCAGATGGTGAATATATATCAACTTCCAATTCTTTGCAGAGAGAGAACTACAGGTACTTTAGAATTTAGATGAATAAAATGTCACTACTTTAGTAGGTGGTGACTCAGTCTTGCAACTGTGAGTGTCAGCTAAAAGCCTCTGATAAAAGCCAAATGCAACATTTACAATATTACTTGCTGATCTAGAATACAGCTAAAGAGGGAGTACCGTAAAACACTGATAATTCAGGATGCAAAAGCAGAAGCTGGAGTCTGATAAAAAAAGAAAAAGCTGATAAAGGGTTCTTGAGCTGAAACTGAAGTCTGATAAAACCCAACTGATACAACAGCTAAAGGTAGAGTACTTATCTAAGACACAGACAGAAGAGTACCAGATTAAAGTATCAGAGGCCCATAAGCAAGGATTGAGTCAAGCATACAAGGGGACTGAACAGGCCACAGACAATGAAAACCCAGAAACAAGACAAAAATATCTGGCCTTAAGAACAAAAACATTAAAACACACTAATGCCAAAGCAATTAGATAGAGCTCGTTCTAGGTACATCATAGTATATATAGATGACCAAAGGAGGAACAACCAGATGCGCACAGCATTGGACGTGCAGGCTGAGTGAAGCTTGAAGGGGGAAGATGCAGTTATCAGGCACTATATGATAACTCACTCCCATGAGCACCAATTTTGAATATGGGTTCAGCCATTCACTAACTGACCACACCATGAAGTTAATTTCCTCCAGGAGCTCTGGTGTGGTTTAGCACTATGAGAAGCTGAAGGTTCTGCTATGCAGCCTACAGCTGCCTTAAACTAATTAACTGAACTATTAAAAGCTTCCTCTACTCTGCCACATTAGACCTGCAGCTCTGCTAGCAATTTCTGCAATCAGAAACCAGCAGTCTTATTCCAGTTCTGCAGCTGTGCTTCAAGTATTGCATCTATGTTGGAGTTTAACTATTTATCTGCCCTGGATCAAAAGGTTAATGTGATACTAAGTTTCCTTATTTTACTTCAGCCTTTGTTCCTCAGGTCAACTGCTCTGGACTAAGAGCTTCACCATTAAGCATATTTTCCTGTCTTCATTTCTGGATAACAATAACATAATTATGACACCAATGTTAATTGAGTTCAAAAGTGACCATGTCATTTCACATGGAATAATTAGCTGGTGTTGTGCTAAGAATTATTGTTTGAAAAAATAAATTGATTAGACACATCAACCTTTTTCTGTCCTTTAGAATAAATTCATTGGGACAATTTTTGCCTAGAGGTAAAGTTTGTTCTGATTCATGTTAGTAATTATTTTTTCCCCAAAACAACTACAATAAAAAGACCTGAAAAAGGGACACTGTTAAAAAATGTCAAATACATGGTGTATGATATTTGTGCATTTGTATTTCATGTTTATCTCATTATTTTATAACGTTAAGAAACATAAAATAAGAGTAATTATAAATGAGATGTGCACATTTTCAATGAAACATTAAGTGGAATGCTATTGTTAACATCATCTAATGCTCATGATATAGCGGAATTATAAAAAAAATTGTGCCTTAATTGTGCACAAAAAAGAGCCATAAAGCTTGTTGAAAGTTTATTATATTATGTGCTTTGATACATGACTAGTGAATGAAAAACTGGACATGTAAGGGCCGATTTATCATGTTGGGGCGGACATGATCTGCTGTATCGGCTCATGTCCTCCTGACATCGATAAATACTGACAGCATACGCTGTCGGAGGTTATCATTTTGTGTGAAAAAGTTCTAAAGGCTCAACGATATGAGGTCTCAGGTGTTATATATATGGTATATATATATATATATATATATATATATATATATATATATATATATATATATATATATATATATACTAGTCCTAAAGCCCGTGCGCTCTCTCTCCCCCTCTTTTGCTCTCTTTCTCTCTCCCCTCTCTTTTGCTCTCTTTCTCTGCCCCTCTCTTTTTCTCTCTCCCCTCTTTTTTGCTCTCTCTCCCCTCTTTTTTGCTCTCTCTCCCCCTCTTTTGCTCTCTCTCTCTCTTTTGCTCTCTTTCTCCCTCTCTTTTGCTCTCTCTCCCCTCCTCTCTTTTGCTCTCTCCCCTCTCTTTTGATCTCTCTCCCATTTCTTTTGCTCTCTCTCCCCTCTCTTTTGCTCTCTCTCTCCCCTCTTTTTAGCTCTCTCTCTCCCCCCTCTTTTGCTCTCTCTCCCCCTCTTTTGCTCTCTCTCCCCCTCTTTTGCTCTCTCTCTCTCCCTCTCTTTTGCTCACTCTCTTATGCTCTCTCTCTCTCCCCTCTCCTTTGCTCTCTCTCCCATTTCTTTTGCTCTCTCTCCCCTCTCTTTTGCTCTCTCTCTCTCCCATCTTTTGCTCTCTCTCGCCCCTATTTTGCTCTCTCTCTCCCACCTCTCGCTCTCTCTCTCCTCTCTATTTTGCTCTCTCTATCCCTCTCTCTCTTTCCCCTTCTCCTTTGCTCTCCCTCCCTCCTCTATTTTGCTCTCTCTCCCTCCTCTCTCTCTCTCTCTCCTCTCTTTTGCTTTCTCTCTCTTTCCCCCTATCTTTTGCTCTCTCTCTCTCTCTCTCTCTCTCTCTCTCTCTCTCCCTCCCTCCTCTCTTTTGCTCTCTCTCTCTTTCCCCTCTCTTCTGCTCGCTCGCTCTCTCTCCCTCCTCTATTTTGCTCTCTCTCCCCTCTCTCTTTTGCTTTCTCTCTCCCCCATCTCTTTTGCTTTCTCTCTCCCCCCTCTCTTTTGCTCTCAATCTCCACCTCTCTTTTGCTTTTTCTCTCCCCTCTCTTTTGCTCTCTCTCTCCCCTCTCTTTTACTCTCTCTCTCCCCCTCTATTTTGCTCTCTCTCCCCCCTCTCTTTTGCTCTCTCTTTCCCTCTCTTTTGCTCTCTCTCCCCCCTCTCTTTTGCTCTCTCTCCCCTCTCTTTTGCTCTCTCTCCCCTCTTTTTTGCTCCCTCTCCCCTTTTTTTGCTTTCTCTCTCCCCCTCTTTTGCTCTCTCTCTCCCTCTCTTTTGCGCTCTCTCTCCCTCTCTTTTGCGCTCTCTCTCCCTCTCTTTTGCTCTCTCTCCTATTTCTTTTGCTCTCTCTCCCCTCGCTTTTGCTCTCTCTCTCCCCTCTTTTTTGCTCTCTCCCCCCTCTTTTGTTCTCTCTCCCCCTCTTTTGCACTCTCTCTCCCCCTCTTTTGCGCTCTCTCCCTCTCTTTTGCTCTCTCTCCTATTTCTTTTGCTCTCTCTCCCCTCGCTTTTGCTCTCTCTCTCCCCTCTTTTTTGCTCTCTCCCCCTCTTTTGTTCTCTCTCCCCCTCTTTTGTTCTCTCTCCCCCTCTTTTGCGCTCTCTCTCCCCCTCTTCTGCTCTCTCTCTCCCTCTCTTTTGCTCACTCTCTCCCTCTCTTTTGCTCTCTCTCCCCCCTCTCTTTTGCTCTCTCTCCCCTCTCTTTCGCTCTCTCTCCCATTTCTTTTGCTCTCTCTCCCCTCTCTTTTGCTCTCTCTCCCACCTCTCTTTTGCTCTCTCTCCCACCTCTCTTTTGCTCTCTCTCTCCTCTCTCTTTTGCTCTCTCTCTTTCCACCTCTCTTTTGCTCTCTCTCCCTCTCTTTTGCTCTCTCCTTCCTCTCTCTCTCTCCTCTCTTTTGCTTGCTCTCTCTTTCCCCCTATCGTTTGCTCTCTCTCTCTCTCTCTCTCTCTCTCTCTCCCTCCTCTCTTTTGCTCTCTCTCTTTCCCCTCTCTTTTGCTCTCTCTCTCTCTCTCCCTCCTCTCTTTTGCTCTCTCTCCCCTCTCTCTTTTGCTTTCTCTCTCCCCCCTCTCTTTTGCTTTATCCCCCTCTCTTTTGCTCTCTATCTCCCCCTCTCTTTTGCTTTCTCTCTCCCCCTCTCTTTTGCTCTCTCTCTCCCCCTCTCTTTTGCTCTTTCTCTCCCCCTCTCTTTTGCTCTCTCTCTCCCCGTCTCTTCTGCTCTCTCTTCCCCTCTCTTTTGCTCTCTCTCCCCACTCTTTTGCTCTCTCTATTTTGCTCTCTCTCCCCCTCTCTTTTGCTCTCTCTCTCTTTCCCCCCTCTCTTTTGATCTCTCTTTTGCTCTCTCTTTCCCCCCTCTTTTGCTCTCTCTCTCCACCTCTCTTTTGCTATCTCTCTTCCCTCTCTTTTGCTCTCTTTCCCCCTCTTTTGCTCTCTCTCCCCTCTCTTTTTTTTCTCTCTCTCCCTCTCTTTTGCTTTCTCCCCTCTGTTTTGCTCTCTCCCCTCTGTCCCCCACCTGACCATGCCCACTCATCATGCCTGTCAGACACGCCCCCATCATGACACGCCCGCTCTGCCACGCCAACATCACAACATGCCTGGCCACGCCCCATCACGGCATGCCTGGCCATGCCCCCTCCATGGTAGCTTCCGAAAAACCACTGTCTCTACTGCGCGTGACTGCATCTGACATACATACCTGGCCTTTTATTATATATAAATATGTATATATATATATATATATATATATGTTTGTATATATATATATATTTACAGACATATATACACTTATAAACACATAAATACATATGTAGACAGATATAGACATATATATATATATATATATATATATATATATATATATATATATATATATATATATATATGCATTGGAGCCATTTGCAGTTAAGTAGATGAAAACATGTAAAAACATATTTATGCAATATTGATTGTTAATAAAATGGTATAGTGTGTATTCACTGTAAATATTTCACATTCCATTTTTCTGCACATAGTGGAATACGTTCTAAGTATTTTTAAATAGGCATTCCTATATATCTGAATATATCTTTACCTATTTAAAATCATCTATATATATATATATATATATATTTATATAACGGTAAATATATTTGTTTTACCAAAAAAACATTATATATATATATATATATATATATATGCATTTTTAAATAAATAGAACATATTATTGTATGTAAAGAACATTGGAATGTTAAATATGTTGAATTACATGTAGAGTTAGCACCCTTAAGAATATGCGGTTGTGTTTGCGTGCGAATAGGGTGTTTTTTTCCACTTTTTTGCTTCATTGACTCCTATTTGGTAATAGGTTATCACGCGCCCAATATCTTAAGTTGGGCTTTTTACATGCATTGGGTTATCACGTGAACGAAAACAGTTTACTTTCTATTCATAATACGAGCGCAACCCAACGCATGGGAAAAAGCTTACTTCTAGTGCAGTTAATGCTTGAGCGTTAAATAGCACTCCATTTGTAATCTAGTCCTGTATGTATAGTTGTTTTTATGATTAGAAAGGGCCAGATTAAAAGTGGAACGCTATTTAGCGCTTTTGCTCGCATATAAACACCACCAGAAGTAATCTTTTAATGCACAAGGGGTTAGCACACATATTACAAGTTAAAAGTAAAATGCATGCATGCGAAAATAACTTCTTCTCTCCTGATAGACCTCAGTGGAGAGCACAAATAGAAAGAGAACCTAACACCTATCGCTTACGAGCTAACCCGACCACATTTAACCAAGTGGGCTTAACCCGAAGGTAGCTATGCATATTTTACATTACAATGTTCTTCACATAAAATAAAACTCAGTCCATGTATATTTCAACAAATATTTGAATGATAGTTAATCACATGTCGATGTTTCGGCCCTTCATTGGGCCTTTCTCAAGACAAAAATGTTATGGGGTCATCAAAGGTCATAACTTCATAGCGTGCTTTTCAGCCGTTCTCCTGAAAAGCAGGCCTATGAGAAGGAGCATTTGTATTGCTATTGTGGATATCACCCAGGTTACAGTAACACCGGATTTGCTGGAGTGCTGGGCCGCTGGCTATTTTTTTTATATATATATATATATATATATATATATATATATATATATATATATAAAATTGTTAATGTAAGATATATATCTGTACCTAAAGTCTTGAAGAGACTGCAATCTCACAAACTTGGACACACAGGACCAGGGTGCCGCAATGAACAATATCACAATATAAGGCAATTGTACTCTATGGTTTTAAAGCACAGAAGAAGGTTTATTGTAAACGTTTTCAGGCAATTCTCCCCTTCCTCAGACAAACAAATGTGAGACAATAGTGTTGATAAAGGCATTTGAAAGCCAACCCCCCAGTGCACAGCTAATCAGCTATTTCACCAAATAATTAGTATACACCTGTGTATATGTGTTTAACAAATAATCAGGTAGATTATGAGTTGTGTGCGTTAGAGGGTTTTTAACGGACGCAACAAAAGTTGCCTTATTTCACCCTCCATAGTGCTGCCATTACAAGTTTTGAAACAGCCGGCTTGTGCGTGCGATATGGTTGCGTTGAGCTCCATACCGCACAAAATACAAGCGCTGTTTTGATGTGTTCATGCACGCTTTCCCCATAGACATCAATGGGGAGAGTGGGTTAGAAAAAAAACTAACACCTGCGATCGCTGAATGAAAAGCTACATAATGCAGCCCCATTTATGTCTATGGGGAAAAAATAAATAAAATAAAGTTTAAACCTAACACCCTAACATAAACCCCACGTCTAAACACCGATAATCTGCTGCCTCCAACATCGCCGCCACCTACATAAAGTTATTAACCCCTAATCTGACACTCCTGATATTACCACCTCCTAAATAAATCTATTAACCCCTAATATGCCGCTCCTGATATCACCGCCACTATACTAAAGTTATTAACCCCTATTGCCTCGCACCCCAACATCGCCCACACTATAATAAATCTATTAACTCCTATTCCGCTGCTCCCCGATATTGCCACCACTAAATAAAGCTCTTAACCCCTAAACCTCTGGCCTCCCACATCACTACCACTAAATAAAACTATTAACCCCTAAACCGCCAGCCCCCCACATCACAACAACCTAAATTAAACTATTAACCCCTCAACCTAACCCTAAACCTTACCCTAACCATAACCCTAACCCCTAACCCTAAACCTGACACCTCCTAACTTTAACATAATTAAAATAGAGCTTAATTAAAGTTACAATTATTAACTAAATAATACCTATTTAAAACTAAATACATACTTACCTGTGAAATAAAACCTAAGCTAGCTACAACATAACTAATAGTTATATTGTAGCTAGCTTAGGTTTTATTTTTATTTCACTGGTAAGTTTGTATTTATTTTAACTAGGTAGACTAGTTAGTACATAGTTATTAACTATTTACTAAGTACCTAGTAAAAATAAATACAAACTTACCTGTGAAATAAAACCTAAGATGCCTTGGGGGGCGGAGCTAGCCTGGGAACTGAACGGTCGCATTTCTCTTCAGCTCTGCTGAAATAGCTCATAATTTTGTTTAATTGACCGTTCATCCCAGCTTTAATCTACACTATAGGCATCTTTGGATCTTCTAGAAGAACTAGAATTACTTGGGACACTGAACAGCGATCTTGCGGAGGAGATAATAGTTGTTTTCCAAATCAGCTAATGATCAGACTGTTCAGGAGCGGCCATCTTTTCTCCCATGTGAAAGATCCTTAATGTAGCAACTAGCCTAGAGAAGATTTGATCCGCTCATACTGGCTAAGAGGGACACAATTTATCCTCAAACTCGGCTGAAGATATAAAGAATATGGCCTTTGGATGTGATGAAGACATTCGGCATTTGCTGCGTTGTCACTTCCAGAGGCTGGAGGGAGTGTCAGTCCGGGCTTTCTCATCTACAAGCAGCAATACACCCCTTAAGGACACCCAGCAACACTCGCAGCTTTGTAGGGGCTCGCAGGACTTCCATGTCAAATTAAAGAGTGCTGTAAACAGGTCAGTGCTCTTGGTGAAATCTGTTGCAATCTCTGGCCTGCCTCCTGATGATACCCACAATCATATGGCTGACTTAAGCTCTATACAGAATGTTCTGGTCTCCCTCTCAACAGTGCAGTGTGGAGCTGAGTTGGTATGATTCTGGTCTGCCTATTCTAAAAGAAGCAAAGTCTTTGTCTGCTTACCTGATGATGGCGAAGTCACGGTCCTAAGTCTATCTGGAAAGTCGGCTATGTTGCTCTTATCTGACATGGTGGATGCGGCAGGTCGAACTCTGAGAAGGCTCCCTCTTTAGTTTCTGGAAGCCTGGGGCATGAGCGGGCTGCTTCGCTAGTTACTGACAACACAGCCTCTCAGGTTCAGCTGCAGCTTTTTGGATCCAGTATGTGTGTGCGGCAAATGAGCCTGGTTGGCCCTAAGCGAGGCATCGGCTGAACTTATGATGGCATTGATCTCTTCCACCTTGTAGTAAGGTGGTCTGCTTGCTATCATCCTTGGCGTCGGCATGAACATTTATCACCTGGATTTATTTAGGTTTGTGGATGGCCCTGCATGTTTCTGGTTTTATATGTTTTTTGGACATGTCACTGATTCAAACTAACTACTGGGACATTGGCCGCTCTTCTTTTATTATTATTGTTTTTTTTTTTTGTTAAGTGACAGTTCCCTACTCAATTCTCAGTAGCCATTATGCTGGTATTAGTCTGCTGATAATTTTATATGTTTTTTATGGGACACATTATTCTAAATTGATAGATGGTGGGATTTTATTTGTTAGAACAGAGAGAATATTCTTTAATTCAGTAGTGCTATACAGTTATAGGGCTATGTGTGGTACTTGCTGTTATATGTCTCCAGCCGCAAAGTATAGATAGAGTCAGAGTTTCTAGAGAATAGTGAAAGTTGAACTGTAAGCTCTACTCTTATTTTACACAAATGTATCCCTATGCTAGTGTGTGGAATGTTTTTTTTCTTTTTTCATATCAAGCAATGGTGCTGGATAACTTTTCTTGCACTGATGGCTGTATCTTCTTTCCATTATTCCACTTGTATCGAACATATATATGCTTATGCTGACCCTAACCCCACCATTTTCACTGGCACAGGCGGGCTTGATGTATGATGAGTCTTTTCTAATGTGGCCCTTAGAAATTCTACATATGGGATACTATTAGATAGACCTATGGCTGCATACGTTTATCTTTTGTACTAAGTTGGGTAAAAGCTTCTCTACCTTCACCGCAATTATTATAGTTACCTGCAGAACCTAACTATAGTCCTAAATGATCAAGAGTTATCCTGGGCACTGGTGAGGGAAATTTAGGATATTGCTGGAGTCATGCGTAGCTTTACTAAAGTTTATATATTAAGAATATGTTGCTCATATGTATGTTTCCCCTATTACTCCCCCTCCCTGTTGTATCTCTGGTTGCATAGAAGTTGAGCCCTGCGTGGCAAAAACCGATTGCTACTTTTGGAGGGGTCAGCACGTGTCAAACGCCCAGACTCTTACGATATAGCTATATTCCATAGTTATTTAAAGCCCACCATTTCTTTTTAGTTTTCCTGGCCCATGCCTAGACCTCTCTGTCGAGAAATTACTTTTGCACCCCATGTCTTTTTCATAAATTGCCAATATGTCCTACCCCTTCGCCCCCTTCCCCCCCCTTCCCGCATAAAGTACTCTGGTGGTCCAGTGCTTTTGCAGTTTTACTTGTACCATACTGCATTTCCCCCTCCGCTATATTAAGCTACCATATATGCTTTCAGGACATTTTTGGTTTGCAACAACTTTATTTTTATGTTCCTTACAGCTATATATTCTGGTATCATTGCCTGAAATATTTTGGATAGGGATAATTTACTATTAGCATGATAAGGAATGACAGATTAGAAATAGGATTTATAATATCTAATTCTAATACAATTATAGAGGTGGATACAGGTTTAATGGGTGTATTACGCATATCCTTGTTTAAGTAGTATTGGGAGTCTGGTGCAGATCAAAGGGCCTGGTTTGGCATGGGATTCTGAGAATGTCATTTATTATGACCTACTTTAATTTTAACACCACCTAAACGTAGCTGTGCTGTATTAGAACACCTTTTTTTGCCCTTCCTTATATGTACAGGCACTTACAATTTTTGCATACAAGTATATTAAGCTACCATATATTAGTAATATTTGTATACTAGTTATAATAGTTGTAGGGATCTTTATGAGTGATTATTTATAGTCTTATTGTTGAGCATTTTGAATTGGAGGTTACCCATATATATTAATTTATACTCTGTGTCCTTTATGTAATAAAATAGAAAACGTGAGGTTTATTTTTTTTACTATATCTGTGATGTAACAGGAGTTGTTTATTTTATGAATGTCATGCTCTCCTTTTAAAAGTTGTATAGTGATTTTTGCAGCCCAGTTGTGTCTAGATTTTAGGTCTGACGGCTTTTTTCTGTATGAGGCCTCAATTCGACACTTATGCTTTATATTATTTTAAGTTAATTTTGTTTCCCTATGTCAATGAGACTGTATGTGTGAGGTTTTCTCTTTATCATTTTGGCACGGCTGTGTTGTAATAGAACTGTTTCATTTGGAAAGCGATATGTTCTTTTTTCATATCTGTATATGATTCTTGCAATTGATTTTGTCTGTTATTCTATTTTTTTTTTACCTCAAATAAAAATTATTCAAACACAAAAAAAAACTAAGCTGCCTTACATTAAAACCTAACATTACAAAAAAAATAAAAAAAAACCTACCATTACAAAAAATAAAAAACACTAAAATTAGAAAAAAATAAAAAAAAAACTACCATTACAAAAAATAACCAAATTAAATTTATCCAAAAACACTTAAAAATGATTGATATTCTAATATCTAATTACCTGTTTAAAAAAAAAAAAAAAACACCCCCAAAATAAAAAAGCCTAATCTATAAAAACGTACAAGAGCCCTTAAAAGGGCCTTTTTGTAGGGCATTGCCCTAAAGATAACAGCTCTTTTCCTACAAAAGAAAAACAAAACACCCCCTAACAGTACACAAAACCCCCACCCCCCAAACCCAAAAAATATAAATAAAGTAAAATCTAATCTACCCATTTGCCCTGAAAAGAGCATTTGTATTGGCATTGCCCTCTAAAAGGGATTCAGCTCTTTTAAGAAATGCCCAACCCCAAATCTAAAAATAAAAAACCCACCCCAAAACGGAAAAAAAAATTACACAATATAAAAAACGAATTATCCAAATAATATAAAAATTATTCCTATTCTAATACCCCATTTAAAAAAAAAAAACACCCCCAAAATAAAAGAAACCTAATCTAGAATAAACTACCAATAGGCCCTTAAAATGGCCTTTTGTAGGGCATTGCCCTAAAGATATTAGTTTATTTTTCTAAAAAAATATAAAGGACCCACTAACATTACAAACCCCCACCCCCCAAACCCACAAATAAAAACAAACAATCTAAAAAACCTAATCTACCCATTGCCCTGAAAAAGGGCATTTGTATGGGCATTTCCCTGAAAAGGGCATTCAGCTCTTTTAAGAGTGCCCCCACCCTAATAAAAAATAAAAAAAACACCCAAAAAACCTAATACTAACCCCTCTTAAGGTACTCACATGTTGTTGAAGTCCCACTTGAACGATCTTCATCCTGGCGGCTCCATCTTCATCCAGTTGGCAAGTCCCAGGCAGAGGTCCATCGATCTGACAAGGAGGTCCTTTTCAGGTTTGAAATGCAAGGTACCCCTTTAATACTGGGGGTACCATTGCATTCCCATTGGCTGAAAGATTTGAATCAGTCAATAGGAAATTAGGGCTGCTAAAATCCTTTTGGCTGTTTCAATCAGCCAATAGGATTTAAGCAGCTCTCATTCTATTGAACTGATTCAAATCAGACAATAGAATGAGAGCTGCCTTAATCCTATTGGCTGATTTGAACAGCCAATAGGATTTTAGTAGCCCTAATGCCTATTGGCTGATTAAAATTATTTGGCCAATGGGAATGCAATGGTACCCCAGGTATAAGAAGGGGTACCTTGCATTTCAATCCTCAGTGTGCAGTGGACGATCACATGAAGAGGACCTCCACGTCGCATCGATGGACCTCCGCCTTGGACCTTCCGCCTGGACCTCCGCCTTGGACCATCGACCGATTCACCTCCCACAGGGGATGAAGAAAGATGCCGGTCCCGTGATGGATGAAGATGGAGCCGCCTGGATGAAGACCTTCTTGCGGCCTGGATGTCTGGATTTCTGGAACTGTAAGTGGATCTTCGGGGGTAAGTGGTAGGATTTTTTAGACTTTTTTTGTTTTTTTTGTTAAGGGTTTTGGGCTTTTCTTAAAAGAGCTAAATGCCCTTTTCAGGGCAATGCAAAAGAGCTAAATGTCCTTTTAAGAGCAATGCCCATACAAAGTCTAAACACCCCTAATCTTACACTTATTAACACGTAATCTGCCGCCCCCGACATCGCCGACTACCTGCATTACATTATTAGCCCCTAATTCTGCCGCTCCGGACACCGCCGGCCACCTACATTATATTATTAAACCCCTAATCTGATGCCCCCAACCATCGCTGAAACCCTACATTTTATTTATTAGAGCACCTATTCTGCCGCCCCAATGTAGCCGCCACCTACCTACACTTATTAACCCCCTAATCTGCCACCCCCAATGTCGCTGCAACAGAATAAATATATTAACCCCTAAACCTAAGTCTAACCCTAACACCCCTCCTAACTTAAATATAATTTAAAATAATCTAAATAATATTACTACAATTAATTAATTATTCCTATTTAAAGCTAAATACTTACCTGTAAAATAAACCCTAAAATAGCTACAATATAACTATTAGTTACATTGTAGCGTAGCTTATGATTTATTTTTATTTTACAGGCAAGTTGTGTATTTATTTTAACTAGGTAGAATAGTTATTAAATGTTATTAACTATTTACTAACTACCTAGATAAAATAAGTAACAAATTATACCTGTAGAATAAAACCTAACCTAAGTTACAATTACACCTAACACTACGCTATAATTAAATTAATTACCTAAACTAACTACAATTAAATACAATTAAATTAAATAAACTAAAGTACAAAAAAAAAACCCACTAAAAATACAAAAAAAATAAAAATAATTACAATTTTTTTTAAACTAATTACACCTAATCTAATCCCCCTAATAAAATAAAAAAAGCCCCCCAAAAATAAAAAAAAATCCCTACCCTACACTAAATTACAAATAGCCCTTAAAAGGGCTTTTTTGCGAGGCAATTGCCCCAAAGTAATCAGCTCTTTTACCTGTAAAAAAAATACAATACCCCCCCAAATTAAAACCCACCACCCACACACCCAACCCTACTCTAAAACCCATCCAATCCCCCTTAATAAAACCTAACACGACCCCCTTGAAGATCACCCTACCTTGAGACGTTTTCACCCAATCGGGCAGAAGTATCCTCCAGAGGGGCAGAAGTCTTCATCCGATCCGGGCAGAAGAGGACCTCCAGATGGGCAGAAGTCTTCATCCAGACGGCATCTTCTATATCATCCATCTGACGAGGAGCGGCTCCATCTTGAAGACATCCGACGCAGTGCATCCATCCAGACTGACAACTACCGACGACTGACGGTTCCTTTAAATGATGTCATCCAAGATGGTGTCCCTTGAATTCCGATTGGCTGATAGGATTATATCAGGCCAATCGGAAATTAAGGTAGGAACAATCCTATTGGCTGATCCAATCAGCAAATAGGATTGAGCTCGCATTCTATTGGCTGATTGGATCAGCTAATAGGATTGAACTTCAATCCTATTGGCTGATTGCATCAGCCAATAGGATTTTTCCTACCTTAATTCCGATTGGTTGATAGAATCCTATCAGCCAATCGGAATTCAAGGGACGCCATCTTGGATGACGTCATTTAAAGGAACCATTATTTGTCGGGTATTGGGTGGGTTTTAGAGTAGGGTTGTGGTGTGTGGGTGGTGGGTTTTAATGTTGGGGGGGTATTGTATTTTTTTTTACAGGTAAAAGAAGCTGAGTACTTTGGGGCAATGCCCCGCAAAAAGGCCCTTTAAGGGTTATTTGTAATTTAGTATAGGGTAGGATTATTTTTTATTTTGGGGGGCTTTTTTATTTTATTAGGGGGATTAGATTAGGTGTAGTTAGTTTAAAATTCTTGTAATTATATATTTTTTTCTGTAATTTAGTGTTTTTTTCCGTACTTTATTTAATTAAATTGTAGTTAATTTAGGAAATTATTTTAATATAGTGTAAGTGTTAGGTGTAATTGTAATTTAGGTTAGGATTTATTTTACAGGTAAATTTTGTCTTTATTTTAACTAGGTAGTTATTAAATAGTTATAACTATTATAATAACTATTGTACCTAGTTAAAATAAATACAAAGTTGCCTGTAAAATGTAAAAAAAAAACCTAAGCTAGATACAATGTAAACTATTAGCTATATTTGTAGCTATGTTAGGGTTTATTTATCGGCGGTAAGTATTTAGTTTTAATAAGGAATAATTTATTTAATTGTAGTAATTTTTATTTCGTTTTATTTAAATTTATATTTAAGTTAGGGGGTGTTAGGGTTAGACTTAGGTTTAGGGGTTAATACATTTAATATAGTTGTGGCGACGTTGGGGGCAGCAGATTAGGGGTTAATAAATGTAGGTAGGTGTCGGCGATGTTAGGGACGGCAGATTAGGGGTTAATAAAATGTAACTAGTGTTTGCGAGGCAGGGAGGGCAGTGGTTTAGGGGGTTAATATATTTATTACAGAGGCGGAGATGTCCGGTCTGCAGATTAGGGGTTAAAATTTTTATTTATGTATTTGCGATGTGGGGGGGCTCAGTTTAGGGGTTAATAGGTAGTTTATGGGGTGTTAGTGTACTTTTTAGCACTTTTGTTAAGAGTTTTATGTTACGGTGTTAGCCCATAAAACTCTTAACTACTGACTTTTAATATGGTAGGAGTCTTGACAGAAGAGGGTCTACCGCTCACTTCTTCCAAGACTCGTATACCCGGCATTAGGAAAATCCCATTGAAAAGATAGGATACGCAATTGACGTAAGGGGATTTGCGGTATACTTGAGGTCACGGAAAGAAAAGTGAGCGGTTACACCTTGTACCTGCCAGACTCGTAATACACAGCGGGCATTAAAAGCAGCGTTGGGACCCTCTCAACGCTGCTTTTTAAGGCTAACACAAGACTCGTAATCTAGCCGTTAAAAATACTTTTAAAGACAGGGGCACTTTCATTGATGAAAATTTACATTGCACGGGGATTTGTAGAAATACTTACCTTTTCTTTCTCCAAAGCCGGATCACCGATCCCAGGGTCTCAGTTCCTCTGTACTGACATCAGAAATGACAAAAACCCGGCTTCCATCAAATCATGGCTTCCCCCCCAGAGCGGGCCATCTCGTGATGCCAGGCTGTGATTGGAGGAAGCCGGTTGGTTCGTCATTGCTGTTGGTTGTACAGCAGGAAGAAGAATGGGGGGGGGGGGGGAATTGTCGATCTGGCTTTGCAGTAGTAAAAGTAAGTATTTCTACAAATCCTGCGCAATGTAAACTTTCATCAATGTAAGTGCCCCTATTTTTTTATTTTTAAAAACCCGGGGGCACTCATTGCTGAAAATTGACATTCACTTTAAGATAGGGAAAATTGTAATTTCAATATAAGAGTTAGGGGGGGGCCTTAGGGCATTAGGTTTAGGGGTTACTAGTTTAAATTAGTTTTATTGCGATGGTGTGGGGGGCTTGCGGTTTAGGGGTTAATAGGTTTATTATAGTGTTGGCAGTGTCGGGGAGCGGACGGGAATAGGGGTTAATAACTTTAGTATAGTGGGGGGCGAAGTGGGCGGATGGCAGATTAGTGGTTAATAATATTTAAATAGTGTTTGCGATGCTGGAGGGTGGCAGTTTAGGGGTTAATAACTTTATTATAGTCGGTGGTGACAATGTTGAGGAGCGGCGGAATAGGGTTTAATAAATTGTATTATTGTCGGCGATGTCGGGAGCGGCAGATTAGGGTTAATAACTTTAATATAGTATTTGCGATGTGGGAGGGCTCGGTTTAGGTGGTTAATAGTAGTTTATGGGGTGTTTAGTGTACTTTGTAACACTTTAGTTATGAGTTTTTATGTAACAGTTTTGTTGCGGTAAAACTCATAACTACTGTTCTCAGATGGCGGGTACGGATCTTGTCTTTATAGGCTGCAACGCCAGCTTTTTTAGGCCTCACCCCAAAACTCGTAATGGCAGCGCTATGGAAGTATAAATAATTGAAGCGGCACCAGGATCCAGTTGCTTGTTTAAAACTGCTTTTATTTTAGTAGTGGTGTGCAATCTTCAACAAAGCAGTAGAATTTTTCGTGACAAACAGTGCATAGACGAACTCACATGAAGTGACAACTTGCTGACATGTTTCGGCCCTTATGGCCGTAATCTTAGCTAAAGTGTCTATCCTCCCTTTACCTTTTAAAAAACCTGTGCTCAAAGTGATTCCCAAAAGGAAAAAAGTCAGGGAGGAAAGCAAATAAGGGTCAGGGTAAAAGTAAAAAGGTTACTTTTAATGAGAGTGAAGCTGAATCCTCTGGGATTGTTTCAACTTCAGAGAGGAGGAAGACCCCAACAGTAGTAGGGGGGGATACATCCTCCATGATAGGTGATAGGACACACACACCACCTGGGCAGACTAAATTCTCTACGGACATTACCAATAGGTCAGCCATAGAATATAGGGACCAGGAGACTTCAGAGCTGGCACAGGTTTTTCCCCAAAACATCAGGCGAGTCACGGAGGGGGGGAGGAGGTAACAAGAGGCAAGGGCATCTTAAAGGGCACACCTACAGTACCCCTGCAACCATTCCAAACCCGCCCAGGAGAGGGAGATCAAGGACAAAATATGTGTAAATTCAGTAATTAACCTGTCAGTATATCCACTAAGTGATCTGGAAACAAGGGGTCCTGAATTATGGTCTTGGATTATGTACCAACAGACACTTTTAACTTATTCCAGACTCTGGTGGATGTTAATAGGGCTGATCAGAAATCTAACGATCAAAAAGCATTTTGAACATCACGAGAACCCAACAACTAATGATGTGTATATGCCCCCCAGATGGAATCAGAACAAAAGATACAACACACATTAACTTTTCAGAGGTATGTGATCTGAAGCCCTAGAGGGATTGGACAGAGAGAATGTTTATTCACAGGATGAAGGGAACGAAAGGGTCCATAAACAAGGGTCCTTTCTCTCTCTGGGGCTTCAAGATTTTACCCAATACACACAAGAGGAAACATTTTAGAGAAATTTCAGTGTAGGGTCGAACAAGACCTCTCAAAACTAGCGTACAACAGCAGATCTTAATACTAGAAACAAGAATTTAAACAAAGCAGAAATTTTGGCACTTAGGGGCCTCAAAGAGAATAAAAACTTGGTCATCAGAGCATCTGATAAGGGGAGGGTCTGTGGTTGTCATGGACAAATCTTTCTTTTTGAAGGAAGGGGCAACACGACAACTATCAGACCCTCCCAAACACGAATCTAACATTTGATCCCACATTTAGATTCAAACAGGAAATATTAGATCTTATAGATGATGGGAAGGAAGCAGGTTTCTTAGATGAAAAGACCAGTGAGTATCTTATAGTGGATTATCCTGTGAAGCCCATTTTTAATTTCCTTCCGAAGGTCCATAAATCCATCCAAGAGGTAAAAGTCGCCCCATCATTAATTCTGGAACCGATGGTCACAGTGGCTGGATGCTATTTTGCAACCATTAGTACAGAATCTATCAAGCTACCTGCGAAGGACACTAAACAACTACTGATTGAAGTAGAGTCCCTCAGTTGGAGTGAGAGATACAGTTGGGGTTTCCTTGATGTAACATCCCTGTACTCCAGTATCCCCCACAGTGCAGGTCTGGAGGCAATTGCATTTTTTTCTAAAAAGAGCTACAAATTATAGTCCCCTATTTGTCAAATATATCCTCAGGGTAACGGAATTCCTCTTAACCCATAACTTTTTTGAGTTTGAAGGGGACCATTACCTCCAGAGGTGTG
This sequence comes from Bombina bombina, assembly GCF_027579735.1. Lineage (NCBI taxonomy): Eukaryota > Metazoa > Chordata > Amphibia > Anura > Bombinatoridae > Bombina > Bombina bombina. The sequence continues at coordinate 499,882,609 of NC_069502.1, forward strand.
GGGAACAGCGATGGGGGGCGAAGTTCGCGCCCTCATACGCCAACTTATTCATGGGTTGGGTGGGAACTGTCCCACATCTATGGGGGTGATGGTCCCTGGAAATCAAGATAATTTACTATAGAAGATATATAGATGATCTTCTAATCATCTGGGAAGGGCAGGAGATAGAACTGAAAGAATTCTTGAGAGATCTGAACAACAACACAACAGGTATTAAACTAACCCATGAGTTTTGGGAAGGACACATATTAATTTTTTGGATGTAACTTTATTAGGAGAACAGGGAAAGATACACACAAAAGTGTACAGAAAACCAATTACCAGGGAACACACTTCTTCAACAGCGAAGAGTAGTCACCCCAAAAGGGTATTTTATTCCGTGATGAAGGGTCAGTTCATACGGTTAAAGCGCAACTGCTCAACCCAGATAGAATACGAAAGACAATCTTGGACCTAGAGAATCGCCTCTGTAGCAGGGGTTATGAGAGAGAAGGAGGTTGCAAGAGTAAGAGAAACTATCTCTAGATGGGAAAGGAAGGAGTTCCTTACTCAAAAGGATTTAGATCTGAAGAAATCAAATTTTGGAGAAGTAACTTTTGTAACGAAATAAGTAGTGCACAATACCATCAGGTTTGCAACATTATACGCAAACATTTTCGTATGCTAACAGCAGATGAGGGTCTTGTAAAAATAGTGTCCAAAGGGTGGCAGGTTCGCATATAGGAAGGGCATGACCATTGGCAATATGGTTGCGTCCGACACAATTGAGGGCAGCACCAGAGCTCCAGTTCATCATGGCTAAGACACACTGGTGTCTACAAATGCAATTATGGCCCATGCATAGCATGTGGGCTGTTTACAAGCAAGGTGAGGGCTTCACCAGCACAGCCGACAGGAGATCAATTTAGACACCATTCTTGTCTGAACTGCAGGGTCAACATATGTAGTTTACTTACTAACTTGCGAATCCTGTAATATTCAATATACAGGTCTTACTACCAGGGGGAGGCAAGAGAGAGATTCGGGAGCACATTACCCACAATAAAAGCAGGCAAGCTTACAACCCCCCTTGTACAACACTTCAAAATTAAACATTAACAAAAATGTAAGTTCATTAAAATGGACGGTTATTGAACAAGTAAGGTGCAAAAAAAGAGGGGGTAATAGAGATAATTTGCTAGCTAAGAGAGAGGTGTTCTGGATACACAGGCTAAAAACCAGGGTTCCCATAGGGGTTTGAATTCTGAATTTGATTTGATAAACTTTTTGGAATAAGCCAAATGGTTTCCTGTGTGTCCAGAACGCCTCCTGTATTAGCCTTTTGTTTTTTGTTTTTCTATTTGGTGTTCTGTGTATTGTACACAAGTATCTTTACACCTTCTATAAACTTTGTTTGGATTGAACTTGTAGTATGAAATGGAATATCTCAATAGATATTATTATTAATCATGCCAGTATGGCAATTTTTTATGATTATATCTAGTTACAAGTTTCAACATAGGATTCAAACTCTCTTTTGTTACATCATTTAATGTTAATTTTAATTATTACAATTATAAATATGAATGGAAGTCATTCTAGACTATTAGTGATGTAGCAGAGGAGAACTGGTATATATGTATTTATCTATGGTTTTATGGTTTACAGAGGTTAAGCAACATGAGGCTGACAGCTTTGAGTAGAGTAAGGAAACAGTTAATGCAGGTGCTATAATAGACCAAACCCACTGAATTAAATTTTAAAACCAATCACTTTGAGCACAGGTGTTTTAAAAGGTAAAGGGAGGATAGACACTTTAGCTAAGATTACGGCATAAGGGCCGAAACATGTCAGCAAGTTGTCACTTCATGTGAGTTCGTCTATGCACTGTTTGTCACGAAAAATTCTACTGCTTTGTTTGAAGATTGCACACCACTACTAAAAATAAAGCAGTTTTAACAAGCAACTGGATCCTGGTGCCGCTTCAATTATTTATAGTGCATATTTATCTGGAGATCGGGCAGGCACAGAGTAACCGGTTGAAAGTTAGCCGCAATCACACTCACCTACACTGCAGTAAACAGCCGTGGGGAGATCCGACTCACAACAGAGGGCTAACCGGAAGCGGAGTCCCGGGTGACGTCAGACGCTACACAGCCGAAACTGGAGAGAGCCCAGGAGGGGAGCGGACACTCGGCGGAGACCTTGAAATGAGCCAGAGGGGTTTTCCACAACGCTCAGCTTTTGG